>NC_041382.1:369840195-369885490 GCF_002162155.2 Triticum dicoccoides | reverse complement strand
GGTGGCGGTGGACCGGTGGTGGGGAGTGTTTTGAGGCGGGCGGGGCGGTGCACCGCCGGCCGTGGGCGGCGGGGGCTGCTGTTTGGCCGGCTCAGGGGGGTGGAGGTTGAAGATGAACCGCAGGCCCTTGATTTCGTATCCAACGGCTACAAAATCGACTGACCAGAGATGAAAAAGTCAGTCGACCGACATGTAGCCTCACCTTGCTAGTGCGTTCAGTTTCGACAGCAAAATTCAGTTTTGACAGCAAAATTCAGTTTCGACAGTTAAGTTCAGTTTCGACAGTTAAGTTCAGTTTCGACAGTTAAATTCAGTTTCGATAGTTAAGTTTAGAGATGAGCGGCTGATTTATTTTACATCTAGTACTTTATGGTTATGTATTTTACGTCATGTATTGGAGATGCTATTAGAATTCCACTCAGGTTAACGTTGTTCATTGTCTCTCTTGTCCTGCTTCAGCCTTGGCGTCGTACAACTCACCGGAGTTGCTCCAACGACGAAACCCTCCGTCACAGCGGAGCAGTACATCGGGCTCCATCTCTAGACGCCTAAGATCTTCTTCCCCTCCTCCAACAGCCAAGTCAGCCAGAGCATCCTCACCGGCCAACCCAATCACGCTGAGATTGACATGGCTTCGCCAAAGAGGTTGGACACTTGTTGCATCTCTTTTTTACTCTAATGTTATATATATTATCCATGCGCACTCATAGTAACGGGAAATACGATTATTTTATCCTACTATATGACAAGCAGTGAGGTACCAGGCAACTTAGCTATCTGTGATGGACTCTCTTGAACGCCATCATTATTTATCCCTGCGCGTTTGAGCTGTGCATTTATCGATGGGCCTGGGAGTTGAGCTAGTATGCCACCATTATTTTCCTTGCTCAAGCCTGTCTACTAGAATCGCCAGTGCTTGAAAGGAAAAGTGAATGAAAAACATCGGAATTGGAAAGTTTCCTATGGTACTACTTTTCAAGAATTTGGTGCAAAGGAATGGAGCAAAGGAAAACTGTAGGATTTGTTCCTTTAGTGTCTCCTTGAAAGAAAAACCGTAGGAATTCTAATTTCCACTTCTCCTCCTTTTCATATTCATATTCATCAAGCACAAGACTAAGATATGGTAGCATAATAGCATTATAACCGTACATTTTCTTGTGGTTCGACTTAATCTCACCATGCTTTTTTGCATCCTGTGATCTTCCAATTATTGTGAATCAAACACCCAGATTGGCAGAAATCCTGTGTTTTTAAATTCTCTGTTTTGCACGTGCATTCCTACCCTATTCATGTCTATTTCCTATCCCTGCATTGTTAGAATCCTCAAATTCAAACAAGCCCTTACTCAATTACTTCTGTTACAGACATGTGTCAAAGAAAACCTTGTGTGGTTTGTCCTGCTCCTGCGGCACTGTGTTCCACCCCAGCTCAGCTGCTCCAACGACGGAAGGGTTCACCACAGCAGGGATCCGCTCTCTAGACTGTCTTTCACCGCCTCAGATCTTCTTCCCCGCCGCCGGCAGCCACGGCAACTGCATTACCATCATCAACCGAGTAGATGACCTTGAGAACTACACGGGTCCACAAGAGAGGTCGCACTCTTCCGTGTCTGCTTATGTTATGCGTCGCTTAATATGATGACATGCTTCATTATCGTCGTGTTCACCTATTAGACTCTGAGTCAGGTCCAAAGTAATGCTGAAACTTGAGTTTTTAAATGGTTGTGGGGTACATATTGGGGCAGCAATCAGTACTATCTGTCTACTATCTGGTTAATCTCCGGTGTCTACTATGAGTTTTATGTTGGGTGCAAACATACATTAAAGGAGCCATTATCTGTATTTTTTAACTAAAGCTATTATATGCCTGCTATCATTGGTTTTGGGTCTATCCACAGTTTGCTACCATCACTCTGGATTTGTGCATGCACTCCTTACATAATCTCACTATGTTTTATTCCTACGCATGCCACTTATTGTACACAATGGAACTGATCATGTAGAGCAAAAGAGACGAGCCTTGCGTGGCAATAAAATTTCATGCAGACGTCGTTCCATGGTGGGCGCAAAGGCAGCCCCCCTCCACCCATTTCGGATCGTAATCAAGAGGAAGATAACTGTTATGAGTGGGATTCAGAAGGAGAAGACCACTCCTATTTACCCCATGAGGTCTTCGCTCTAACTTGGCATGCTGATGTTGGTAATATCATGCATATGGTGCCTTGCATTGCTTACTGTATACGTTAAAGATGTCATCTGCTTAGTTTAGACATGCTTTGTGTCAATGCCATATGTTTAGTTTCTTTATCGTATATGTGAATCATGCAATGCCATCTTGTCTAGCCAGGCATCATATATGTGAATTTTGCAATGCCACCCTGGTTAGCCAGTCATCTTATATGTGAATTATATCATGCCATCATTTTTTTATTACGTGTTAAATTTGTCAACAATTTTAGTACATTCAATTACTCTTCCTGTGCATCAGCCATTTGGCACGGTCATGGAAAAATCTGGAGTGGAAACAAGGTCTTCAGAGCAGACAATGCTATCTTACGAAGCGCATGTCTTGCTGGTTACCGATAGCTCCTCAGAGGAGGATTCAGAGACAGATGACCAGTCATATCCCCCCCCCCGAGGTGCATGCCCTAACTTGGCAGGGTTATGTTGCTCATATCGTGCGTATGGTATCTTGCATTGCTATGTCATTTGCTTAGTTTAGACATGCTTTGTGTGAATGCCACCTGTTTAGTGTCTAATTACCATATATGTGAATTATGCAATGCCATCTTGTTGCAAGACATCATATATGTGAATTATGCAATGTTATCTTGTTGCAAGGCATTATGTATGTGAATTATGCAATGCCATGTTGTTTAGGCAAGCGTCATATATGTGAATTATATCATGCCATCCTTTTTTGTATTTCTCATTGCTTTTGTCGACAATGTTTGTATATTCAACTGCTCTTCCTGTGCATCAGCCATTTGAATTGGTGATGGAGAAATCTGGAGTGAAACAAGGTCTTCAAAGCAGACCATGCTACCTGCTGAAGTAGATATCTTGCTGGTTACAGATAGCTCTTCAGAGGAGGATTCAGAGGCAGATGACCAGTCCTATTATCCCCCTGAGGTGTATGCTCAAACTTGGCAGGGTTATATTACTCATATAATGCATATGTTGTATTGCAATGCTTAGTTTTTACATCATATACACAATATTGAATGCCATCTCCTTAGTTGACACATCATATTTGCGATTGCCCTCTGCTCACTTCCTTAGTATATAAATCATATATTTGAATTATGTCATGCCATGATGTTTACATACACATCATGTATCTGAATTATGGCATGCCAACCCATTTTCTTAAGACATAATATAGTTATATCATCTCATCCTGTTTACATAGTCATCATATTTAAATTATGTCATTCTATCCGTGAATTATATCATGCCATCATGTTTCCATCGACGACATGTTTGTGATTTATGGCATGCCAACCACTTTAATAGACACATCGTATAGTTATATCATGTCATCCTGTTTACATAGTCATCATATTTTGAAGTATGTCATTCTATCCTCTTTAGTTAGCCATCATACATGTGAAATTGTGTCATGCTATCCTGTTTAATTAGCCATCATATATGTGAAATTATGTCCTGCTATTCTGTTTGCTTAGACAACATAAATGTAAATTATTTCATGCCCTGTTTTCTTCCCTACTATCCATTGCACCTGTCTATCTTACAATGTCTGTACATTCAATTACTTTTCTTGTTTATCAGCCATTTCAATTGGAGGGAGTGATGGCAGTATCTATGGGAGTAAAAACACGGTCTTCAGAAAAGATCGTGCTACCTGTCGATGCAGATAGAACCACAGTTGTACTTGCCCAAGAACCAGCCCCACCATAGATAACCCACACTCATGCAGATTGTACCCCTACCCAGTTGGACAGAGAACCAGCTACACCCCTTCTAACCCCAACCCCAGCAGATAGACACCCAGTTCTCGTTGACACAGCACCGTCTCCACCACAGAGCACCCAAACACGAGCAGTTAGTAAGGCAACTGCAGTACCCAAATCACGAGGACCACCACTCCGAACCCGAAGTCAACGCTTAAAGCAGAAGAAGAATTGTTCTCAGGTCAGGTTCCGTAGCTATGGTTCATACTACTTTGCTCTTGAATCACTGTATTTACTAATACCAACTAATTTCAAATTTGAAGGATGCAATTGAAACTCCAATGGTGCAACAGGTATGTTTTAAACCTGTTTCTTCAACGTGTTTGGTTGTCTGCAGCAAAACAAGTCCAGAACTGGTTTGCTGCTTTGTTCCCTATATTTGCACTGGTGGCGAACTTTGATGCCAGTGGATGTAATATGTGTAATAGCCGTGATAGCCTAGTGTAAGTTGCTTGCTTATTTATTTCCTTGTTGTTTTGTTTATTTGTTTGCTTGTAGTCAGTGCAGTTCTTTTTCTATGGTTTGCTAGTGGCTGCAATAACCTATTTTTTAAAACTAGGCCACAATAACCATGGGCTAATATTTACTATACTGACACTGGGCCTCCTACGGGCCGTAGAAACAATGGGCCTTCTACGGGCCATAGAAACAATGGGCCTTCTACGGGCCGTATAATCAATGGGCCTTATACGGGCCGTATGATCGATTGGCCAAACATGGGCCAAATAGACCGCATTCTGGCCGTAAACGGGCTAGAGTTGGAATCGTCCGTTCATGGGCCGACCATAACGGGCCATCGTTAATAGGTCGTATTTGATGACGCTATGAAAACGGCCCAACGTATTAACGGACCACAAACAGGCCGACTGTAACCACGGGCTGAATTTGGCCCACAAGCAGAAAATTATAGTAACGGGTCGTAAGTAAACGAATGCTGGAAATGGCCCAAGAATAAATGGGCTCTGAGAACGCCGAAAGATAACATGGTCAGGAGACGGCCCAATGGAATAACGGGCCGTTAATGGGTATAAAGTGATACATTGTTCATTACGGGCCAGTTTCACCACGGGCCGTTAATGGGTGTAAAGTGATACACTGTTCATTATGGGCCAGTTTCACCACGGGCCATTAATAGGCCAAGAGTTACATCGGGCCTCATATGGGCCGAAAGATGTCATGGGCCAGAAGTGAAAATGGGCTGGAATCATATTGGATGGCCCAGATGACGCTACTGGGCCTAATTCGGAGAGGGCGTAACGGGCCTTGGGTTAGCGGGCTGTAAATGGGATATATGCGAACAGGCTGTTAACAGGCTTTCCATGGGCCATCCCGCCACCTTTTGACCAAGTCAAACAGGCCGGCCTTTTCACAGGAATGTGCCTCTGTTGGGCCGTGCCACATGTCAATGTATCATAGGCGCCTTCTGTCCAATGAGTGGATGACATCTGTCCCGACGATGAGCCGACATGTGTTTCCTCCAGCCAATGATGATTTTACACGTGGAAAATCCCCATTGGTCGGGGCTGTTAACGGGTTATCGGATCCAAAACCCAACCCGATAGCTTAATGGCGTTCCGTTACGGTGGATGCCACGTGTCGGTCACCCTTGACGAAAGCACTTCTATGACGCGCGATTTATCGTCATGGAAGTGGACACTTCTGTGATGATAATTTTGGTAATGTCGTGGAACACTTCTACGACAGACAGGTATGACTATCTTGATTCTGTCATAAATTTGTCATGGATGTACATGCATGACAAAAAAAGCGACCTACTGTGACAAACACGTATCATCACGGAAGTGTATTTTTTGTAGTGCCGGCGTGCACCTTCGATGCAGACGACCGCTTTATGACCTCCAGCCGTGGGCAGGCATCTACAAGCCGCCTCACCAAGCCGAAGTAGCTGTTGGGAAGGGAGTCGCCAGGCCACATCCGGATTATAAGGCCCCTCATGGCCTGCTCGGCCGCCTTGTGCAGCTCGACCAGTTGCTTCAGCTGGTCGCTCATAGGCATCAGGTGTTCGGTCCCAGTATACTGAGACCAGAACAACTTCTCCGTTGAGCTTCCCTCCTCGGCCTGGTAATATTTCACGACATCCAACATGCCGCGGGGCAAATCTGCGAATGCTCCTGGAGAGCTCCGGACTCAGGTAAGTAACAAGTAATTTACTTTCACATGCTTGCTTTGCATATTGAATGTCTTACCCGCCGCTATCTTCCTCATCGCCTCAATTTCCTGGAGGGCCTTTTAGGCTTCGGCCTTGGCATGCTTTGTGCTCTCGAGGGCCGCGGCAAGCTCGGACTCTCGCGTCTTTGAGTCAAGCTCCAAAGCCTCGTGCTTCTTCACGAGAGCCTGGAGCTCTTGCTGCACCTCGCCCACTCGTGCCTCTTGTTCTTCCCGCTCGGTGCGCTCCTTGGCTGCTTTGTTCTCGGCCTCGGACAGCGCTTGCTTCAGGGTCGCCACTTCGGTCATGGCCCCTGGCACATTCATGATGATCCTGTCATTTCACAACCACATTTTCTTTTTTATATAGACAAGGTATTACTTACCTTTCTTCTCCTCGAGCTGCCTCTTGGCAAGGCCGAGCTCTTTCTCGGACCCCTCGAGGTCCTGCTTCAGTGTGGCGACCTCCGTAGTCAGTGCGGCAAAGGTCAGCAGCGAAGCCTGCATACGCATACAGACATACTTATATTAGATTCCTACAGATATTATTTGATCCTCTATTCGGCTTTTCTTTGTGAACACCAAACAAAGCATCAGGGGTTACTGTCTATGCGGTAATATTTTCCTATATTTTAAATACTTACCTCAAAGCCTGTTAGAAGGCTAGCACAGGCTTCAGTCAGTCCGCTCTTGGCGGACTGAACCTTCTTGATCACTGCACTCATAATAGTGCGGTGCTCTTCGTCGATGGAAGCGCAGCGAAGTGCTCCCGGCAGGTTGTCCGGTGCCTCTGGATGGACAGAGGTCACCAGCACGGGCGGCTTGCCCCTCTTTGAAGGGGGCCGCCTGCCGGAGTCTAGAACCACTGGAGGTTCCTGTGCGGCGTTTGGCTGGGGGCCAAACTTGGAGCCCTTGGGAGTATTGCTCCCTTCGCGCCTGGAGTCCAGGAGGTCGCCTTGAGGCGCCTCTGGGACTGTCTCCCCCCGGCTCGGTGCCCCTTGAGACAGTACCTCGACATCGTCTGTAGGGCGAGCAGAGGAGGCAGTTGGAAGTGTATCACTATCCATATCCGACGAGTCCAAGGAACCGTCCGAAGAGGATACGTCGACACGGGATCAGGGCGAACTGCATGATCATATTCGACCATTAGGAGAAGCAGTGCAATAAAAGTACGCGATGAGTTACTCTGGTATCTAAATACTTACGACTTCGCCAGGGGCTGATGAGGACATCAATACAATTGTTACACCCACAGCCCCTGCTGCTATACATACTGGACCAATTACTAGAGCTCGTGCACGCCAACTAAATTACCAGGTACTTTCGTTTCTTGGTAATGATTCTAATGTTCATGAGAATATGATGCTGCCTAAATTGGATACATTTGTTTTGCTTACAAATGAAGGGCCTGGCTTGGAGAAGGATGAACATTGGAGCAAGAACAAGCATGGAGATGATGGCATGCGCAAGGGGAACAAGAACGGAGTTACAAGTGATGATTTCAGGACTTTGAAGCCACCATAATGGGTGCATGAAGCCTTGGACGAAATATACAAGATGCCACTTCATAAATTTCGTCCCGAGGCTATTTTAGGTGCTGCGTCACCTTATTATTGGGCCAGGCCCATGTAATTTCGAAATACATAAGTATAGGCTATTTTTAGAGTCCGTATGTGTGGGGAAACAAGAGATAGGGTTGATTTCGGACTCCTCCACCAAGGGCCACGAAATTCCCCCCCCCCCTCTTCCTCCATATATACAGCCCTTAGGGCATCGTTTAGACTTTGGGTTTTGTTTAGATTAAAAGTTCGCCATAGCTGCAACTTCGCGTACTTCGTTTGTGTTCAATGACCAGACAAAGGCGTCACAGAACCCCACCTTGATCAATAAAGCTTTCATCTTATATTCGCAATATCCAGATTGCAATCTCAGTTTCTTGCTTGTTCTTCGTTTGCTCACAGGAAACAGACCCTCGTGGTCAGGTTGATCGTGCTCCGGCGTGATCAATAACCTCTCGGAGTTGGTTTAGCGATTGCTAAGGCGCGACGTCCTCACACATTCGTAGTCGGATCGTCAAAGTCGACTTCCACCAAAGCGAAATCCACCATCTCATCGAAAGACGGGACACCTTTGCCTCTATCAAGTGGTATCAGATTTCCAGGTTGCTCGGTGAGATTTTACAGTTTTTTGTAGTTTAGATCGAGTCTGTTCTTCATACCTACAATCCACGAAAAAGCCACAAAAAAAATTAGGGTTAGTTCATCATATCCGAACCAATCTGAGCCTTTGCATAATCTTTTTAGGGTTTTGCTTTGTTGAATTTGCGGTTGCATCGTCGTGTCTAGTTGCTGGTCTTAGAGTCTAGTCTTTTAGAGTTTCGAGTTCTGGTCATAAGTTGTCACGCCGCCGCCGCACCATAATCATCGCCCCTGCCATCTATCACCACCGCTCCGAATCCGTATCCATATACCACCACCAATCCGTGTCCATATACCACCACCGATCCATATCCATATACTACCACCGCTACCACCACCGCTGCCATATACCACCACCATATATCCACCACCAATCCGAGTTCCTTGCTTATTAGGGTTGTTTTCGAGATCCATCTAGTTTCCGATTCGTGTTTCCTTGCCGGAGTAGGTTTCGGAAAAAAAAAGAGTCGGGTAGCCACGCTCCGTTTAGGCCCAAAAATTTTCGAAAATGCATTTTTCGAAAAAATTTCTAGCTATCCTATTTTTAGGTGTTTCTGAGTGTTTTGAGACAGGTGCCATTATAGGAAGTTTTTTTTGACCCGTTTCCAGTTTTTGGGTACGGGCAGTCGAAAAAAAAAATTGGTCGAAAAAATTTCGTGCCCATCCTGTCAGTTTGAGCTAGGAAGAGTTTTGAGACACTCGCCATTATAGTGATTTTTCGCAAAAAAAAAAAGCAGCGCAAAAAAAAAGCGCAAAAAAAAAGAGCGAAAAAAAAATTCAGAGTGTGCTTTTGCCTTGTTTACGTGCCGCGCCGTGATTTTGTTAGTGTTCTAGGCTCGCGTCTCTAGCACAGTCTAGCCTAGGACCAGCACAGTACCGTCGTTGAGCGTTTATTCAACTTTGCATCTCTGAATTGATTATTGCTGACCCTTTTTGCTACCATATTATAAGCCTTCCCAGCTCCACATACATCTACGTCGTGCGTTTGACTCTCCCTGGTAATCGCTCTATCCAAGCTTTGAGAGTTTTTGACTACAACGGTTGCCGATCACCGCCTGCTGCTGGGTAAGAACTGGTAAGAATTTGAGATTTGCTTGACGGATTTGTGACACCCACCACCACCACTTGTTCGTAGTCTGTAGGATCATATTCTTGTGTGTTTCTATTGCTGCTAACCATGCCAGGATCACAAGCCGACGAGATTGACAGGGAGAATTTATCGAACAAGGAGCTTCATGATAAATTTCAGCAAATGATGACTGAACAGGTGCAAGATGTGCTGAACAATTTTGAAGAGGCCATGGAGAAGATCACTGGCCTTGAGAAGACGTTCGAAACAAAGCTCGATAACAAGTTTAATGAATTGCTCGCGCGTCTTCCACCACCACCACCCGCTGCACCTAACGCACCTCTCCAACAACAACAACAACGACTACCTCCACGTCGCGAAGCAGACCTCCGCCGAGCAAGCCGTGTTCCTCTTGCGTTTGGCCAAACTGTTGGTGCTGCTGTTGATACTTCTGTGGCTCCTGCTGCTGATGCGGAGGAGGATGATTATGTGGGAGATTATGAGGATGAGGTTGATCAAAATCAACACTACGTGCAGCCACCTGTACCGCCACCAGCAGGTCGACCTCAGGTATATATTCGTAATGGTAGGCATGCACCACCACCTCAGGTACGAGATGATGTCCATATTCCTAAACTGAAATTGAATATTCCACTATTTGAGGGTAGATATGTTCCTGATATATATCTTACTTGGGAGTTAGAAACTGAACAACGATTTACATGTTTACAATATCCTGAGGAGAGACGAGTTGTTACTGCCGTTTGTGCTTTCACTAGTTTTGCATGTGTATGGTGGTCTGAACATTGTAGATTATATCCTATTCCAACTACTTGGGCTGCTTTGAAAACTGCTATGCGTACGCGTTGGGTTCCACCATATTATCAACGTGAATTGCTTCAAAAATTGCAGCGTTTAAGACAAGGGAAAAATTCTGTAGAAGAATATTATCAGGAATTACAAACTGGCATGATTAGATGTGGTATTGTTGAGGAGAATGAAGCTATGCTTGCACGTTTTCTGGGTGGATTAAATAGAGAGATTCAGACCATTCTAGACTATAAGGAGTATACTAATATCACTCGTTTATTCCATCTTGCTTGTAAAGCTGAACGTGAAGTGCAGGATCGACAAGCATTGGGGCGAACTAACTTTTCTGCAGGCCGACCTTCATCATGGACACCACGTGCATCTTCTACTTCAACTGCACCAGCACCTCCATCCGGTGCCACCTCCAGCCGTGATACAAGAAAACAGGCACAACCACCATTATCTGCCAAGAGCGCACCTGCGGGGCCTGCATAGCGTTCTTCTTCTTCCATGGCATCAACAGGGCACACAAGTGATATTATTTGTCGTCGTTGTAAGGGAGGAGGTCATTATGCGAGAGAATGCAAATCTCCACGTGTGATGATTGCTACCGCGGATGGTGGATATGAGTCCGCTAGTGACTATGATGAGGAGACTTTGGCTCTTATTACACGTGAGGAACATGGTGGAGATGATTCTGATCATGAGACGCAATACATGGCTCCTGAAGACGCTGACAGGTATGAATGTTTAGTTGCTCAATGTGTTTTGAGTGTGCAGGTCACACAAGCTGAGCAAAATCAGAGGCACAATTTGTTCCATACCAAGGGAGTTGTGAAGGAACGTTCTGTGCGCGTCATCATAGACGGAGGGAGCTGCAACAACTTGGCTAGCATGGAGATGGTGGAGAAGCTTTCTCTCACCACAAGACCACATCCACATCCTTACTACATCCAATGGTTCAACAACAGTGGCAAGGTTAAGGTAACACGTACTGTTCGTGTGCATTTTAGTATCTCTACATATGTTGATTATGTTGATTGTGATGTGGTACCTATGCAAGCATGTTCCTTATTACTTGGTAGACCATGGCAATTTGATAAAAATTCTGTACACCATGGTAGAAACAATCACTATACTCTTGTTCATAAGGATAAAAATATTACTTTGCTTCCTATGACTCCTGATTCCATTTTGAAAGATGATATTAATAGAGCTAATAAAGCAAAACATGAGACGAATAAGAGTGAAAATCAGATTGTGGCAAAAGAATTTGAGCAACAAATGAAGCCTAATAATAAACCATCTAGTGTTGCTTCTGAAATTAAATTGAAAAGTGCATGTTTATTTGCCACCAAATCTGATATTGATGAGCTAGATTTCAGCAAATCTGTTTGCTATGCTTTTGTGTGCAAAGAGGCATTATTTTCATTCGAGGACGTGCCTTCCTCTTTGCCTCCTGCTGTCACTAACATTTTGCAGGAGTTCGTTGACGTCTTTCCACAAGACGTGCCACCGGGATTACCGCCTATTCGAGGGATTGAGCATCAGATTGACTTAATTCCCGGTGCTTCACTGCCAAACCGTGCACCATACCGTACCAATCCAGAGGAGACGAAGGAGATTATGCGTCAAGTACAAGAGCTGCTCGACAAAGGTTATATACGCGAATCCCTTAGTCCTTGTGCTGTTCCTATTATTCTAGTGCCGAAAAAGGATGGTACATCACGTATGTGTGTTGATTGTAGAGGCATTAATAATATTACTATTCGTTATCGTCATCCTATTCCTAGGCTAGATGATATGCTTGATGAATTGAGTGGCTCTACAATATTCTCCAAAGTTGATTTGCGTAGTGGATACCTTCAAATTCGTATGAAATTGGGAGATGAATGGAAAACAGCATTTAAAACTAAGTTTGGATTATATGAGTGGTTAGTCATGCCTTTTGGGTTAACTAATGCGCCTAGTACTTTCATGAGACTAATGAACGAAGTTTTACGTGCTTTCATTGGACGATTTGTGGTAGTCTATTTTGATGATATACTGATTTATAGCAGATCTTTGGAAGAACATTTGGAACATTTACGTGCTGTTTTTATTGCTCTACGTGATGCACGTTTGTTTGGTAACCTTGGGAAGTGCACCTTTTGCACCGACCGAGTATCTTTTCTTGGCTATGTTGTTACTCCACAGGGAATTGAAGTTGACAAAGCCAAGATTGAAGCTATTGAGAGTTGGCCGCAGCCCAAAACGGTCACACAAGTGAGGAGTTTTCTTGGCCTCGCTGGATTCTATAGGCGTTTTGTGAGAGATTTCAGCACCATTGCTGCACCTCTCAATGAGCTTACAAAGAAAGATGTGCCTTTTCTTTGGGGTACCGCACAGGAAGAAGCCTTCACGGTATTGAAAGATAAGTTGACACATGCTCCTTTACTCCAACTTCTTGATTTTAATAAGACTTTTGAGCTTGAATGTGATGCTCGTGGAATTGGATTAGGAGGTGTGTTATTACAAGATGGCAAACCTGTTGCATACTTTTCTGAAAAATTGAGTGGGCCTAGTCTGAATTATTCTACTTATGATAAAGAATTATATGCTCTTGTTCGGACTTTAGAAACATGGCAACATTATTTATGGCCGAAAGAATTTGTTATACATTCTGATCATGAATCTTTGAAACATATTAAAAGTCAAGCTAAACTGAATCGTAGACATGCTAAATGGGTTGAATTCATTGAGACTTTCCCTTATGTCATTAAACACAAGAAGGGAAAAGAAAATGTTATTGCTGATGCATTGTCTCGTCGCTATACTATGCTTTCACAACTTGACTTCAAAATATTTGGTTTGGAGACCATCAAAGATCAATATGTGCATGATGCTGATTTTAAAGATGTAATGCAGAATTGTAAAGAAGGAAGAATGTGGAACAAGTTTGTCGTTAACGATGGATTTGTGTTTCGTGCTAACAAGCTATGCATTCCAGCTAGTTCCGTTCGTCTTTTGTTGTTGCAGGAAGCGCATGGAGGAGGATTAATGGGACATTTTGGCGTGAAGAAGACGGAGGACGTACTTGCTACACATTTCTTTTGGCCAAGGATGAGACGGGATGTTGAGCGTTTTATTGCTCGATGCACTACATGTCAAAAAGCTAAGTCACGACTCAATCCTCATGGTTTATATATGCCTTTGCCTGTACCTAGTGTTCCTTGGGAGGATATATCTATGGACTTTGTTTTAGGTTTACCTCGAACAAAGAAGGGGAGGGATAGCATATTTGTTGTCGTGGATAGATTCTCGAAAATGGCACACTTTATACCATGTCATAAAAGCGATGATGCTGTTAATGTTGCTGATTTGTTCTTTCATGAAATTATTCGCTTGCATGGTGTGCCAAATACTATTGTTTCAGATCGTGATACTAAATTTCTTAGCCACTTTTGGAGATGTTTATGGGCTAAGTTGGGGACTAAACTGCTTTTTAGTACTACTTGTCACCCCCAAACTGATGGACAAACTAAAGTAGTCAATAGAACGTTGTCTACTATGCTTAGGGCTGTTTTGAAGAATAATAAGAAAATGTGGGAGGAATGCTTGCCTCATATTGAATTTGCTTATAATCGTTCATTGCATTCTACTACTAAGATGTGCCCTTTTGAAGTTGTGTATGGTTTCCTACCTCGTGCACCTATTGATTTGTTGCCTCTTCCATCTTCGGAGAAGGTTAATTTTGATGCTAAACAACGTGCTGAATTGATTTTAAAAATGCATGAGTTAACTAAGGAAAACATTGAGCGTATGAATGCTAAATATAAACTTGCTGGAGATAAGGGTAGAAAACATGTTGTGTTTGCACCTGGAGATCTTGTTTGGTTACATTTGCGTACGGATAGATTTCCTGATTTGCGCAAATCAAAGTTAATGCCACGTGCTGATGGTCCCTTTAAGGTGTTAGAGAAAATAAATGATAATGCATATAAACTTGAGCTGCCTGCAGATTTTGGGGTTAGTCCCACTTTTAACATTGCAGATTTGAAGCCTTATTTGGGTGAGGAAGATGAACTTCCGTCGAGGACGACTTCATTTCAAGAAGGGGAGGATGATGAGGACATCAATACAATTGTTACACCCACAGCCCCTGCTGCTATACATACTGGACCAATTACTAGAGCTCGTGCACGCCAACTAAATTACCAGGTACTTTCGTTTCTTGGTAATGATTCTAATGTTCATGAGAATATGATGCTGCCTAAATTGGATACATTTGTTTTGCTTACAAATGAAGGGCCTGGCTTGGAGAAGGATGAACATTGGAGCAAGAACAAGCATGGAGATGATGGCATGCGCAAGGGGAACAAGAACGGAGTTACAAGTGATGATTTCAGGACTTTGAAGCCACCATAATGGGTGCATGAAGCCTTGGACGAAATATACAAGATGCCACTTCATAAATTTTGTCCCGAGGCTATTTTAGGTGCTGCGTCACCTTATTATTGGGCCAGGCCCATGTAATTTCGAAATACATAAGTATAGGCTATTTTTAGAGTCCGTATGTGTGGGGAAACAAGAGATAGGGTTGATTTCGGACGACTCCACCAAGGGCCACGAAATTCCCCCCCCCCCTCTTCCTCCATATATACAGCCCTTAGGGCATCGTTTAGACTTTGGGTTTTGTTTAGATTAAAAGTTCGCCATAGCTGCAACTTCGCGTACTTCGTTTGTGTTCAACGACCAGACAAAGGCGTCACAGAACCCCACCTTGATCAATAAAGCTTTCATCTTATATTCGCAATATCCAGATTGCAATCTCAGTTTCTTGCTTGTTCTTCGTTTGCTCGCAGGAAACAGACCCTCGTGGTCAGGTTGATCGTGCTCCGGCGTGATCAATAACCTCTTGAAGTTGGTTTAGCGATTGCTAAGGCGCGACGTCCTCACACGTTCGTAGTCGGATCGTCAAAGTCGACTTCCACCAAAGCGAAATCCACCATCTCATCGAAAGACGGGACACCTTTGCCTCTATCAGGGGCTTAGCCCTGAGCAGCCATTCATCTCTGCCATTGGCGGCGGTCGTGGAATAGTCCGGAAGGAGAGTCCTTCCCTTCTTGGACCCTTCGGCCTCCCTGGTTGGGGTGGCCTTCCTTTTCTTGTCTCCCCCGGCTGGAGGGGGAGAATCTTCATCTTCCTCCTCCTCATTTTCACGGGAGGAGTGCGTCTTGGAGTTATCGGACGATGAGTCCGATACCACCTGGCGCTGGGAACTCTTTCGGGTTCCCTTGGCCTTCTTCTTGGTCTTCTCCAGCACCTCATAAGGAGCCGGAGTCCGCATCTTCGTCGGGAGAGCGTCTGCAGGGTCTTTGGGTAGAGGGGCCGGACAGTTAATCTGCTCCGATGTCTCCACCCAGTCCTGTCGAAGGCATGGGAGTTCAGACCCCGCACATGGTTAAGCTAGGGGAAATAAATACCCTATGCACAGAGCTTACCGGATTCGCAGGGCGCTTCGCGCTTAGCCCGCGATCCTCGGTAAGAGAAGGGGGGACCTCAGCGCCCTTAAAAAGCACCTTCCAGACATCCTTATGCATCGTGTCGAAGATCTCGTGTAGAGTCTGGTGCTGGGCCGGGTCAAACTCCCATAAGTTAAAAGCCTGTTGTTGACACGGGAGGATCCGGCGGAAGAGCATGACCTGGACTATGTTGAGGAGCTTAAGTTTCTTGCTTGTCATGTTCCGGATACACTTCAACAGTCCGTCCAGCTCTACCGATGAGCCCCAGGACAGGCCCTTCTCCTTCCAGGAAGTGAGCCACGTGGGGATTCCAGATCGAAACTCGGGGGCCGCCACCCAGTTGGTGTCGCACGGCTCGGTGATGTAGAACCACCCCGATTGGCATCCCTTTATGGTCTCCATGAAGGAGCCCTCGAGCCATGTAACGTTGGGCATTTTGCCCACCATGGCTCCGCCGCATTCCGCTTGTTGGCCGCCAACCACCTTCGGCTTGATATTGAAGGTCTTCAGCCACAGGCTAAAGTGGGGCTGGATGCAGAGGAAAGCCTCACACACGAAGATGAACGCCGAGATGTTGAGGATGAAATTCGGGGCCAGATCATGAAAGTCCATCCCATAATAGAACATAAGGCCGCGAACGAATGGATGGAGGGGAAACCCCAGTCCGCGGATGAAGTGGGGGAGGAAAACCACCCTTTCGTGAGGTTCCGGGGTAGGGAGGATCTGCCCGCGGCTGGCAGCCGGTGCGCGATATCCGCGGCTAAGTATCCGGCTTCACGTAGTTTTTTGATGTGTCCCTCCGTGACGGAGGATACCATCCACTTGCCTCCCGCTCCGGACAAGTTTGAGGAGAGTTGAGGAGAAGGATGTGGACTTGGGCGCTGGAGCTCGAGTGCGTGAGAATGGATGAGCAAGGAGGAAGAAGGCGTGGGTAGAAAAAGGTGAGACTTTATCCCTTTATAAGGGAGGATAAAACTATGCGCCCCCACAAGCCTGGTAAAACTCGCTTATCCACCCAAGCGCCGTAACTGATGGTGCGGTTGGGTTACCCATGTCCGTATTGATGAGAATCCCGTGATAAGGGGAACACGATCTCTGCTTTGACAAGACGTGTCAAGAAACCGCCTCGCGTTATGTGTGGGGCTGGTTAAAGAAAAACGGTTCAAATAATTATCGGGCCGTGGTGTGATGTCATGCTACGGGGTACGTCAGTAGATTAGATTCGTGGAAATATTATTCTCTCTATGGTGATATGTGGAACTTGTTTTGCAGAGCCGGACATGATCCTCGTGTTCAAAATCTTCTATGAAGTATTCGGAGGAGGAACCCGCCTTGCAATGCCAAAGACAATCTGCACGCCGGACTCATCGTCATTGAAGCCTGGTTCATGGGCTACTGAGGGAGTCCTGGATTAGGGGGTATCCGGACAGCTGGACTATATCCTTTGGTCGGACTGTTGGACTATGAAGATACAAGATTGACGACTTCATCCCGTGTCCGGATGGGACTCTCCTTGGCGTGGAAGGCAAGCTTGGCAATACGGATATGTAGATCTCCTTCTTTGTAACTGACTCTGTGTAACCCTAGCCCCCTCCGGTGTCTCTATAAACCGGAGGGTTTTAGTCCGTAGGAAAACATACAATCATACCATAGGCTAGCTTCTAGGGTTTAGCCTCTCTGATCTCGTGGTAGATCAACTCTTGTACTACTCATATTATGAAGAATAATCAAGCAGGACGTAGGGTTTTACCTCCACCAAGAGGGCCCGACCTGGGTAAAACATCGTGTCCCCTGCCTCCTGTTACCATCCGCCTTAGGCGCACAGTTCGGGACCCCCTACCCAAGATCCGCCGGTTTTGACACCGACAACGACCAAGGCGAGGCGGGCGCCAGTGGGCGCAGAGTACTAGTTTCCTCTTTGGTGCTAAAGGATCAGGCGCAGGCGAGGAGTCCCGAGGCATCAGGCAAAGGTTTCCATATCGGTGCAACAAGACCAAGACCAGCAAGACGGTACGACGGAGGTCATCATGGAGCCCAAGCAGGCGTCATCACCAGAGCCTTTGGCAGGCGAAGACCACCTTTAGTCAGGATAGCTTGTACGAGTTATCCCCCTTCAAATTGGCCATTGTGGGATCCCTTCCCGCCTCATCTTTGGGAAGAGGACCAGGGCCTCTATCAATAGGACTAGCCTCCACCATAGGAAAAGGATGGAGGAGGAGGAGAGCTGGGATTGGATCCATTCCACCCTCACACGCACCAGCTCACCAAGCTTAAGAACACCTCTCCTCAGGAGGTTGTTCTTCCCTTGTACTTGTTCATCCTTAGCCTACAAGGCAATCCACCACACCACACTGGAGTAGGGTATTACACCACATCGGTGGCCCGAACCAGTATAAACTCTTGAGTCCCTTGTTCTTCGGGTTCGGCGAGTTAGGTTTTGAGATCGTTGTGAGAGCGTGAGCTGGGGGAAAGATCTTCATGCGCACCCCAGTGTTCGAACCTTAAGGGTTTTGCCGGAACCCTAAATCCGGCAAGCACGTGTCTTCGGCCGATGTTGTGCTTTGCCCCACGGTGGGCGCCAACTGTCGGGGTATTCTCGCGACAGATGCCATGGGGTATCTTATCATGGAGGGGGATAGGAGTACGTCGTCGGGCCCTGGAAGTGTGAATGGACGAGAGCTCGATCAAACACAAGACTTACCCAGGTTCAGGGCTCTCTTGGGAGATAACACCCCTAGTCCTGCTCTGCGGGGTCTCCGCATGATGACTATGATCAAAGGGCGGCTAGAATCGTGCTCCTTGAGCTGTATTGCTAGAGGAACAAGAAGGGCAAGACTAGCTCTCTTGCTTCTCCTAGCTATGGTGTATGTGAGGGGCATGTGTCTGAACCCTTTGCATGGGAGAGTCTGGGGGGTTTATATTGACCTACCCCCTAGGGGTACAATGGTTATAGGGCCGGGTGTAGGACCCGGACGTCAGTGTCTAGGGTCGTCGGGTTATCCGCCGGCTGCTGGGGCCCACTGCCTGGTGGGTCCCGCCGGCAGCCGAGAATCCGTCTGACAGGTGGGGCCCGCCTCCTACGGGCCAAGTTGATTGCCTTTTGTTGTTGCCTCGCCCTTGATGACGGAGGCCTTGCCGGATGTCGCATGGCTATAGTTCCGCCACCTGGCATGCGCTCACTTGTAGCCATGCTCCGTCTCGTCGGAGTAATGGCGCGTGGACTCCGAGAGGAGGGAAAGGCCGCCTGCTGGAGGCCGGCCTGCCCCTGAGGCCGCCTTCTTGGGGGCGCCGTCTTCTGGTTGCTCATGGATAGGTAGGGCCCACCGCCTGCAGGCCGTACCGACCGCCATCGTGGGAGCATGGCCCTAGCTGACGAGGGCTGCATCATGAGCCGCAGGGCTACAGTGTTGTGCCTGGCAGGGGCTATCCGCTTGGTCCGCCCACACTGTAGCCACACTCCTCCGGGATTTGGTGGGAGCAGGTGGCCCTATAGCCATGCCCCATCTTGTCACAATGAATGGGTGCAGACTCTGAGGGGAGGGAAGGCCGTCTGCTAGGAGTCGGCTCTCCTGGGAGGAAGTCTGGCAGTAAGAACAGGGGGTACGTAGGAGGAGGCAAGGTCCCTACTACGGCGAGGTTGTGCACGCAAGATTTACGAGTTCAGGCCCTTCTCGGAGGAAGTAATAGCCCTACGTTGTGGTGCTCGGAGGCTTGGTCGACTGGATACGCGTGAAAGTTATAGGGTGTGCGACCCCTTGTGCATGAGGAGGGGGTGGCTTATATAGACTGCGCCGGACCTCTCCAGCCCTCAGTTACACAGGGTTTAATGTACGTTAAGACAGGACATTACTAGTAATGCTAGCTATAAAGGACTATAAATGATCTTTAAGACTACGGAGTGAACGCCTGCCCGTTGCCATCCTGGGGTGGCTCTAGATCTTCTATACTCCGAGTGATTCTTCGTGAGGTCGAATGACTATATGTTGGTCGAGTGGAATTGGGGTATCCGAGTGGGATAGTTGGTCGAGTGGATTACACTCCAAGGTGATTTCAGTCGGTATCTTCTGTTGTACTTTGAATGTTCTTGACTCTAGGACAGTGTCCTTGGGTAGGGCATCTAGGTCAGGCCTATGACCCTACCCTAGGTACATGTCATCGTCATTAGCCCCCCAATGTATTAAGGCTCGAGTGGAGAAGGGTTGAATTTAGTCCCGACTCGATTCTATGCTTCGGAGGCATTCTATCGAGGTATGGAGGTCGGACTGGAACTTTAACCCTATATGAGTCGCCTTGATCAATTCTGAGGTCGTCGAGTGAATTATGTTGGATATCTTCGAGTGGACCAGAGCGTGAAATCTTCTATGCGACTGGTTCTTTTGCGGTTCCTGGATCTCACGAGATTAGAAAATTTGGAGAAGCGCACGGGACGGGGCGTGCCACAGTAAACGGAGCAAAAAGACAGGGATGTCTCGATCTCCACGCTAGCTTTTCTGCCATGTATCGGGCAAGCGCCTATTGCGGGATGTGATAAGATCACCGGGGCCTACAGGTCAGTCACGGAAGCGGTCCCATAAATAGCGCCCGGGACGATGTAGTGTACAGTGTCTCTCATTCGGTTCTCCTCTCCCCGCCTTCTCCACCTCGTCCTCCTCTACTCTCAACATCTCCTCCGCCATGGGGATGGACAAGATCGCGGCCCTGGAGTGCGTGAAGAAGGCGACGGCAGCGGCGAAAGGCAAGAAGATGGCTCGGGGGACGTCGTCGCGCTCCAGCCTGCCACCCGATTGGATCCAGGGGGACTGGATCCGCTCAACAGTCTAGCAAGAGGAATTGGAGGATCTCGCCGATGAGGGCTTGATTCTCACGGGTCCTGGAGGCTGCCGGGGAAGGAACCCGAGCCACAGCTGGAAGAGGGTGAGTGTGTCCTCCTCACCACCCATGTTGTCTACGGTTTCTCCCTACATCCGCATCCGTTTTTCCAGGGTTTTCTGAATTTCTTAGGTGCCCAGATCCATCATTTTCCTCCCAGCACCAGCTCATATCTCGCTGCATTTGTTTCTATGTGTGAGAACTTCCTCGGGTGCCAGCCGCATTGGGGTTTGTTCAAACATATCTCACTTGTCGATCTTAGTCAGTAAAGAAGGCCAACCCGACTGACGATAGGACACACGTGATCTAGATGTGTGGGGGTTTAGGAATCCAGATGAGGGGTAGGAGCACGTTTCCCCCTATGACCTTTCCCAAGTCTGTCAGAGGGTGGCAGTCGACTTGGTTCGACTGCAAAGATGTTCTGACTCCTCGATAGTCGACCTGTCTTCCTCCTTTCCCTCTGGAGAGACTCTGCACCCCTCGTTCTCTTGTACTAACGAAAGAGGAGAAAGGGGAGGTGTGAATGTTAGTCGAAGAAGTCGTTGCACTGGTCAATTGTGGAGTGACTGGCATGTTTCTATTGGACGTATTCCTCAGTCGACGCATCCAAAACCCTGCAGGCCTGAGACCACCCCATGCGGATGTATTCAGGTCTAGGAGACACTGCTTGATGAGGACATCAATACCATTCTTACACCCACAGCCACTATTATTACATATACTGGACCAATTACTAGAGCTCGCGCACGTCAATTAAATTATCAGGTACTTTCATTTCTTGGTAATGATTCTAATGTTCATGAGATTATGATGCTGCCTAAATTGGATACATTTGTTTTGCTTACAAATGAAGGGCCTAGCTTGGAGAAGGATGAACATTCGAGCAAGAACACGCATGGAGTTGATGGCATGCGCAAGGGGATCAAGAACGGAGTTACAAGTGATGATTTCAGGACTTTGAAGCCGCCATAAGGAGTGCATGAAGCCTTGGACGAAATATACAAGATGCCACTTCATAATATTCGTCCATAGGCTATTCTAGGTGCTGCGTCACCTTATTAATGGGCCAGGCCCATGTAGTTTCGAAATACTTAAGTATAGGCTATTTTTAGAGTCCGTATGTGTGGGGAAACAAGAGTTAGGGTTGGTTTCGGACCCCACCCTCAAGGGCCACGAAATTCCCCCCTCTTCCTCCATATATACAGCCCTTAGGGCGTCGTTTAGAGTTTGGGGGTTTTGTTTAGATTAAAAGTTCGCCATAGCTACAACTTCGCGTACTTCGTTTGTGTCCAACGACCAGACCAAGACGTGACAGAACCCCACCTTGATCAATAAAGCTTTCATCTTATATTCGCAATATCCCGATTGCAATCTCAGTTTCTTGCTTGTTCTTTGTTTGCTCGCAGGAAACAGACCCTCGTGGTCAGGTTGATCGTGCTCCGGCGTGGTCAATAACCCTCGGAAGTTGGTTTAGCGATTGCTAAGGCGCGACGTCTCGCACGTTCGTAGTCGGATCGTCAAGGTCGACTCCCACAGAAAACGATAGCCACCATCTCATCGAAACATCTGGACACCTTAGCCTCTATCAAGTGGTATCAGATTTCCAGGTTGCTCGGTGAGATTTTACAGTTTTTCGTAGAATAGATCGAGTCTGTTCTTCATACCTACAGTCCACGAAAAAGCCAGAAAAAAAATTAGGGTTAGTTCATCATATCCGAACCAATATGAGCCTTTGCATAATCATTTTAGGGTTTTTGCTTTGTTGAATTTGCGGTTGCATCATCGTGTCAAGTTGCTGGTCTTAGAGTCTAGTCTTTTAGAGTTTCGAGTTCTGGTCATAAGTTGTCACGCCGCCGCCGCACCATCATCATCGCCCATCTACCACTTTTGCTTATCCGCCACCGCTCTAAATCCATATCCATATACCACCACCAATCCGTATCCATATACCACCACCAATCTGTATCCATATACCACCACCGCTACCATATACCACCACCGCTGCCATATACCACAACCATATATCCACCACCAATCCGAGTTCTTCTCATATTAGGTTTGTTCTTGAGATCAATCTAAATTCTGATTCGTGTTTCCTTGCCTGCGTAGGTCTCGAAAAAAAATAGTCTGGAGACCCCCGGGCAGTTTTTAGGCCAAAATTTTCACGGGCAAATTTTTTTCCCTATCCTATTTTTAGGCTTTTCTGGGTCTTTTGAGCCACGTGTCATCATAGTGATTTTTTGTCGCACATTTTCGTCGTCGCTGCCCTAATTTCCGAAAAAAAGTGAACAAAAAATTTCGTGCCCATCCTATCAGTTTGACGAGGGAAGAGTTTTGAGACACTCGCCATTATAGTGATTTTTCGTAAAAAAAAAGAGGAGCGCAAAAAAAGGAGCGCAAAAAAAAGAGCGAAAAAAAAGAGTTCCAGAGTGTGCTTTTCCCTTATTTACGTGCAGCGCCGTGATTTTGTTAGTGTTCTAGGCTCGCGTCTCTAGCACGGTCTAGCCTAGGACCAGCACAGTACCGTCGTTGAGCGTTTATTCAACTTTGCATCTCTGAATTGATTATTGCTGACCCTTTTTGCTACCATACTATTGTCAGGACCCCGACTCAATGCCACATCGATCTAGCATGTAACACCTCATATCACTTTGCGGCCTCACGCACGGTATTCCCACGGGTGTCGCCTTACCTTTGCCCGGGACCGTTTGCGCCTTTTGGCACACGTATATGACAGTGTCGCTAGCATCCATATGATAAGGAGCCCGGGCTGACATGGCTAGTCGTAAACCCAAAGTGGCACAGACTTACAGGGACAGGCATCCATGACCCAGCATCGAACGTGTCGGTCATCAGCGAGTGAATCCAGGCTGTAGCACTGGGCTAGCAGGACTCCGGTGAACCGGGCTGTAGCGGGCTAACAGGACTCCGGTATTCATCGCATGACATTTCCCCGAAGGGACAGACACAGGAACGAAGAAGGACACATGCCGGCCAGCCTAAGTGTTCCGGAGCAGTAGCAAACTACCATGGCCCAGTGGAAACACTAGGAGACATTTCCCGGTAAGAGAGGCTACTAAGGATAAACAACTAGATAGTCAGATCCCACACATACCAAGCATTTCAACAACATACACACAATATGCTTGATATGTGCAGATACAACATGGCATCACAACATGACTCTACAACTCAAGTAATTTATTCAATAGGCTCCGAGGAGCGAGATATTACAAACATGGGTCTCATGACCCAACACTCAGAGCATACAATCAAAGCACAAGCGGAAGCTATCATGTCTGAGTACAGACATCTATAAATGAAAAAGGCTGAGAAGCCTGACTATCTATCAGATCCTGCCGAGGGCACAAGATCGTAGCTGAGGTATCAAGCTAAACGTCGAAGTCCACGCGAAACTACTAGTGAGACCGAAGTCTCTCTGCAAAAACATAAAATAGGCAAACGTGAGTACAAATGTACCCAGCAAGACTTACATCAGAACTATCTCCATATGCATCATTATCAACAAAGGGATGGTGGGGTTTAACTGCAGCAAGCCAGCTTTGACTCGGTGGCTATTCTGAACTACGACTGCAAGCGACTCTTTTGAGATGGCGCACACGAGTCCACATATTCACCATATCAATACACCACTATGGATCTGCTCCCGTCTCCCTACGAGAACGCCATCCATAGCACTCACGCTTATCTTGCGTATTTTAGAGTATCCACTTTCACTTGTCTATGAACTGATATAAGCAACCCAGAAGTCCTTTTCCGCGGACACGGCTATTCGAATAGATCATATTAACCCTGCAGGGGTGTACTTCTTCACACACGCTCTCACCACTTACCGCCGTTTACACGACATGTACTCGGCAACCTTCAAGCGGAAGCCCAACGTGGGTGTCGGCCACGGCCTGCCTAAACACTCAAGTCTCTAGTCCAGGTTTATCGCCTATTCGGGTTCCATCCATGAGGAGATCCGGCCGGAGTTTCGCTCACAGCCCCAAACGATGTGTACAGGGTTCTGTGACACCAAACGGGCGCCCGGTTTACCCGGCCACGTGCCTACCGCATCACAGCCCACCCCTACGGTCAGCGCTGCGCACGGCCTCCAGCATACTACAAACACCAGAAACTACTTGCAACTCCTGGACAGAGGACAAGGGTGATTAAGAAGCCGAGAGGGTCCATTGGTTTCGGGCCCAATGCGTGGTAGTAGCTGAATCATGGATCACAAACACAGAACTCAGTTCCTGAGGACGGCTGCAATGAGACAACCCACCATGTACTCCTACATGGCCTCTCACCGCTACCTTTACCAAATCGTGTTCACACGCTTAGCTCACACACCGTAGGACATGTTCACACACCTCTGATCCATCCCGGATGAATCAGACCTGACTCAACTCTAAGCAGTAGCAGGCATGACAAACAAACATAAATGAGTAGGCACATCAGGGCTCAAACAACTCCTACTCATGCTAGTGGGTTTCATCTATTTACTGTGGAATGACAGGTCATGCAGAGGATAAAGGGGTTCAGCTACCGCAGCAAGTAACAGATGAATCGATGTTGTCCTAATGCAGTAAAAGAGAGCAGGGGCGAGAGAGTAGGATTGTATCGGAATGAACAAGGGGGTTTTGCTTGCCTGGCACTTCTGAAGATAACATTGTGTCTTCATCAGTGTCAACGATCACATCATCGGTATCACGTCTATCGAGAGGGGACAAATACCGGCAACACAGAAGGGAACACAATCAATGCAATGCACAATATGATGCATGATCATGACATGGCAAAATGAATGTGTTTTGGGCTAATGCAACTAAAACCAGATTAAATGAAGTTGGTTTGAATCCAAGATTCAAATTCAAACTCCATATGTGATTATTCAAATGCCATGTAATTGATTTGTGCTAGACAGCAGCTATAAGTTGTTCTAACATGCATGAAAATGGTACAGATGGATTCCTTGAATTTTTCTGATAATTTTTCATATATAATTTATTTAATTTGGAGTTACGGTTAATTTTCTATGATTTTTAGAAGTTTTAGGCATTTTCTGAAATTTCCTGAATTATATAAAAAAATCCAGAAAATATTACTGCGTCATACTGACGTCACGATGACGTCAGCAGGTCAACGTGGCACAGCCCGGTCAACCCCTGACCGGTGGGTCCCGAGTGTCAGTGTCTAACTAACTAATCTAACTTAGTTAATACTAACCTAACTTGATTAGCCGGGCGGGGCCCGCATGTCAGTGAGAGAGAGGGGGGTCAAACCCGGGTCAACTCGCCGGAGTTGACCCGCGGCTCGTCGCCGGCGAGGCCAGGGACGGCGGAGAGCGCCGGGATTCGCCCTCCGATGACCAAAAGAGCGGCGGAGGGGCTCTACGGGATGCCCAGACTCGCGCGCATCTAACAGGGCGGACGGGAGAAGCTAAGGTGGCCGGAGGCGACGGCAATCATGACGACGGCGGCGGCCGGAGTTCGGGTGAGGCGCGGGCGGTGGCTACGGTGCGCCACAGGAGCGATAGACTAGGGTTTTGGGATCCTGGCGTGGTGCTGAGCATGGTGGTGTGCTTGGACGTGACGCGCGTGAGCTCTAGCCACGGCGACCTCGTGGCCGGCGGCAATGGGCTCTCGGGCTCGGCGGAGACGATGGATACGGCACGAAATTGAACGAAAATACGGAGGGGAAACGAAGAGGAGCTCACGTCGAGTCCGCAGGGGTGGTCAGTGGGCTCGGGGAGGGGCTGGTGACGACGGGAGGTCGCCGGCGATCTCGGTGGCCCGAGGAGGAAGAAGACGTCGGGGACGGCGCTCCGAGGCTTCCGGCGTCACATGGGTTGGTGGAGACGAAGAAGAAGGCGCGACGGTTCTTCTGGAGGCATCGGCGAGGCGAGGGGTGGCCGGTGGCCGCGGCGAACGGCGTCGGTGGCGACGGCTGCGCTCGGCACGAGAGGGAGAGAGGAACAGAGGAGGGGGAGAGCTCGGGAGAGAGTGAGGGGCGGTCGGGGAGGCCGCGTGTCGACGTCCAGGGCGTCCAGAGCGTCGGGGGAGAGCGGTAAGCAGGAGCTGGCGAGGCGCGTGGCCAGCGCGCGGCGGGCACGCGCTCGTCCTCCTGTCCAGGGAGGAAGACGACAGGGAGGCTGTGGTGGTGGGCTGGGCCGGCCACTTGGGCCGCCAGGTAAGCCCAGGTGAGATTCCTTCTCTCTCTCTGCTTTCTGTTTTATATTTCTGTTTTCTATTTTGTTCTGTTTTGTTTTGGTTTAGTAAAAATACTAAACCATTTTATAAAATCCTGAAAATAATTATGTGGCTAGAACTAAAATATACCAAACCACTTAAAATGTTCCAGAATTATTGGACATATATTAATTATATATAAAATATAAATCCAATGCAATTAGTTATTGAATTAATTCAAATGGCCAAAACAAATATTTCTGTGACTCCAAAAATATTGGTTTGAATTTTACCTCTTACCAATATTTCTATAGAATAACAGGAACATTTTCTTGGATTCATTTGAGAAGAATTAAATGTTGGTTATTTTTAGAGGTTTTCTGAGGCTTTTGAAAATTCCTCAATTCAAATTTCATTTGAATTTAAACATGATGCAGTAACCAAGCTAGTCCAAGGCCAGGGTAAAGCTAGGGATGTGACAACTCACCCCCACTAAACAAGAATCTCGTCTCGAGATTCAAGCGTAGGGTAAGGTGAAAGGTAAACGCAACTAGTATAATCTTCACGATCCAGGTTGCACTTCAACTGAACATTGATTTGTTCACCATCATTTTCTCGAAGTTTTGCTCTGAGAACTCCAACTAACATGACAACGAGAGGAAAGGAAAAACTCTAAAAGAATCGTTCTTCTCGGAGGTCGAACAACTCAGGATTAACTCACGGAATGAGACATAGCAACATCTCTCGAGCTGAGGGACGAAGCACACATCCATAAGAATGGAGTGAGGCAGATGACGAAGGTTCACTAGGTAGACAACAATTCCACACCTAAGAAGGTGGTAAACGATTGTCAACGTAGCGAGGAGTTGAGTTGCCATGATACCATAACGATACACCTTAGGGAAGGTGACTCGTAGAGATATCCCCTTAAGTGGCAAAAAGAATTACTTTTGATTCAGAGATCATTGAAACTCTTTAAACCAGCCTAAGGCAATTCTCGAGCGATCGTTTGGAGGGGGTCGGTAGAATGGCATACTCGGACTTGGATGATGTGGATTACCTTGTTGAAGACAACGTAATGGATGAATTTGCTTATCACCGGAAATGGAAGAGACCCATGGTAGAATGGCACATTGGCGGTGCAAGCTGGGAACAAAATGCAAATGCTGGGAATGATTCTGGTAACTGGGGAAGAACCCAACAACAGAGAGTGAATTCACTGTTCAAAAGGTCATAGCATAACCGAGGAAACTGAGAGGAATCCCAGTTAGTGCCGATGATAACACGTAGCGCTTGTGCGTGCTCTCAAGAACTTGAGCATTTCCACAATCATCAAGGTTTTATCAACATCCGTGTCAAGGGTGCCGACAGCACAACATACTACCATGATGAATAGCGATGGACGATGTTCATGCAAAGGAGGATAACACTTTCTCAGATTTCACCTTAGCGAGGCCAAGGGAACGAAATCTGGATGATCGACCGAGAGACATTTAGCACTCCGCTTCTAATGTTCTCCTTGATGTGCTAATATAACCCATTCATAGATATGGTTTGATATCTAAAACATCAAGTAAAAGGTCGGACTTCGGGAACACAAAAATCCATAGGGGCAGCTAGGGAGTAAATCCTACGAAATCCTTAGGGGAGGTGGCCAACTTCCTCAATCAAGATATTATAATAACAGGTCTTCCGGTTGGGTGTGTTGGCCACGACATCCACTTTACCGGTTATCGAGGAACCAATATTATAGTCCTTGGGGAAATGTTCCAACCATCATATCTGCCTGATATTCAGATCTGGTTGGTGTCAGAATATTCCAGACCCATCGAGTCTAGGAAGAAAAATGAAAGTTTGCAACACAAATCGACGAGATGACGTTGCGGGATTCTCGGGAGATGAACTACGATAGCAAGCTCCAAAACATGAGCTGGTTCTGCTACAAACATGTGAACACGTTGTCCCAGACAAGCATGCCCACCTGGTAGTCTTACAATAAAACACTACCGAGTTCTGGTTGGGAACCATCAGCGAGGATATCGAAGTTCTTTCATAAGTCCGGATTAGCTCATATGAAGATACTCCTTCTCCTTGAACAAATCAGTCAGTGGCTTGGTGTGCTAGGATACACATATGGAATGAAGGTTGCAAGTCTCCAGACCACAGAATACTTCGCACGTGTGCATGACTGACTTGCGATGATTCCAGAGGAAGCAACATTGACTTTCTCGAGTCCACGGCGGCAACTTGCATCAAATGCACATGAACTAGAGGAAGTCACTCCTTACATCCGAACATATGCTTCATGAGCTAGCATGAACAAATGCTTTCAAAAGTTTCCAACACTAGCTTAATGTTCAGCAAAATTATGGAGGAGATAAGGATGTTGTCAATGGGCTCAACAACAATTCATCTGGGTTTCCTTTTAAAAGGAATTCCATAGTTAAGTGAACAAGTGATAGCATTGGTCAGACCAAAGATGTAATGGCGTATGCTCGAGGGATCAACCACGAATAAGACAACATTACGAGCATCATTGGTACTGATTTGATTTGACGATAGCCCACACTCAAATCAAAGGATTGATAATACAATAGGTCCAGCAACTGATCACAAGGACCAATCGATGAAGATATCATCTTTCTTCAACACACACTACACAAGAATATCCCTTTGGAACGAACTAAGTCGGCAAGCTTTTATCTTCCAACTCTCCAAGTTGTTGTCTAGCTTAACCAACTAGCTCAGGGATATCTAACACCGATTCTTGGAGAGAAGGTGGTTCACAAGAAACCAACTTGATCACGAGCTCAACATAACAGTTAGGTGACAGCCTGGTGATACTTTCGAGAAGATATTCGGAAAATCACGAACCACCGGGATGTTACTAAGCTCGAGAACAATCTCGCTTTTGAGGGCAAGACGATATGATCAAATGAGTGAGGACTTGACAAGATCCTAACTCATCAATCAAAGGGTGCACCGAAATAAGGACTAGGTAGCACGATCAGTCTTAGAAGGATGATTCAAAAACAAACATGCTAAGAATGAAATTATTATCCTTTAACTACCAAGCAACGAGGTTGCTGGGAGTATTGATTTCACACACCATGATTCATTTGTCGGCATTCCGGTGACAATACCACAGGAACCGAGGAATGAACAATGATGGCAAGAAGTATCACTGTACCAAGATTTCATAGGATGGTGTGCAATTCCTATAACAATCCCGATATAAGATGGTAATACTCCAAGGTAGAACAGAGCAAAAGCAAGATTAGCAATTTGATCTGCGGAGTACGACTTCTTTGACCCAATCCTGGATATGGAAGAGGTACTGGAGTTTGTTTCTCCTATTCATTCTGAAATAGAATGGCTTGGCGGACCACAAGGGTAATAGGCATCGACGAACGAATGCACGCATACTCTTGACTATCAATTGATAGACGAGGGTCAGAAGACAACTAAAGAGGGACAACTCAAAGGAACATATAACTTTCTGAGTTGTGGATGCATAAATTAGTATGTCGAACCGAGTTCAACATAATTCTTCCGGATAACCCATGCAGAAAGGTAGAACTGGCAGAGTCACGATTTATGAATGGAGAACTCCTCAAGAATAATCCTGTTGTGATATTTCAGTTCAACGAGGAACTTCTGCCATAAGTAGTTCATGGTATTTGGAAGAAGAAGATACCACGGACTTCAAGGACTATCGCAAAGGTTACTAATATCCTGAAGGCACTAACAATTACTATCAACACGAAGTAGGTGGAGTGAATCTCGGGTTCAAGAACCCAGGAACAGAATACCTATTACTAAGTAGCATCACGGAATGCTTTCAAGGATAAAGGCCAGAATCATCACACTGGGACACCAATCATGGCTAAATTACTAGGTGATCCCCTAAGACACCTAGGGTCATAATAATAGCTCCAACATATATGTCAGGGCAATAAATTACCTCAACTCAACAATTAGTGTGATTGAGCTGGCATAAAGGAACATCGAAACCAGAGGGAAAGGATTTTGCAAATTGCTTCAGACTATTTAGAAACCTGGAATGACTCGGACAGCATAACGGCTGTAAATGCTCAGAAAAGATTTGAGACATTCACAAAATGGTGGCATAACCACTCAGAAGCACAATATCAAGGTCTCGAGATCAATAATTAACATACAGAGGTAGAAACTGAACTGAGGCTTAAACCAACAATCTTATAAGTCTACGGATTAGTAATACGTGATCCTGATAGAAAGAAGAGATAGCCTAGTTCTTAATCCCCGTAGAAGAGAAGATGATGACTCAGATCAGAAGGTCATGAGGTATAAGGAGTAAAAAGAGCCTTACGTTCCATCCCACAATCAATTCCCTTATATAACTAAGAATTTCTAGACTCAACTTCGACCAGTTTGGCTTGGTAATCCTACAGGCAGTCAAGCTCTGATACCCACGCTGTCAGGACCCCGACTCAATGCCACATCGATCTAGCATGTAACACCTCATATCACTTTGCGGCCTCACGCACGGTATTCCCACGGGTGTCGCCTTACCTTTGCCCGGGACCGTTTGCGCCTTTTGGCACACGTATATGACAGTGTCGCTAGCATCCATATGATAAGGAGCCCGGGCTGACATGGCTAGTCGTAAACCCAAAGTGGCACAGACTTACAGGGACAGGCATCCATGACCCAGCATCGAACGTGTCGGTCATCAGCGAGTGAATCCAGGCTGTAGCACTGGGCTAGCAGGACTCCGGTGAACCGGGCTGTAGCGGGCTAACAGGACTCCGGTATTCATCGCGTGACATTTCCCCGAAGGGACAGACACAGGAACGAAGAAGGACACATGCCGGCCAGCCTAAGTGTTCCGGAGCAGTAGCAAGCTACCATGGCCCAGTGGAAACACTAGGAGACATTTCCCGGTAAGAGAGGCTACTAAGGATAAACAACTAGATAGTCAGATCCCACACATACCAAGCATTTCAACAACATACACACAATATGCTCGATATGTGCAGATACAACATGGCATCACAACATGACTCTACAACTCAAGTAATTTATTCAATAGGCTCCGAGGAGCGAGATATTACAAACATGGGTCTCATGATCCAACACTCAGAGCATACAATCAAAGCACAAGCGGAAGCTATCATGTCTGAGTACAGACATCTATAAATGAAAAAGGCTGAGAAGCCTGACTATCTATCAGATCCTGCCGAGGGCACAAGATCGTAGCTGAGGTATCAAGCTAAACGTCGAAGTCCACGCGAAACTACTAGTGAGACCGAAGTCTCTCTGCAAAAACATAAAATAGGCAAACGTGAGTACAAATGTACCCAGCAAGACTTACATCAGAACTATCTCCATATGCATCATTATCAACAAAGGGATGGTGGGGTTTAACTGCAGCAAGCCAGCTTTGACTCGGTGGCTATTCTGAACTACGACTGCAAGCGACTCTTTTGAGGTGGCGCACACGAGTCCACATATTCACCATATCAATACACCACTATGGATCCGCTCCCGTCTCCCTACGAGAACGCCATCCATAGCACTCACGCTTATCTTGCGTATTTTAGAGTATCCACTTTCACTTGTCTATGAACTGATATAAGCAACCCAAAAGTCCTTTTCCGCGGACACGGCTATTCGAATAGATCATATTAACCCTGCAGGGGTGTACTTCTTCACACACGCTCTCACCACTTACCGCCGTTTACACGACATGTACTCGGCAACCTTCAAGCGGAAGCCCAACGTGGGTGTCGGCCACGGCCTGCCTAAACACTCAAGTCTCTAGTCCAGGTTTATCGCCTATTCGGGTTCCATCCATGTGGAGATCCGGCCGGAGTTTCGCTCACAGCCCCAAACGATGTGTACAGGGTTCCGTGACACCAAACGGGCGCCCGGTTTACCCGGCCACGTGCCTACCGCATCACAGCCCACCCCTAAAGTCAGCGCTGCGCACGGCCTCCAGCATACTACAAACACCAGAAACTACTTGCAACTCCTGGACAGAGGACAAGGGTGATTAAGAAGCCGAGAGGGTCCATTGGTTTCGGGCCCAATGCGTGGTAGTAGCTGAATCATGGATCACAAACACAGAACTCAGTTCCTGAGGACGGCTGCAATGAGACAACCCACCATGTACTCCTACATGGCCTCTCACCGCTACCTTTACCAAATCGTGTTCACACGCTTAGCTCACACACCGTAGGACATGTTCACACACCTCTGATCCATCCCGGATGAATCAGACCTGACTCAACTCTAAGCAGTAGCAGGCATGACAAACAAACATAAATGAGTAGGCACATCAGGGCTCAAACAACTCCTACTCATGCTAGTGGGTTTCATCTATTTACTGTGGAATGACAGGTCATGCAGAGGATAAAGGGGTTCAGCTACCGCAGCAAGTAACAGATGAATCGATGTTGTCCTAATGCAGTAAAAGAGAGCAGGGGCGAGAGAGTAGGATTGTATCGGAATGAACAAGGGGGTTTTTCTTGCCTGGCACTTCTGAAGATAACATTGTGTCTTCATCAGTGTCAACGATCACATCATCGGTATCACGTCTATCGAGAGGGGACAAATACCGGCAACACAGAAGGGAACACAATCAATGCAATGCACAATATGATGCATGATCATGACATGGCAAAATGAATGTGTTTTGGGCTAATGCAACTAAAACCAGATTAAATGAAGTTGGTTTGAATCCAAGATTCAAATTCAAACTCCATATGTGATTATTCAAATGCCATGTAATTGATTTGTGCTAAACAGCAGCTATAAGTTGTTCTAACATGCATGAAAATGGTACAGATGGATTCCTTGAATTTTTCTGATAATTTTTCATATATAATTTATTTAATTTGGAGTTACGGTTAATTTTCTATGATTTTTAGAAGTTTTAGGCATTTTCTGAAATTTCCTGAATTATATAAAAAAAATCCAGAAAATATTACTGCGTCATACTGACGTCACGATGACGTCAGCAGGTCAACGTGGCACAGCCCGGTCAACCCCTGACCGGTGGGTCCCGAGTGTCAGTGTCTAACTAACTAATCTAACTTAGTTAATACTAACCTAACTTGATTAGCCGGGCGGGGCCCGCATGTCAGTGAGAGAGAGGGGGGTCAAACCCGGGTCAACTCGCCGGAGTTGACCCGCGGCTCGTCGCCGGCGAGGCCAGGGACGGCGGAGAGCGCCGGGATTCGCCCTCCGATGACCAAAAGAGCGGCGGAGGGGCTCTACGGGATGCCCAGACTCGCGCGCATCTAACAGGGCGGACGGGAGAAGCTAAGGTGGCCGGAGGCGACGGCAATCATGACGACGGCGGCGGCCGGAGTTCGGGTGAGGCGCGGGCGGTGGCTACGGTGCGCCACAGGAGCGATAGACTAGGGTTTTGGGATCCTGGCGTGGTGCTGAGCATGGTGGTATGCTTGGACGTGACGCGCGTGAGCTCTAGCCACGGCGACCTCATGGCCGGCGGCAATGGGCTCTCGGGCTCGGCGGAGACGATGGATACGGCACGAAATTGAACGAAAATACGGAGGGGAAACGAAGAGGAGCTCACGTCGAGTCCGCAGGGGTGGTCAGTGGGCTCGGGGAGGGGCTGGTGACGACGGGAGGTCGCCGGCGATCTCGGTGGCCCGAGGAGGAAGAAGGCGTCGGGGACGGCGCTCCGAGGCTTCCGGCGTCACATGGGTTGGTGGAGACGAAGAAGAAGGCGCGGCGGTTCTTCTGGAGGCATCGGCGAGGCGAGGGGTGGCCGGTGGCCGCGGCGAACGGCGTCGGTGGCGACGGCTGCGCTCGGCACGAGAGGGAGAGAGGAACAGAGGAGGGGGAGAGCTCGGGAGAGAGTGAGGGGCGGCCGGGGAGGCCGCGTGTCGACGTCCAGGGCGTCCAGAGCGTCGGGGGAGAGCGGTAAGCAGGAGCTGGCGAGGCGCGTGGCCAGCGCGCGGCGGGCACGCGCTCGTCCTCCTGTCCAGGGAGGAAGACGACAGGGAGGCTGTGGTGGTGGGCTGGGCCGGCCACTTGGGCCGCCAGGTAAGCCCAGGTGAGATTCCTTCTCTCTCTCTGCTTTCTATTTTATATCTCTGTTTTCTATTTTGTTCTGTTTTGTTTTGGTTTAGTAAAAATACTAAACCATTTTATAAAATCCTGAAAATAATTATGTGGCTAGAACTAAAATATACCAAACCACATAAAATGTTCCAGAATTATTGGACATATATTAATTATATATAAAATATAAATCCAATGCAATTAGTTATTGAATTAATTCAAATGGCCAAAACAAATATTTCTGTGACTCCAAAAATATTGGTTTGAATTTTACCTCTTACCAATATTTCTATAGAATAACAGGAACATTTTCTTGGATTCATTTGAGAAGAATTAAATGTTGGTTATTTTTAGAGGTTTTCTGAGGCTTTTGAAAATTCCTCAATTCAAATTTCATTTGAATTTAAACATGATGCAGTAACCAAGCTAGTCCAAGGCCAGGGTAAAGCTAGGGATGTGACAACTATAAGCCTTCCCAGCTCCACATACATCTACGTCGTGCGTTTGACTCTCCCTGGCAATCGCTCTATCCAAGCTTTTGAGAAGTTTTGACTACAACGGTTGCCGATCACCACCTGCTGCTGGGTAAGAACTGGTAAGAATTTGAGATTTGCTTGACGGATTTGTGACACCCGCCACCACCACTACTTGTTAGTAGTCTGTAGGATCATATTCTTGTGTGTTTCTATTGCTGCTAACCATGCCAGGATCACAAGCCGACGAGACTGACTGGGAGAACTTGACGAACAAGGAGCTTCATGATACGTTTCAGCAAATGATGAGTGGACAGGTGCAAGATGTGATAAACAGATTTGAAGAGGCCATGGAGAAGATAGATGGCATGGAGAAGACGTTTGAAACAAAGCTCGATAACAAGTTTGCTGAATTGCTTTCGCGTTTTCCACCACCACCACCGGCTGCTCCTGCCGCACCTCTGCAACAACAGCAACAACATCGACTACCTCCACGTCGGGAAACAGCCCTCCGCCGAGCGAGCCGTGTCCCTCTTCAGTCGGGCCAAACTGCTGGTGCTGCTGTTGATACTTCTGTGGCTCCTACTGCTGAGGTGGAGGAGGATGATTATGTGGGAGATTATGAGGATGAGGTTGATCAAAATCAGAACTACGTGCCACCACCAGCACAGCAACCACCAGGTCGTCCACATGCAAATAAAGGCAATGGTAGGGCTCACCCTCAGGTACGAGATCATGACCATCTCCCTAAACTAAAATTGAATATTCCACCATTTGAGGGTAGATATGTTCCTGATATATATCTTACTTGGGAGTTAGAAACTGAACAACGATTTACATGTTTACAATATCCCGAGGAGAGACGTGTTCCTGCTGCTGTTTGTGCATTCACTAGTTTTGCATGTGTTTGGTGGTCTGAGCATTGTAGATTATATCCTATTCCGGCTACTTGGGCTGCTTTGAAAACTGATATGCGTACTCGTTGGGTTCCACCATATTATCAACGTGAATTACTTCAAAAATTGCAGCGCTTAAGACAGGGAAAAAATTCTGTAGAAGAATATTATCAGGAATTACAAACTGGCATGATTAGATGTGGTATTGTTGAGGAGAATGAAGCTATGCTTGCACGTTTTATGGGTGGATTAAATAGAGAGATTCAGACGATTCTAGAGTATAGGGAGTACACTAATATCACTCTTTTATTCCATCTTGCTTGTAAAGCTGAACGTGAAGTGCAGGATCGACAGGCATTGGCGTGGACTAACTTTTCTGCAGGTCGACCTTCATCATGGACACCACGTGCATCATCTACTTCCACACGTTCTGCTACACCGGCGCCTCCGTCGGCTGCCACCTCCAACCATGATACAATAAAGCAGGCACAATTACCACTATCTGCCAAGAGCACACCTTCTGGGCCTGCAAAGAGCTCTTCTTCATCCATGGCATCAACAGGGCAAACACATGATATTATTTGTCGACGTTGCAAGGGTGGAGGTCATTATGCGAGAGAATGCCCATCTAAGCGTGTGATGATTGTTACTGAGGATGGTGGGTATGAGTCCGCTAGTGACTATGATGAGGAGACTTTGGCTCTTATTACACGTGAAGAACACGGTGGAGACGATTCTGATCATGAGACGCAATACATGGCTCCTGAAGATGCTGACAGGTATGAATGTTTAGTTGCTCAACGTGTTTTGAGTGTGTAGGTTACACAAGCTGAGCAAAATCAGAGGCATAATTTGTTCCATACAAAGGGAGTTGTGAAGGAACGTTCTGTTCGCGTGATCATAGATGAAGGGAGCTGCAATAACTTGGCTAGCATGGAGATGGTGGAGAAGCTATCTCTCACCACAAGACCACATCCACATCCTTACTACATCCAATGGTTCAACAACAGCGGCAAGGTTAAGGTAACACGTACTGTTCGTGTGCATTTTAGTATCTCTACATATGCTGATTATGTTGATTGTGATGTGGTACCTATGCAAGCATGTTCCTTATTACTTGGTAGACCATGGCAATTTGATAAAAATTCTGTACACCATGGTAGAAACAATCAGTATACTCTTGTTCATAACGATAAAAATATTACTTTGCTTCCTATGACTCCTGATTCGATTTTGAAAGATGATATTAATAGAGCTAATAAAGCAAAATAGGAGACAAATAAGAGTGAAAATCAGATTGTGGCAAAAGAATTTGAGCACCAAATGAAGCCTAATAATAAACCATCTACTATTGTTTCTGAAATTAAATTGAAAAGTGCATGTTTACTTGCCACCAAATCTGATATTGATGAGCTAGATTTTAGCAAATCTGTTTGCTATGCTTTTGTGTGCAAAGAGGCATTATTTTCATTCGAGGACGTACCTTCCTCTTTGCCCCTGCTGTCACTAACATTTTGCAGGAGTTCGCTGACGTTTTTCCACAAGACGTGCCACTGGGATTACCACCTATTCGAGGGATTGAGCATCAAATTGACTTAATTCCCGGTGCTTCGCTACCCAACCGTGCACCATACCGTACCAATCCAGAGGAGACGAAGGAGATTATGCGTCAAGTACAAGAACTGCTCGACAAAGGTTATATACGCGAATCCCTTAGTCCTTGTGTTGTTCCTATCATTTTAGTGCCGAAAAAGGATGGTACGTCGCGTATGTGCGTTGATTGTAGAGGCATTAATAATATTACTATTCGTTATCGTCATCCTATTCCTAGGCTAGATGATATGCTTGATGAATTGAGTGGCTCTACAATATTCTCCAAAGTTGATTTGCGTAGTGGATACCATCAAATTCGTATGAAATTGGGTGATGAATGGAAAACAGCATTTAAAACTAAGTTTGGATTATATGAGTGGTTAGTCATGCCTTTTGGGTTAACTAATGCACCTAGTACTTTCATGAGGTTAATGAACGAAGTTTTACGTGCTTTCATTGGACGATTTGTGGTAGTTTACTTTGATGACATATTGATTTATAGCAAATCTTTGGAGGAACATTTGGAACATTTACGTGCTGTTTTTATTGCTCTACGTGATGCACGTTTGTTTGGAAACCTTGGAAAGTGCACCTTTTGCACCGACCGAGTATATTTTCTTGGCTATGTTGTTACTCCACAGGGAATTGAAGTTGATAAAGCCAAGATTGAAGTATTGAGAGTTGGCCCCAGCCCAAAACGGTCACACAAGTGAGGAGTTTCCTTGGCCTCGCTGGTTTCTATAGGCGTTTTGTGAGAGATTTCAGCACCATTGTTGCACCTCTCAACGAGCTTACAAAGAAGGATGTGCCTTTTGTTTGGGGTACCGCACAGGAAGAAGCCTTCACGGTATTGAAAGATAAGTTGACACATGCTCCTTTACTCCAACTTCCTAATTTCAATAAGACTTTTGAGCTTGAATGTGATGCTAGTGGAATTGGATTAGGAGGTGTGTTATTACAAGATGGAAAACCTGTTGCATACTTTTCTGAAAAATTCAGTGGGCCTAGTCTGAACTATTCTACTTATGATAAAGAATTATATGCTCTTGTTCGGACCTTAGAAACATGGCAACATTATTTATGGCCCAAGGAATTTGTTATACATTCTGATCATGAATCTTTGAAACACATTAAAAGTCAAGCAAAACTGAACCGTAGACATGCTAAATGGGTTGAATTCATTGAGACTTTCCCTTATGTCATTAAACACAAGAAGGGAAAAGAAAATGTTATTGTTGATGCCTTGTCTCGTCGTTATACTATGCTTTCACAACTTGACTTTAAAATATTTGGTTTGGACACCATCAAAGATCAATATGTTCATGATGCTGAATTTAAAGATGTATTACATAATTGTAAGGAAGGGAGAACTTGGAACAAGTTCGTTCTTAACGATGGATTTGTGTTTCGTGCTAACAAGCTATGCATTCCAGCTAGCTCCGTTCATCTTTTGTTGTTGCAGGAGGCGCATGGAGGAGGATTAATGGGACACTTTGGCGTCAAGAAGACGGAGGATATACTTGCTACACATTTCTTTTGGCCAAAGATGAGACGGGATGTTGAGCGTTTTGTTGCTCGCTGCACTACATGTCAAAGAGCTAAGTCACGACTCAATCCTCATGGTTTATATATGCCTTTGCCTGTACCTAGTGTTCCTTGGGAGGATATATCTATGGACTTTGTTTTAGGTTTACCTCGAACAAAGAAGGGGAGGGATAGCATATTTGTTATCGTGGATAGGTTCTCGAAAATGGCACACTTTATACCATGTCATAAAAGCGATGATGCTGTTAATGTTGCTGATTTGTTCTTTCGTGAAATTATTCGCTTACATGGTGTGCCAAATACTATTGTTTGAGATCGTGATACTAAATTTCTTAGCCACTTTTGGAGATGTTTATGGGCTAAGTTGGGGACTAAGCTGCTTTTTAGTACTACTTGTCACCCCCAAACTGATGGACAAACTGAAGTAGTCAATAGAACATTGTCTACTATGTTTAGGGCTGTTTTGAAGAATAACAAGAAAATGTGGGAAGAATGCTTGCCTCATATTGAATTTGCTTATAATCGTTCATTGCATTCTACTACTAAGATGTGCCCTTTTGAAATTGTGTATGGTTTCCTACCTCGTGCACCTATTGATTTGTTGCCTCTTCCATCTTCAGAGAAGGTTAATTTTGATGCTAAAGAACGTTATGAATTGATTTTAAAAATGCATGAGTTAACTAAGGAAAACATTGAGCGTATGAATGCTAAATATAAACTTGCTGGAGATAAGGGTAGAAAACATGTTGCGTTTGCGCCTGGAGATCTTGTTTGGTTACATTTGCATAAAGATAGATTTCCTAATCTGCGCAAATCAAAGCTAATGCCACGTGCTGATGGTCCTTTTAAGGTGTTAGAGAAAATAAATGATAATGCATATAAACTTGAGCTACCTGTAGATTTTGGGGTTAGTCCCACTTTTAACATTGCAGATTTGAAGCCTTATTTGGGTGAGGAAGATGCGCTTCCGTCGAGGACGACTTCATTTCAAGAAGGGGATGATGATGAGGACATCAATACCATTGTTACACCCACAGCCCCTACTGTTACATATACTGGACCAATTACTAGAGCTCGCGCACGTCAATTAAATTACCAGGTACTTTCGTTTCTTGGTAATGATCCTAATGTTCATGAGATTATGATGCTGCCTAAATTGGATACATTTGTTTTGCTTACAAATGAAGGGCCTAGCTTGGAGAAGGATGAACATTGGAGCAAGAACACGCATGGAGTTGATGGCATGCGCAAGGGGATCAAGAACGGAGTTACAAGTGATGATTTCAGGACTTTGAAGCCGCCATAAGGAGTGCATGACGCCTTGGACGAAATATACAAGATGCCACTTCATAATATTCGTCCATAGGCTATTCTAGGTGTTGCGTCACCTTATTAATGGGCCAGGCCCATGTAATTTCGAAATACTTAAGTATAGGCTATTTTTAGAGTCCGTATGTGTGGGGAAACAAGAGTTAGGGTTGGTTTCGGACCCCACCCTCAAGGGCCACGAAATTCCCCCGTCTTCCTCCATATATACAGCCCTTAGGGCGTCGTTTAGAGTTTGGGGGTTTTGTTTAGATTAAAAGTTCACCATAGCTGCAACTTCGCGTACTTCGTTTGTGTCCAACGACCAGACCAAGACGTCACAGAACCCCACCTTGATCAATAAAGCTTTCATCTTATATTCAAAATATCCCGATTGCAATCTCAGTTTCTTGCTTGTTCTTCGTTTGCTCGCACGAAACAGACCCTCGTGGTCAGGTTGATCGTGCTCCGGCGTGGTCAATAACCCTCGGAAGTTGGTTTAGCGATTGCTAAGGCGCGACGTCTCGCACGTTCGTAGTCGGATCGTCAAGGTCGACTCCCACAGAAAACGATAGCCACCATATCATCGAAACATCAGGACACCTTAGCCTCTATCACTGCTCGAGTTCACCCGGAGGAATTTTATGAGAAGACGGTGGCCCAGTGGCTCAGGAGCATCACAAGCAACAAGGAAAACCCCAGGGGTCTAGAAGAATCCTGCCATTCGATGCTGACAATGCCCAAGATGAGGTTGAGCTTAATTACCAAGTGTTTTTTCTTTCGATCTACGATTGTTCTTGAATCTGACTGATACTTGAAATTTGTGTCTTGTAGGTTATCACCAAGTTGTACTTGATGCCGAATGGAGGGCAATACCTAGAAGGAGTCGCAAGTGATGACGAAGAAGAAGATCACCAATATGCAAACGATAGTGAAGAGGACATCGAGGAAGGTGACGAGGACTCTGGTAGTAGTGAGGAGGTCGACTCGCCAGCCCATTCTGAACGATGCTCCAAGTAGTCACAGGATCCTATGGGCGGACGTGGCGAAGCTGTTCCACTGAGTGGGAAAGGCCCAAAGTGCACTCGGACCTTGACTCCAGAGCCATCGAAGAATGCTGCAAAACAGCCCAAGGTCGTCCCGCCGAAACCTCGGAAGGCCCTGCCCAATATCATGGTGGATGTCCCTGTTGCTTCCACGTAAGTGTTTGTTTCTCCTCTCCGTCTTCTCTGTTTTTGTCAACTCATCCGCTTGCTTGACCGAGTGGGTTTTGGAACCTTTTAGTGTTGCTTCTTCTGGGACGTCCATGGATATCGATAAGGAGCAAGATGACGAGGAGACTGCAAATGCGGCCACTTCTCGAGCGGGTATAAATCAATAGCCATGCCCTCACTTTGTCAATTGTCATGTCAGTCGACTGAACTCTTATGGTCGAGTGTTTCATCGCGCCGCCAAATGTTATTGAACTTCCAGACGATGATGACCATGAAGACATGCCACCGAAGAATATAGGGAGAAGGGGCAGGACTTTGAGCAACCTACCAGCAAAGTGTCTCACTCGACTTCACCACCAGAACAAGTCGTCAAGCAATCCGAAGATCCAATTCGGGCTTCTCTTTCTTTTGCCGATCATGTGTCGACTAATCATCCTTCGGTATCGACTGCTCAGGCCCCGGCTCCGAACGTGCAACTGCAGACTTCAGCTCCCCTGGTTGCCCCGACTGCTCCACAAACCTCGCTTTTCGTTACTCATCATGTCCCGGAGGACCTAGTGGCCGTTGCTAAGGAAGCTATATGCCAAGCAGGCCTAATGATTGAGCTAATGAAGGTGGTGCACGAGGCCAGCAAGGCTACCTACGATGCCAGCTCTGCCCTTCAAACCAACGTCCAGGTGAGTTGATTTCCGATTGGTCTTCAGCTTGATCTTTGCTCGGTTAGGATATGGTACTTGAAAAATGATGCTTTACTATTCGTAAGATGTCCGTGGATGAGCGTTTTCAAACCTTATGTGCATCTATCATGAATTTGCACCTTGCATCTATTCACCCAGTGGGTGTCTTCTTTTGCTTTTTAGCTTTTTTAGTTGAATCGACCAGGCTATGTCGAGTGAACTCTTGAACCAATGGGGGCACGTGCACCCACTGGGTGTAGTTCGCGAGACCGCTGTCAAATGTTTGATTCGGTGGGGGTCTTTCCAAAGTGTTAATTCACCACGGGAGCCTTAGAACTTGTTTGTTTGTAGCATATTCACTCGGTCTTGGACGGATCGTGTCGAGTGAACTCCGAGCCAGTGGGGGAGTCCCCGAGACTTTGGTCGACTACAGGTAATCGGCGGTTGTCTGAGAACAAATGTTGTTGTCGTTTTAGTCCTTCCACTCAGGCTTGACAGGCCATGGCGAGTGGGCAGTTCGACCAGTGGGTGCACGCCAAGTGCACCCACTGGGTGTAGTCCCCAAGACCACTGTTGAATGTTTGATTCGGCAGTAGTCTTAGAACTCTTTTTGTCGTAATAACTTGAACTTGCATCTTATCACTCGGAAGCCATCGGTCTTTGTTTCTATCGACTGACGTGTCTTGTTCGTTGACTGCAGAAATCTTGTAAGCTTGGGGCCCAGTTTGCTGAACTGGAGAGGAAACAAATTCAACTCAACTTCGATCTGGAGCTGGCCAAGGAGAATTTGTAGAAGGCCTAGGACGAAGCAGCCATCATGGGAAGTAACAATTCTGTCGACTGTTAGTCTTTCCATCTTTCTCTTGCAACCTTTAAACCGAGTGATTCCACTCGAAAAAATGTGCATAGTTAAAATCATCAACTCCAAGCTTATCTAAAGAATGTTATTTCTTTAGACAAAATGAAGCAGACTCTGGAGCAGAAGGACCTTGACCTCGCAGCGGCACAGAAGACGGCGCGGGAGAAAACTGAACTTGTTGACAAGAAGTTGGCTTCAGTCGGCAAGTTAGAAGAAGAAAACGCCAAGCTAGAAACTGCCGTCGACGAAGCCAAGAATGAAGTTGTGTAGCTGAAGGAGGAGAAGGTGGCCTTGACAGACAGAGTCGGCGATCTCACTCGGAAGAAGGACAAACTGGAAGCTTATCTGGGAGGTCTTGCCAAGAAAATGTTCCTCATGCTTGAAGGTACCTTTCTTTATCCGACTAACTGCAAAGAACTTTTTCATTGTGTCTCTGTCACCTCAACACCCTTTTGTTTGTGCAGAATTTTGTCATAACTTTGAGGAAGTGACCGGGCGGATCGAGACAAGCTTAGACCCCATGAACTTCCCCATCAAGGACGAGGCTGCTATGAATGTACTGCGGCTGGAATCTCATCTCGCTAGTGTTTTGAACTACCTTGGCCGACTGAAAATAGTGGTGTCGTGGATCAACACGGAGCTCTAGCCTGGTGCGACGTTCCAGAATGACCTCGAGTCACTAATGACTCGACTCAACGGCATCCCTGAATGAGTGCAGGCGTGGAAAAAGTCATCTGCCCGCTGTGGTGCTAACATGGCTCTGTTGCTGGTCCGGGTCCATTGCAAGGAAGTCAAGGAAGAGAAGCTGGCGGCTCTCAAGGTTGACAATACCAAGAAGCTTCAATTACAATATTTCATGGAGACCTTCATTGACGCCACAACTCGCATTGCAGACAGCATCGACCTTGACAGCTTCGTCGAGCCATCAAGTCCTACTCCTGCCGAGTGAAAACTTTACAACTTGATTTTATTTGCCTCGTAATGCCGAGTGATCCTGTAATCATTTAAACTCTTTCGGGCTTGACGCTCGAATACTTCTACCGGTGGTTTTGAACCTTCATGGATTTATCCGAACTTGGTTTTTCTTTTGAATGCAGTTGCTTTGTCTTTATCACCTTAAGATTTCCTGACTCGAGCAAATTGGGAATCATGACTGAATCCCCGAGTGAGAGGGTCGTTCTTTACTAGAAGTAGACATTGTACTTGTGGTGCAGCTCCGAGTGCAACCAGACGTTGCACTTTTGGTGCAGCTCTGAGTGCAACCAGACATTGTACTTGTGGCGCAGCTCCGAGGGCGGCCAGAGGTTGTACTTGTGGTGTAGCTCTGAGTGAGAAGGTTGTACTTGTGGTGTAGCTCCGAGTGCAAGCATACATTGTACTTGTGGTGCAGCTCTGAAGGCAGCCAGATGTTGTACTTGTGCCGCAGATCAAGGTGCGTTACCAAGATTCCGAGTGAGAAGGTTGTTCTACACTCAGAGTATATTTTGAAACTTAGGCGAGTACGGGGTCGCAACTAAGCCCTCAAGTGGGAGGATTGCTCTCCAATCGGGGTAATTTTGTAACTCGGGCGATTACGGGATCGCGGCTAAGCCCCCAAGTGGAAGAATTGCTCTCCACTTGGAGTATTTTTGAAACTTAGGTGAATACGGGATCAGGGCTAAGCCCCCGAGTGGGAGGATTGCTCTCCACTCAGAGTAGTTTTGTAACTTAAGAGAGTACGGGATCGCGGATAAGCCCTCGATTGGGAGGATTGCTCTCCACTCAGAGTAGTTTTGTAACTAAGGCGAGTACGGTATCGCGGCTAAGCCCCTGAGTGGGAGGATTGCTCACCACTCGTAGTAGTTTTGCAACATAGGCGAGTACGGGATCACGGC
>NC_041382.1:369745000-369839722 GCF_002162155.2 Triticum dicoccoides | reverse complement strand
TAGGCGAGTACGGGATCGTAGCTATAAGCCCCCGAGTGGGAGGGTTGCTCTCAACTCGGAGTAGTTTTGTAACTTAGGCGAGTACGGGATCGCGGCTAAGCCCCCGAGTGGGAGGATTGCTCTCCACTCAGAGTAGTTTTGTAACTTAGGCGAGTATGGGACCGTGGTTAAGCCCCCGAGTGGGAGGGTTGCTCTCCACTCGGAGTGCTTTTGAAACTTAGGCGAGTACGAGATCGCGGCTAAGCCCCCGAGTGGGAGGATTGCTCTCCACTCGGGGTAGTTTTGTAACTTAGGCGAGTACGGGATCGCGGCTAAGCCCCCGAGTGGGAAGATTGCTCTCCACTCAGAGTAGTTTTGTAACTTAGGCGAATTGGGTTTGCAGCTAAGCCCTCGAGTGGGAGGGTTGCTCTTCAGTCGGAGTGTTTTTGAAACTTAAGCAAGTACAGGATCATGGATAAGCCCCCGAGTGGGAGGATTGCTCTCCACTCAGAGTAGTTCTGTAACTTAGGCGGGTACGAGATCGCAGCTAAGCCCCCGAGTGGGAGGATTGCTCTCCACTCGGAGTAGTTTTGTAACCTAGGCGAATCTGGTTCGCTATAAGCCCACGAGTGGGAGTGTTGCTCCCCACTCGGAGTGTTTTTGAAACTTAGGCGAATCAGGTTCGCGGCTAAGCAACCCACTGGGGGATTTAAATACACATGCTTATGCAATAACAATCATTAAGATACTGCGAAAATTGCATCTTTGACAAGCAAACTGAAGGATTCTTTATTACAACTCGTCGATCCGAGTGTTTAGGTATAAAAACGGCAGAGCAGATCCGTATTCCACGAGCGCGGCTTGTATTCTTTCTTGGCTACGCCGTAGAGGTGATACGCCCCATTGTGGAGCACCTTGGTGATGATGAAGGGGCCTTCGCAGGCCAGAGCGAGATTATGAGGCCGTTTCTGGTGCACTCGAAGCACAAAGTATCCTTCTTGAAATGCTCGACCTCTGACATTTCGGGCATGGAATCGACGCAGGTCTTGTTGATAGATGGTCGACTGGATCAGAGCCATCTCTCGTTCTTCCTCTAGGAGATCAACCGCGTCTTGGCGTGCTTTTTCTGCTTCAACTTCAGCTTCTGAGAAGAGTTCCACTCGGGGAGCATTGTGCAGCAGATCACTCGGAAGCACGTCTTTGGCACCATACACCATCAAGAAAGGGGTTCGATCGGTCGACCGATTGGGAGTCGTTCTCAGTCCCTAGGACAGATGGCAATTCAGTCACCCAAGCTCCGGCAGCATTCTTGAGGTCATGCATCAGTCAGGGTTTTAGTCCTTGAAGGATCAAGCCATTTGCTCTTTCTGCCTGCCCACTCCACTGCGGGTGCGCAACAGACGCGTAATCGACCCGAGTACCATGGGATGCACAAAATCTTCTGAACTCATCAGAATCAAAGTTGGAGTCATTATCTGTGATAATGTTGTGAGGGACTCCGTATCTGAATATTAGCTCTCTTGCAAAACTAATGGCAGTGCTTGAGTCGAGATTCTTGATAGGCTTGGCTTTGATCCACTTGATGAACTTCTCAACTACTACGAGCAAATGAGTGAAACCACTTCTGCCAGTCTTGAAAGGTCCGACCATGTCCAACCCCCAAACTGCAAAAGGCCAGACGAGTGGAATAGTCTTCAAGGCAGACGCAGGCTTGTGAGACATGTTTGACTAAAACTGGCAGCCTTCGCACTTGTCAACTACATCCTTAGCCATCTCATTCGCTCGCGGCCAGTAAAGTCCCGCTTGTTATGCTTTGGCCATGATGGTCCGAGAGGACACGTGGTGACCACAGGTCCCTGAGTGAATCTCATTTCAGATCAGTCGACCTTCCTGTGGAGAGATGCAACGCCGAGCCACTCCGATAACGCTTTCTCTGTAAAGCTGTCCAATTATTAATGTGAAGGCTTTCGATCGGCGGACAATCTGGCAAGCCTCATCCTCATCCTCTAAGCAGATATGCAATATAAGGCACCGTCCAATCGGCGGTGATCACCAAAACCTCCATGACCAAGTCGACTACTGCTAGAACTTCAATCTCAGTCGGATTGGTCGAACTTATCGATTGTGGGGGCTCCTCTGTAAAGGGGTCTTCTTGGACTGATGGGGTATGAAGATGTTCTAAGAACACATTACTGGGAATTGGTTTCTGAGTGGAACCCAACTTCGCCAGATCGTAAGCTGCTTGATTCTTGATTCGGGGTATGTGGTGAAGCTCTAACCCCTCGAACTGCTTCTCTAGTTTCCTCACTGCATTGCAGTAACCGGTCATAGCAGGCCTCCAGATATCCCACTCCTTCATAACTTGATTGAAAACCAAGTCTGAGTCACCGTAGACCATGCGGCGACGGACAACGAGTGAGATGGCCATACGCAACCCATACAGAAGTGCTTCATACTCATCTTCATTGTTTGAAGAATTAAAGTGAATCTAGAGGACATAGCTGAGCTTGTCACCTCTTGGGGATACCAAGACCACTCCAGCACCAGAGTCATTCAACATTTGGATGCATCAAAGAACATAGTCCAATGTTCCGAGTGAATCTGAGTCGGTTGCTGTTGTTCGATCCATTCGGCCAGGAAATCTACTATTGCTTGCGACTTGATCACGTTTTTTTGCCTCAAACTTGATATCCAAAGGTAGGAGTTCAATCGCCCACTTGGCCACTTGACCGGTTGCATCTCGATTGTTCAAGATTTTTTATTACGGAGCATCACTGATGACTGAAACCGAGTGGTCTGTGAAGTAATGTGCAACTTTCTTTATGTTCAGATAAATCACATAGACAAGCTTCTGATAGTGCGGATACTGTTTCTTAGACGGGGTCAAGACTTCAGAGATATAGTACACTGGGCGCTGAACTTTATACGATTTGCCTTCTTCCTCCCACTCGACTATGAGCACTGTGCTGACAACTTGTCCCATGGCTTCAATATACAGCAGTAGAGGCTCTTTGCTGACTGGGGCAGCTAGCACCGGCTGGGTGGAAAGCCGGGCTTTAAGCTCTACAAACGCTGCTTCGGCTTCAGGAGTCCACTCGGACTTGTTAGACTTCTTCATCAGCCGGTAAAGAGGCAATGCCTTTTCACCGAGACGCGAGATGAATGGACTCAGTGCAGCCAAACAACCAGTAAGCTTCTGAAAATAATGCACACGCACAGGGTGTTTCATTCGGAGAATTGCTCCAATCTTCTCTGGTTTTGCATCGGTTTCTCGTTCGGAAACAAGAAAACCGAGTAACTTTCTGCCCGGGACTCCGAATGTGCCTTTTGACGGATTGAGCATGATGTCAAATCTTCTTAAGTTGGCGAATGTTTTAATGAGGTCAGTCAACAGGTTAGAACCTTTACGTGACTTGACCGCGATATCATCCATGTATGCTTCCACATTCTGACTAATTTGAGTGAGCAGGCACTTCTGAATCATGCGCATGAATGTGGCGCCAACATTCATAAGACCATAGGGCATGGTGACATAACAAAAACACCTAAATGGGGTGATGAAGGCTGTTTTTATTTCAGCGGGTCCATACAGTCGGATCTGATGGTACCCGGAATATGCATCCAAAAACGACAAATGCTCACACCCCGCAGTTGAGTTGACGATCTGTTCGATGCGGGGGAGAGGAAAGTGATCTTTCGGGCAGGCCCGATTGATGTGCTTGAAGTCGATACACATATGAAGTGAATCATCTTTCATGGGGACCATGACAACAATGGCGAGCCACTCGGAGTGGTATATGTCGGTGTTCTGGGAACGGGGGTCACCAGACTTGCCTGCCTGCGGCCCACGGCGTGGCTCCGCGAGTGGGCCCGTACGACCCATCTTCACCAGCAAGGACTCAAGACCCTCGCGAGGGGCCAAGCCTCGCGAGGCGGACGACACAAGACCTACTTAGGAGCAGCCTCACCAGGCTGGCTCGCGAGGGGTGGAGAGATCAAGGCCAGGCAAACCTCGCGAGGTTCTGGTGACGTGAGCCATGACGATCGAGATCAGGCGGGCGCCAGGTGGGCGCCAGCGCGCACAATGTCCTTGTTTCCTCTATGGTGCCAAGGGAGCAAGCGCAGGCGCGGAGTACCGAGGCGTCAAGCAAAGGTTTCCTTATCGGTGCAACGGGACCAAGACCAACAGGACGGCAAGACGGAGGTCACCATGGAGCCCAAGGCAGCGTCACCGCCAGAGCCTTTTGTAGGAGAAGACTGCTTTTGTCAGGATAAGCTGTACTAGCTGTCCCCTTTCTAATTGGCCGTTGTTGGCTCCCTTCCCACTTAACATTTGGGGAGAGGACCAGGGCCTCTATAAATATGATTAGCCACCACAGTAGGAGGGGATCCAACTAGGCTGGAACTCATTCAGCTCATCCTCTCACCCACCAAGCACAAGAACACCTCACCTCAGGAGGCTGTTCTTCCCCTTGTACTGTTCATCCTTAGCCCAAGAGGCAATCCACCACCACCACACTGGAGTAGGGTATTACACCACAACGGTGGCCTGAACCAGTATAAATCTTGTGTCATTTGTGTTGCGAGTTCGTCGAGTTAGCCCGTGAGATCTTAGCAAAGCTAGGACGTGGATCGGTAGGGGGAGATCTTCAAGCGCACCCAAGTGTTCGAACCTTGAGGGTTTTGCCGGAACCCGAGATCCGACATTTGGCGCTCCAGGTAGGGGGTACGCCGGATTTTTCCTTCCGTCGATTCGCGCTTCACCGTCTTCACACCCATTCTCCATGGTTGGCGCCGCCCTGCCGGCTGGATCTGCGGGTGCCCACAGCGACGCTCGGGGGCTCCGAGCCCTTGCTCCTGCCCTGCGGCAGGTGAAGTGGCCACCCAAGTTGAAGCCAGAGATGCCGCCACGCTACAACAGTGCGGAGGACCCGACGGCTTTCCTGCTGGCGTATGAGGAGGCCGTCCTTAAGGCCGGGGGCGACGACAAGGACATGGCCAACTGGCTTCCCATGGCTCTCACTGGCGCACCGCGCGCCTGGATGCTCAACCTCCCTGGATCCACGGTGGCATCTTGGGAGGAGTTGCAAGGCCTCTTCGCCGCATGCTACGCGGCGCCAGCGCACGACCCGGTTGAGGCCCTCCTCGGCGGCTCACAAGCACTGCCCTCGGATTGTCATGTCAAGTCGTTCTTTCGCCAGGTCGGCGCCGCTTCCAAGTGCCCAGGGGCTCCGCCGGGCTGGGCCGCGTCCGAGGCCGACCTCACCTTCGACTCAGGGGATCATCCCGCCTCCACCATCGGCTCGGGTGCGCTCCCGATGCTTTGCATCCCACCATCTGCCATGTGTCCATCACCAAGACGCTCATCGACGGCGGCGCCGGCCTCAACACGCTCTCCGTCGAGGCCTTCAACCTTCTTCACGTACCGCTCGAGCGGCTCCTCCCTAGCAAGCCTTTCTCAGGGGTGGGTGGAATGTAACGCCCTCGATGTGGCTATATCTCCTACGTGTCGAAGCACGACTTGGAGGCATAACCGCATTGAAAGCAATGTCGCAAGTAAGGTAATCTTCACAACAACCCATGTAAATAGATAAAAGGGGGTAAAGGTACATAGTTGGCTTACACTCGCCACGTCACACAAATACATGAATAACATTACATTCATCCAATACACTCATGGTCCGACTACGGTACCAAAATAAAAGATCAACCCCAACATGCGACATGGTCCCCGATCGCCCCAACTAGGCACCACTACTGATCATCTGGGAAAGACACATAGTAACGGCAAGAGTCTTCGTCGAACTCCCACTTGAGCTCAAGCGCATCGTCTGGAATGAAATCATCGGTCCCTGCATCTGGTTTGGAAGTAAACTGTGAGTCACGAGGACTCAGCAATCTCGCACCCTCGCGATCAAGACTATTTAAGCTTATAGGTAAGGTAAGGTAATATGTGGAGTTGCAGCAAGCGACTAGCATATATGGTGGATATCCTGTCCGCAAAAGAGAGCGAGAAGAGAAAGCAAAGCATGAACGAAGAACTATGATCAAGAAGTGATCCTAGAACAACCTACGTCAAACATTACTCCAACACCGTGTTCACTTCCGGGACTCCGCCGAGAAGAGACCATCACGGTAACACACGCGGTTGATTCATTTTAATTAAGTTAAGTTTCATGTTATCTACAACCGGACATTAACAAATTCTCATCTGCCCATAACCGAGGGCACGGCTTTTGAAAGTTCAGATCCCTGCAGGGGAGTCCCAATGATGAGGACATCAATACCATTTTTACACCCACAACCCCTACTGTTACATATACTGGACCAATTACTAGAGCTCGCGGACGCCAATTAAATTACCAGGTACTTTCGTTTCTTGGTAATGATTCTAATGTTCATGAGATTATGATGCTGCCTAAATTGGATACATTTGTTTTGCTTATAAATGAAGGGCCTAGCTTGGAGAAGGATGAACATTGGAGCAAGAACACGCATCGAGTTGATGGCATGCGCAAGGGGATCAAGAACGGAGTTACAAGTGATGATTTCAGGACTTTGAAGCCGCCATAAGGAGTGCATGAAGCCTTGGACGAAATATACAAGATGCCACTTCATAATATTCGTCCATAGGCTATTCTAGGTGCTGCATCACCTTATTAATGGGCCAGGCCCATGTAATTTCGAAATACTTAAGTATAGGCTATTTTTAGAGTCCGTATGTGTGGGGAAACAAGAGTTAGGGTTGGTTTCGGACCCCACCCTCAAGGGCCACGAAATTCCCCCTCTTCCTCCATATATACAGCCCTTAGGGCGTCGTTTAGACTTTGGGTTTTGTTTAGATTAAAAGTTCGCCATAGCTGCAACTTCGTGTACTTCGTTTGTGTCCAACGACCAGACCAAGACGTCACAGAACCCCACCTTGATCAATAAATTTGCATCTTATATTCGCAATATCCCGATTGCAATCTCAGTTTCTTGCTTGTTCTTCGTTTGCTCGCAGGAAACAGACCCTCGTGGTCAGGTTGATCGTGCTCCGGCGTGGTCAATAACCGTCGGAAGTTGGTTTAGCGATTGCTAAGGCGCGACGTCTCGCACGTTCGTAGTCGGATCGTCAAGGTCGACTCCCACAGAAAACGATAGCCACCATCTCATCGAAACATCGGGACACCTTAGCCTCTATCAAGTGGTATCAGATTTCCAGGTTGCTCGGTGAGATTTTACAGTTTTTCGTAGATTAGATCGAGTCTGTTCTTCATACCTACAGTCCACGAGAAAGCCAGAAAAAAAATTAGGGTTAGTTCATCATATCCGAACCAATCTAAGCCTTTGCATAATCTTTTTAGGGTTTTTGCTTTGTTGAATTTGCGGTTGCATCATCGTGTCAAGTTGCTGGTCTTAGAGTCTAGTCTTTTAGAGTTTCGAGTTCTGGTCATAAGTTGTCACGCCGCCGCCGCACCATCATCATCGCCCATCTACCACTTTTGCTTATCCGCCACCGCTCTGAATCCATATCCATATACCACCACCAATCCGTATCCATATAACACCACCAATCTGTATCCATATACCACCACCGCTATCATATACCACCACCGCTGCCATATACCACAACCATATATCCACCACCAATCCGAGTTCTTCTCATATTAGGTTTGTTCTTGAGATCAATCTAAATTCTGATTCGTGTTTCCTTGCCTGCGTAGGTCTCGGAAAAAAAAAGAGTCTGGAGACCCCCGGGCAGTTTTTAGGCCAAAATTTTCACGGGCAATTTTTTTCCCTATCCTATTTTTTAGGCTTTTCTGAGTCTTTTGAGCCACGTGCCATCATAGTGATTTTTTGTCGCACTTTTTCGTCGTCGCTGCCCTGATTTCCGAAAAAAAAAGTGAACAAAAAATTTCGTGCCCATCCTATCAGTTTGACGAGGGAAGAGTTTTGAGACACTCGCCATTATAGTGATTTTTCGCAAAAAAATAGAGGAGCGCAAAAAAAGGAGCGCAAAAAAAGAGCGAAAAAAAAAAGTTCCAGAGTGTGCTTTTCCCTTATTTACGTGCAGCGCCGTGATTTTGTTAGTGTTCTAGGCTCGCGTCTCTAGCATGGTCTAGCCTAGGACCAGCACAGTACCGTCGTTGAGCGTTTATTCAATTTTGCATCTCTGAATTGATTATTGCTGACCCTTTTTGCTACCTTACTATAAGCCTTCCCAGCTCCACATACATCTACGTCGTGCGTTTGACTCTCCCTGGCAATCGCTCTATCCAAGCTTTTGAGAAGTTTTGACTACAACGGTTGCCGATCACTGCCTGCTGCTGGGTAAGAACTGGTAAGAATTTGAGATTTGCTTGACGGATTTGTGACACCCGCCACCACCACCACTTGTTAGTAGTCTGTAGGATCATATTCTTGTGAGTTTCTATTGCTGCTAACCATGCCAGGATCACAAGCCGACGAGACTGACTGGGAGAACTTGACGAACAAGGAGCTTCATGATACGTTTCAGCAAATGATGAGTGGACAGGTGCAAGATGTGATAAACAGATTTGAAGAGGCCATGGAGAAGATAGATGGCATGGAGAAGACGTTTGAAACAAAGCTCGATAACAAGTTTGCTGAATTGCTTTCGCGTTTTCCACCACCACCATCGGCTGCTCCTGCCGCACCTCTGCAACAACAGCAACAACATCGACTACCTCCATGTCGGGAAACAGCCCTCCGCCGAGCGAGCCGTGTCCCTCTTCAGTCGGGCCAAACTGCTGGTGCTGCTGTTGATACTTCTGTGGCTCCTACTGCTGATGTGGAGGAGGATGATTATGTGGGAGATTATGAGGATGAGGTTGATCAAAATCAGAACTACGTGCCACCACCAGCACAGCAACCACCAGGTCGTCCACATGCAAATAATGGCAATGGTAGGGCTCACCCTCAGGTACGAGATCATGACCATCTCCCTAAACTAAAATTGAATATTCCACCATTTGAGGGTAGATATGTTCCTGATATATATCTTACTTGGGAGTTAGAAACTGAACAACGTTTTACATGTTTACAATATCCCGAGGAGAGACGTGTTCCTGCTGCTGTTTGTGCATTCACTAGTTTTGCATGTGTTTGATGGTCTGAGCATTGTAGATTATATCCTATTCCGGCTACTTGGGCTGCTTTGAAAACTGATATGCGTACTCGTTGGGTTCCACCATATTATCAACGTGAATTACTTCAAAAATTGCAGCGCTTAAGACAGGGAAAAAATTCTGTAGAAGAATATTATCAGGAATTACAAACTGGCATGATTAGATGTGGTATTGTTGAGGAGAATGAAGCTATGCTTGCACGTTTTATGGGTGGATTAAATAGAGAGATTCAGACGATTCTAGAGTATAGGGAGTACACTAATATCACTCTTTTATTCCATCTTGCTTGTAAAGCTGAACGTGAAGTGCAGGATCAACAGGCATTGGCGTGGACTAACTTTTCTGCAGGTCGACCTTCATCATGGACACCACGTGCATCATCTACTTCCACACGTTCTGCTACACCGGCGCCTCCGTCGGCTGCCACCTCCAACCGTGATACAATAAAGCAGGCACAATTACCACTATCTGCCAAGAGCACACCTTCTGGGCCTGCAAAGAGCTCTTCTTCATCCATGGCATCAACAGGGCAAACACATGATATTATTTGTCGACGTTGCAAGGGTGGAGGTCATTATGCGAGAGAATGCCCATCTAAGCGTGTGATGATTGTTACTGAGGATGGTGGGTATGAGTCCGCTAGTGACTATGATGAGGAGACTTTGGCTCTTATTACACGTGAAGAACACGGTGGAGACGATTCTGATCATGAGACGCAATACATGGCTCCTGAAGATGCTGACAGGTATGAATGTTTAGTTGCTCAACGTGTTTTGAGTGTGTAGGTTACACAAGCTGAGCAAAATCAGAGGCATAATTTGTTCCATACAAAGGGAGTTGTGAAGGAACGTTCTGTTCGCGTGATCATAGATGGAGGGAGCTGCAATAACTTGGCTAGCATGGAGATGGTGGAGAAGCTATCTCTCACCACAAGACCACATCCACATCCTTACTACATCTAATGGTTCAACAACAGCGGCAAGGTTAAGGTAACACGTACTGTTCGTGTGCATTTTAGTATCTCTACATATGCTGATTATGTTGATTGTGATGTGGTACCTATGCAAGCATGTTCCTTATTACTTGGTAGACCAAGGCAATTTGATAAAAATTCTGTACACCATGGTAGAAACAATTGGTATACTCTTGTTCATAACGATAAAAATATTACTTTGCTTTCTATGACTCCTGATTCCATTTTGAAAGATGATATTAATAGAGCTAATAAAGCAAAACAGGAGACAAATAAGAGTGAAAATCAGATTGTGGCAAAAGAATTTGAGCACCAAATGAAGCCTAATAATAAACCATCTACTGTTGTTTCTGAAATTAAATTGAAAAGTGCAGGTTTACTTGCCACCAAATCTGATATTGATGAGCTAGATTTTAGCAAATCTGTTTGGTATGCTTTGTGTGCAAAGAGGCATTATTTTCATTCGAGGACGTGCCTTCCTCTTTGCCCCCTGCTGTCACTAACATTTTGCAGGAGTTCGCTGACGTCTTTCCACAAGACGTGCCACCGGGATTACCACCTATTCGAGGGATTGAGCATCAAATTGACTTAATTCCCGGTGCTTCGCTACCCAACCGTGCACCATACCGTACCAATCCAGAGGAGACGAAGGAGATTATGCGTCAAGTACAAGAACTGCTCGGCAAAGGTTATATACGCGAATCCCTTAGTCCTTCTGCTGTTCCTATCATTTTAGTGCCGAAAAAGGATGGTACGTCACGTATGTGCATTGATTGTAGAGGCATTAATAATATTACTATTCATTATCGTCATCCTATTCCTAGGCTAGATGATATGCTTGATGAATTGAGCGGCTCTACAATATTCTCCAAAGTTGATTTGCGTAGTGGATACCATCAAATTCGTATGAAATTGGGTGATGAATGGAAAACATCATTTAAAACTAAGTTTGGATTATATGAGTGGTTAGTCATGCCTTTTGGGTTAACTAATGCACCTAGTACTTTCATGAGGTTAATGAACGAAGTTTTACGTGCTTTTATTGGACGATTTGTGGTAGTTTACTTTGATGACATATTGATTTATAGCAAATCTTTGGAGGAACATTTGGAACATTTACGTGCTGTTTTTATTGCTCTACGTGATGCACGTTTGTTTGGAAACCTTGGAAAGTGCACCTTTTGCACCGACCGAGTATCTTTTCTTGGCTATGTTGTTACTCCACGGGGAATTGAAGTTGATAAAGCCAAGATTGAAGCTATTGAGAGTTGGCCGCAGCCCAAAATGGTCACACAAGTGAGGAGTTTCCTTGGCCTCGCTGGTTTCTATAGGCGTTTTGTGAGAGATTTCAGCACCATTGCTGCACCTCTCAACGAGCTTACAAAGAAGGATGTGCCTTTTGTTTGGGGTACCGCACAGGAAGAAGCCTTCACGGTATTGAAAGATAAGTTGACACATGCTCCTTTACTCCAACTTCCTAATTTCAATAAGACTTTTGAGCTTGAATGTGATGCTAGTGGAATTGGATTAGGAGGTGTGTTATTACAAGATGGAAAACCTGTTGCATACTTTTCTAAAAAAATTAGTGGGCCTAGTCTGAACTATTCTACTTATGATAAAGAATTATATGCTCTTGTTCGGACCTTAGAAATATGGCAATATTATTTATGGCCCAAGGAATTTGTTATACATTCTGATAATGAATCTTTGAAACACATTAAAAGAAAATGGGTTGAATTTGACGATCCGACTACGAACGTGCGAGGACGTCGCGCCTTAGCAATCGCTAAACCAACTCCGAGAGGTTATTGACCACGCCGGAGCACGATCAACCTGACCACGAGGGTCTGTTTCCTGCGAGCAAACGAAGAACAAGCAAGAAACTGAGATTGCAATCTGGATATTGCGAATATAAGATGAAAGCTTTATTGATCAAGGTGGGGTTCTGTGACGCCTTTGTCTGGTCGTTGAACACAAACGAAGTACGCGAAGTTGCAGCTATGGCGAACTTTTAATCTAAACAAAACCCAAAGTCTAAACGATGCCCTAAGGGCTGTATATATGGAGGAAGAGGGGGGAATTTCGTGGCCCTTGGTGGAGGGGTCCGAAATCAACCCTATCTCTTGTTTCCCCACACATACGGACTCTAAAAATAGCCTATACTTATGTATTTCGAAATTACATGGGCCTGGCCCAATAATAAGGTGACGCAGCACCCAAAATAGCCTCGGGACGAAATTTATGAAGTGGCATCTTGTATATTTCGTCCAAGGCTTCATGCACCCATTATGGTGGCTTCAAAGTCCTGAAATCATCACTTGTAACTCCGTTCTTGTTCCCCTTGCGCATGCCATCATCTCCATGCTTGTTCTTGCTCCAATGTTCATCCTTCTCCAAGCTAGGCCCTTCATTTGTAAGCAAAACAAATGTATCCAATTTAGGCAGCATCATATTCTCATGAACATTAGAATCATTACCAAGAAACGAAAGTACCTGGTAATTTAGTTGGCGTGCACGAGCTCTAGTAATTGGTCCAGTATGTATAGCAGCAGGGGCTGTGGGTGTAACAATTGTATTGATGTCCTCATCATCCTCCCCTTCTTGAAATGAAGTCGTCCTCGACGGAAGTTTATCTTCCTCACCCAAATAAGGCTTCAAATCTGCAATGTTAAAAGTGGGACTAACCCCAAAATCTGCAGGCAGCTCAAGTTTATATGCATTATCATTTATTTTCTCTAACACCTTAAAGGGACCATCAGCACGTGGCATTAACTTTGATTTGCGCAAATCAGGAAATCTATCCTTACGCAAATGTAACCAAACAAGATCTCCAGGTGCAAACACAACATGTTTTCTACCCTTATCTCCAGCAAGTTTATATTTAGCATTCATGCGCTCAATGTTTTCCTTAGTTAACTCATGCATTTTTAAAATCAATTCAGCACATTGTTTAGCATCAAAATTAACCTTCTCCGAAGATGGAAGATGCAACAAATCAATAGGTGCACGAGGTAGGAAACCATACACAACTTCAAAAGGGCACATCTTAGTAGTAGAATGCAATGAACGATTATAAGCAAATTCAATATGAGGCAAGCATTCCTCCCACATTTTCTTATTATTCTTCAAAACAGCCCTAAGCATAGTAGACAACGTTCTATTGACTACTTCAGTTTGTCCATCAGTTTGGGGGTGACAAGTAGTACTAAAAAGCAGTTTAGTCCCCAACTTAGCCCATAAACATCTCCAAAAGTGGCTAAGAAATTTAGTATCACGATCAGAAACAATAGTATTTGGCACACCATGCAAGCGAATAATTTCACGAAAAAACAAATCAGCAACATTAACAGCATCATCGCTTTTATGACATGGTATAAAGTGTGCCATGTTCGAGAATCTATCCACGACAACAAATATGCTATCCCTCCCCTTCTTTGTTCGAGGTAAACCTAAAACAAAGTCCATAGATATATCCTCCCAAGGAACACTAGGTACAGGCAAAGGCATATATAAACCATGAGGATTGAGTCGTGACTTAGCTTTTTGACATGTAGTGCAGCGAGCAATAAAACGCTCAACATCCCGTCTCATCTTTGGCCAAAAGAAATGTGTAGCAAGTACGTCCTCCGTCTTCTTCACGCCAAAGTGTCCCATTAATCCTCCTCCATGCGCCTCCTGCAACAACAAAAGGCGAACGGAGCTAGCTGGAATGCATAGCTTGTTAGCGCGAAACACAAATCCATCGTTAACAACAAACTTGTTCCACATTCTTCCTTCTTTACAATTCTGCATTACATCTTTAAAATCAGCATCATGCACATATTGATCTTTGATGGTCTCTAAACCAAATATTTTGAAGTCAAGTTGTGAAAGCATAGTATAGCGACGAGACAATGCATCGGCAATAACATTTTCTTTTCCCTTCTTGTGTTTAATGACATAAGGGAAAGTCTCAATGAATTCAACCCATTTAGCATGTCTACGATTCAGTTTAGCTTGACTTTTCATATGTTTCAAAGATTCATGATCAGAATGTATAACAAATTCTTTGGGCCATAAATAATGTTGCCATGTTTCTAAAGTCCGAACAAGAGCATATAATTCTTTATCATAAGTAGAATAATTCAGACTAGGCCCACTCAATTTTTCAGAAAAGTATGCAACAGGTTTGCCATCTTGTAATAACACACCTCCTAATCCAATTCCACTAGCATCACATTCAAGCTCAAAAGTCTTATTAAAATCAGGAAGTTGGAGTAAAGGAGCATGTGTCAACTTATCTTTCAATACCGTGAAGGCTTCTTCCTGTGCGGTACCCCAAACAAAAGGCACATCCTTCTTTGTAAGCTCGTTGAGAGGTGCAGCAATGGTGCTGAAATCTCTCACAAAATGATAGAGGCAAAGGTGTCCCGTCTTTCGATGAGATGGTGGATTTCGCTTTGGTGGAAGTCGACTTTGACGATCCGACTACGAACGTGCGAGGACGTCGCGCCTTAGCAATCGCTAAACCAACTCCGAGAGGTTATTGACCACGCCGGAGCACGATCAACCTGACCACGAGGGTCTGTTTCCTGCGAGCAAACGAAGAACAAGCAAGAAACTGAGATTGCAATCTGGATATTGCGAATATAAGATGAAAGCTTTATTGATCAAGGTGGGGTTCTGTGACGCCTTTGTCTGGTCGTTGAACACAAACGAAGTACGCGAAGTTGCAGCTATGGCGAACTTTTAATCTAAACAAAACCCAAGGTCTAAACGATGCCCTAAGGGCTGTATATATGGAGGAAGAGGGGGTGGATTTCGTGGCCCTTGGTGGAGGGGTCCGAAATCAACCCTATCTCTTGTTTCCCCACACATACGGACTCTAAAAAAAGCCTATACTTATGTATTTCGAAATTACATGGGCCTGGCCCAATAATAAGGTGACGCAGCACCTAAAATAGCCTCGGGACGAAATTTATGAAGTGGCATCTTGTATATTTCGTCCAAGGCTTCATGCACCCATTATGGTGGCTTCAAAGTCCTGAAATCATCACTTGTAACTCCGTTCTTGTTCCCCTTGCGCATGCCATCATCTCCATGCTTGTTCTTGCTCCAATGTTCATCCTTCTCCAAGCTAGGCCCTTCATTTGTAAGCAAAACAAATGTATCCAATTTAGGCAGCATCATATTCTCATGAACATTAGAATCATTACCAAGAAACGAAAGTACCTGGTAATTTAGTTGGCGTGCACGAGCTCTAGTAATTGGTCCAGTATGTATAGCAGCAGGGGCTGTGGGTGTAACAATTGTATTGATGTCCTCATCACTTTGAAAACTGCTATGCGTACGCGTTGGGTTCCACCATATTATCAACGTGAATTGCTTCAAAAATTGCAGCGTTTAAGACAAGGGAAAAATTCTGTAGAAGAATATTATCAGGAATTACAAACTGGCATGATTAGATGTGGTATTGTTGAGGAGAATGAAGCTATGCTTGCACGTTTTCTGGGTGGATTAAATAGAGAGATTCAGACCATTCTAGACTATAAGGAGTATACTAATATCACTCGTTTATTCCATCTTGCTTGTAAAGCTGAACGTGAAGTGCAGGATCGACAAGCATTGGGGCGAACTAACTTTTCTGCAGGCCGACCTTCATCATGGACACCACGTGCATCTTCTACTTCAACTGCACCAGCACCTCCATCCGGTGCCACCTCCAGCCGTGATACAAGAAAACAGGCACAACCACCATTATCTGCCAAGAGCGCACTTGCGGGGCCTGCACAGCGTTCTTCTTCTTCCATGGCATCAACAGGGCACACAAGTGATATTATTTGTCGTCGTTGTAAGGGAGGAGGTCATTATGCGAGGGAATGCAAATCTCCGCGTGTGATGATTGCTACCGCGGATGGTGGATATGAGTCCGCTAGTGACTATGATGAGGAGACATTGGCTCTTATTACACGTGAAGAACATGGTGGAGATGATTCTGATCATGAGACGCAATACATGGCTCCTGAAGACGCTGACAGGTATGAATGTTTAGTTGCTCAACGTGTTTTGAGTGTGCAGGTCACACAAGCTGAGCAAAATCAGAGGCACAATTTGTTTCATACCAAGGGAGTTGTGAAGGAACGTTCTATGCGCGTCATAATAGACGGAGGGAGCTGCAACAACTTGGCTAGCATGGAGATGGTGGAGAAGCTTTCTCTCACCACAAGACCACATTCACATCCTTACTACATCCAATGGTTCAACAACAGCGGCAAGGTTAAGGTAACACGTACTGTTCGTGTGCATTTTAGTATCTCTACATATGCTGATTATGTTGATTGTGATGTGGTACCTATGCAAGCATGTTCCTTATTACTTGGTAGACCATGGCAATTTGATAAAAATTCTGTACACCATGGTAGAAACAATCACTATACTCTTGTTCATAAGGATAAAAATATTACTTTGCTTCCTATGACTCCTGATTCCATTTTGAAAGATGATATTAATAGAGCTAATAAAGCACAACAGGAGAAGAATAAGAGTGAAAATCAGATTGTGGCAAAAGAATTTGAGAAACAAATGAAGCCTAATAATAAACCATCTAGTGTTGCTTCTGAAATTAAATTGAAAAGTGCATGTTTATTTGCCACCAAATCTGATATTGATGAGCTAGATTTCAGCAACTCTGTTTGCTATGCTTTTGTGTGCAAAGAGGCATTATTTTCATTCGAGGACGTGCCTTCCTCTTTGCCTCCTGCTGTCACTAACATTTTGCAGGAGTTCGCTGACGTTTTTCCACAAGACGTGCCACCGGGATTACCGCCTATTCGAGGGATTGAGCATCAGATTGACTTAATTCCCGGTGCTTCACTGCCAAACCGTGCACCATACCGTACCAATCCAGAGGAGACGAAGGAGATTATGCGTCAAGTACAAGAGCTTCTCGACAAAGGTTATATACGCGAATCCCTTAGTCCTTGTGCTGTTCCTATTATTCTAGTGCCGAAAAAGGATGGTACATCACGTATGTGTGTTGATTGTAGAGGCATTAATAATATTACTATTCATTATCGTCATCCTATTCCTAGGCTAGATGATATGCTTGATGAATTGAGTGGCTCTACAATATTCTCCAAAGTTGATTTGCCTAGTGGCTACCATCAAATTCGTATGAAATTGGGAGATGAATGGAAAACAGCATTTAAAACTAAGTTTGGATTATATGAGTGGTTAGTCATGCCTTTTAGGTTAACTAATGCACCTAGTACTTTCATGAGATTAATGAACGAAGTTTTATGTGCTTTCATTGGACGATTTGTGGTAGTTTACTTTGATGACATATTGATTTATAGCAGATCTTTGGAAGAACATTTGGAACATTTACGTGCTGTTTTTATTGCTCTACGTGATGCACGTTTGTTTGGTAACCTTGGGAAGTGCACCTTTTGCACCGACCGAGTATCTTTTCTTGGCTATGTTGTTACTCCACAGGGAATTGAAGTTGATAAAGCCAAGATTGAAGCTATTGAGAGTTGGCCGCAGCCCAAAACGGTCACACAAGTGAGGAGTTTTCTTGGCCTCGCTGGATTCTATAGGCGTTTTGTGAGAGATTTCAGCACCATTGCTGCACCTCTCAATGAGCTTACAAAGAAAGATGTGCCTTTTCTTTGGGGTACTGCACAGGAAGAAGCCTTCACGGTATTGAAAGATAAGTTGACACATGCTCCTTTACTCCAACTTCCTGATTTTAATAAGACTTTTGAGCTTGAATGTGATGCTAGTGGAATTGGATTAGGTGGTGTGTTATTACAAGATGGCAAACCTGTTGCTTACTTTTCTGAAAAGTTGAGTGGGCCTAGTCTGAATTATTCTACTTGTGATAAAGAATTATATGCTCTTGTTCGGACTTTAGAAACATGGCAACATTATTTATGGCCCAAAGAATTTGTTATACATTCTGATCATGAATCTTTGAAACATATTAGAAGTCAAGCTAAACTGAATCGTAGACATGCTAAATGGGTTGAATTCATTGAGACTTTCCTTATGTCATTAAACACAAGAAGGGAAAAGAAAATGTTATTGCTGATGCATTGTCTCGTCGCTATACTATGCTTTCACAACTTGACTTCAAAATATTTGGTTTGGAGACCATCAAAGATCAATATGTGCATGATGCTGATTTTAAAGATGTAATGCAGAATTGTAAAGAAGGAAGAATGTGGAACAAGTTTGTTGTTAACGATGGATTTGTGTTTCGTGCTAACAAGCTATGCATTCCAGCTAGCTCCGTTCGTCTTTTGTTGTTGCAGGAGGCGCATGGAGGAGGATTAATGGGACACTTTGGCGTGAAGAAGACGGAGGACGTACTTGCTACACATTTCTTTTGGCCAAAGATGAGACGGGATGTTGAGCGTTTTATTGCTCGCTGCACTACATGTCAAAAAGCTAAGTCACGACTCAATCCTCATGGTTTATATATGCCTTAGCTTTTTGAAAGTTAGTTCGCCGCAATGCTTGTCGATCCTGCACTTCACGTTCAGCTTTACAAGCAAGATGGAATAAACGAGTGATATTAGTATACTCCTTATAGTCTAGAATGGTCTGAATCTCTCTATTTAATCCACCCAGAAAACGTGCAAGCATAGCTTCATTCTCCTCAACAATACCACATCTAATCATGCCAGTTTGTAATTCCTGATAATATTCTTCTACAGAATTTTTTCCTTGTCTTAAACGCTGCAATTTTTGAAGCAATTCACGTTGATAATATGGTGGAACCCAACGCGTACGCATAGCAGTTTTCAAAGCAGCCCAAGTAGTTGGAATAGGATATAATCTACAATGTTCAGACCACCATACACATGCAAAACTAGTGAAAGCACAAACAGCAGCAGCAACTCGTCTCTCCTCAGGATATTGTAAACATGTAAATCGTTGTTCAGTTTCTAACTCCCAAGTAAGATATATATCAGGAACATATCTACCCTAATGGTGGAATATTCAATTTCAGTTTAGGAATATGGACATCATCTCGTACCTGAGGTTGTGGTGCGGGCCTACCATTACGAATATATACCTGAGGTCGACCTGGTGGTGGTGGTGCTGGTGGCTGCACGTAGTTCAGATTTTGATCAACCTCATCCTCATAATCTCCCACATAATCATCATCCTCCTGGGTACCAGCAGCAGCAGTAGCAGGAGCCAAAGAAGCACCAACAGCAGTAGCAGCGGCACCAGAATGTTGTCCTAGCTCAATAGGAACACGCTGTGCTCGTCCATACTGATTCGGAAGGGGGCGTAGTTGTTGTTGTTGCAGAGGTGCGATAGGTGCAGCCGGTGGTGGAAGACGCGCAAGCAGTTCATTAAATCTGTTATCGAGCTTTGTTTCGAACGTCTTCTCAAGGCCAGTAATCTTCTCCATGGCCTCTTCAAAATTGTTCAGCACATCTTGCACCTGTTCAGTCATCATTTGCTGAAACTTATCATGAAGCTCCTTGTTCGATAAGTTCTCCCAGTCAATCTCGTCGGCTTGTGATCCTGGCATGGTTAGCAGCAATAGAAACACACAAGAATATGATCCTACAGACTACTAAGAAGTGGTGGTGGTGTATCACAAATCCGTCAAGCAAATCTCAAATTCTTACCAGTTCTTACCCAGCAGCAGGCGGTGATCGGCAACCGTTGTAGTCAAAACTCTCAAAGCTTGGATAGAGCGATTACCAGGGAGAGTCAAACGCACGACGTAGAAGTATGTGGAGCTGGGAAGGCTTATAATATGGTAGCAAAAAGGGTCAGCAATAATCAATTCAGAGATGCAAAGTTGAATAAACGCTCAACGACGGTACTGTGCTGGTCCTAGGCTAGACTGTGCTAGAGACGCGAGCCTAGAACACCAACAAAATCACGGCGCGGCACGTAAACAAGGAAAAAGCACACTCTGAAAAAAAAATCGCTCTTTTTTTCTTTTTCTTTTTGCGCTCTTTTTTTTTTGCGCTGCTTTTTTTTTTGCGAAAAATCACTATAATGGCGAGTGTCTGAAAACTCTTCCTAGCTCAAACGGACAGGATGGGCACGAAATTTTTTTGACCAATTTTTTTTTTCTTTTCGACTGCCTGGACCCAAAAACTGGAAACGGGTCAAAAAAAACTTCCTATAATGGCACCTGTCTCAAAACATCAGAAACACCTAAAAATAGGATAGCCAGAAAATTTTTCGAAAAATGCGTTTTCGAATTTTTTTTTTCCGAAACCTACTCCGGCAAGGAAACACGAATCGGAATCTAGATGGATCTCGAAAACAAACCTAATATGCAAGGAACTCGGATTGGTGGTGGATATATGGTGGTGGTAGATGGCAGCGGTGATGGTAGCGGTGGTAGTATATGGATATGGATCGGTGGTGGTATATGGACACGGATTGGTGGTGGTATATGGATACGGATTCGGAGCGGTGGTGGTAGATGGCAGGGGCGATGATGATGGTGCGGCGGCGGCGTGACAACTTATGACCAGAACTCGAAACTCTAAAAGACTAGACTCTAAGACCAGCAACTAGACACGACGATGCAACCGCAAATTCAACAAAGCAAAACCCTAAAAAGATTATGCAAAGGCTCAGATTGGTTCGGATATGATGAACTAACCCTAATTTTTTTTGTCTGGCTTTTTCGTGGACTGTAGGTATGAAGAACAGACTCGATCTAAACTACGAAAAACTGTAAAATCTCACCGAGCAACCTGGAAATCTGATACCACTTGATAGAGGCTGAGGTGTCCCGTCTTTCGATGAGATGATGGATTTCGCTTTGGTGGAAGTCGACTTTGACGATCCGACTACGAACGTGCGAGGACGTCGCGCCTTAGCAATCGCTAAACCAACTCCGAGAGGTTATTGACCACGCCGGAGCACGATCAACCTGACCACGAGGGTCTGTTTCCTGCGAGCAAACGAAGAACAAGCAAGAAACTGAGATTGCAATCTGGATATTGCGAATATAAGATGAAAGCTTTATTGATCAAGGTGGGGTTCTGTGACGCCTTTGTCTGGTCGTTGAACACAAACGAAGTACGCGAAGTTGCAGCTATGGCGAACTTTTAATCTAAACAAAACCCAAAGTCTAAACGATGCCCTAAGGGCTGTATATATGGAGGAAGAGGGGGGGAATTTCGTGGCCCTTGGTGGAGGGGTCCGAAATCAACCCTATCTCTTGTTTCCCCACACATAGAGACTCTAAAAATAGCCTATACTTATGTATTTCGAAATTACATGGGCCTGGCCCAATAATAAGGTGACGCAGCACCTAAAATAGCCTCGGGACGAAATTTGTGAAGGGGCATCTTGTATATTTCGTCCAAGGCTTCATGCACCCATTATGGTGGCTTCAAAGTCCTGAAATCATCACTTGTAACTCCGTTCTTGTTCCCCTTGCGCATGCCATCATCTCCATGCTTGTTCTTGCTCCAATGTTCATCCTTCTCCAAGCTAGGCCCTTCATTTGTAAGCAAAACAAATGTATCCAATTTAGGCAGCATCATATTCTCATGAACATTAGAATCATTACCAAGAAACGAAAGTACCTGGTAATTTAGTTGGCGTGCACGAGCTCTAGTAATTGGTCCAGTATGTATAGCAGCAGGGGCTGTGGGTGTAACAATTGTATTGATGTCCTCATCATCCTCCCCTTCTTGAAATTAAGTCGTCCTCGACGGAAGTTCATCTTCCTCACCCAAATAAGGCTTCAAATCTGCAATGTTAAAAGTGGGACTAACCCCAAAATCTGCAGGCAGCTCAAGTTTATATGCATTATCATTTATTTTCTCTAACACCTTAAAGGGACCATCAGCACGTGGCATTAACTTTGATTTGCGCAAATCAGGAAATCTATCCTTACGCAAATGTAACCAAACAAGATCTCCAGGTGCAAACACAACATGTTTTCTACCCTTATCTCCAGCAAGTTTATATTTAGCATTCATGCGCTCAATGTTTTCCTTAGTTAACTCATGCATTTTTAAAATCAATTCAGCACATTGTTTAGCATCAAAATTAACCTTCTCCGAAGATGGAAGATGCAACAAATCAATAGGTGCACGAGGTAGGAAACCATACACAACTTCAAAAGGGCACATCTTAGTAGTAGAATGCAATGAACGATTATAAGCAAATTCAATATGAGGCAAGCATTCCTCCCACATTTTCTTATTATTCTTCAAAACAGCCCTAAGCATAGTAGACAACGTTCTATTGACTACTTCAGTTTGTCCATCAGTTTGGGGGTGACAAGTAGTACTAAAAAGCAGTTTAGTCCCCAACTTAGCCCATAAACATCTCCAAAAGTGGCTAAGAAATTTAGTATCACGATCAGAAACAATAGTATTTGGCACACCATGCAAGCGAATAATTTCACGAAAAAACAAATCAGCAACATTAACAGCATCATCGCTTTTATGACATGGTATAAAGTGTGCCATGTTCGAGAATCTATCCACGACAACAAATATGCTATCCCTCCCCTTCTTTGTTCGAGGTAAACCTAAAACAAAGTCCATAGATATATCCTCCCAAGGAACACTAGGTACAGGCAAAGGCATATATAAACCATGAGGATTGAGTCGTGACTTAGCTTTTTGACATGTAGTGCAGCGAGCAATAAAACGCTCAACATCCCGTCTCATCTTTGGCCAAAAGAAATGTGTAGCAAGTACGTCCTCCGTCTTCTTCACGCCAAAGTGTCCCATTAATCCTCCTCCATGCGCCTCCTGCAACAACAAAAGGCGAACGGAGCTAGCTGGAATGCATAGCTTGTTAGCGCGAAACACAAATCCATCGTTAACAACAAACTTGTTCCACATTCTTCCTTCTTTACAATTCTGCATTACATCTTTAAAATCAGCATCATGCACATATTGATCTTTGATGGTCTCTAAACCAAATATTTTGAAGTCAAGTTGTGAAAGCATAGTATAGCGACGAGACAATGCATCGGCAATAACATTTTCTTTTCCCTTCTTGTGTTTAATGACATAAGGGAAAGTCTCAATGAATTCAACCCATTTAGCATGTCTACGATTCAGTTTAGCTTGACTTTTCATATGTTTCAAAGATTCATGATCAGAATGTATAACAAATTCTTTGGGCCATAAATAATGTTGCCATGTTTCTAAAGTCCGAACAAGAGCATATAATTCTTTATCATAAGTAGAATAATTCAGACTAGGCCCACTCAATTTTTCAGAAAAGTATGCAACAGGTTTGCCATCTTGTAATAACACACCTCCTAATCCAATTCCACTAGCATCACATTCAAGCTCAAAAGTCTTATTAAAATCAGGAAGTTGGAGTAAAGGAGCATGTGTCAACTTATCTTTCAATACCGTGAAGGCTTCTTCCTGTGAGGTACCCCAAAGAAAAGGCACATCTTTCTTTGTAAGCTCATTGAGAGGTGCAGCAATGGTGCTGAAATCTCTCACAAAACGCCTATAGAATCCAGCGAGGCCAAGAAAACTCCTCACTTGTGTGACCGTTTTGGGTTGCGGCCAACTCTCAATAGCTTCAATCTTTGCTTTATCAACTTCAATTCCCTGTGGAGTAACAACATAGCCAAGAAAAGATACTCGGTCGGTGCAAAAGGTGCACTTCCCAAGGTTACCAAACAAACGTGCATCACGTAGAGCAATAAAAACAACACGTAAATGTTCCAAATGTTCTTCCAAAGATCTGCTATAAATCAATATGTCATCAAAGTAAACTACCACAAATCGTCCAATGAAAGCACGTAAAACTTCGTTCATTAATCTCATGAAAGTACTAGGTGCATTAGTTAACCCAAAAGGCATGACTAACCACTCATATAATCCAAACTTAGTTTTGAATGCTGTTTTCCATTCATCTCCCAATTTCATACGAATTTGATGGTATCCACTACGCAAATCAACTTTGGAGAATATTGTAGAGCCACTCAATTCATCAAGCATATCATCTAGCCTAGGAATAGGATAACGATAACGAATAGTAATATTATTAATGCCTCTACAATCAACACACATACATGATGTACCATCCTTTTTCGGCACTAGAATAATAGGAACAGCACAAGGACTAAGGGATTCGCGATATAACCTGATAGAGGCAAAGGTGTCCCGTCTTTCGATGAGATGATGGATATCGCTTTGGTGGAAGTCGACTTTGACGATCCGACTACGAACGTGCGAGGACGTCGCGCCTTAGCAATCGCTAAACCAACTCCGAGAGGTTATTGACCACGCCGGAGCACGATCAACCTGACCACGAGGGTCTGTTTCCTGCGAGCAAACGAAGAACAAGCAAGAAACTGAGATTGCAATCTGGATATTGCGAATATAAGATGAAAGCTTTATTGATCAAGGTGGGGTTCTGTGACGCCTTTGTCTGGTCGTTGAACACAAACGAAGTACGCGAAGTTGCAGCTATGGCGAACTTTTAATCTAAACAAAACCCAAAGTCTAAACGATGCCCTAAGGGCTGTATATATGGAGGAAGAGGGGGGGAATTTCGTGGCCCTTGGTGGAGGGGTCCGAAATCAACCCTATCTCTTGTTTCCCCACACATACGGACTCTAAAGATAGCCTATACTTATGTATTTCGAAATTACATGGGCCTGGCCCAATAATAAGGTGACGCAGCACCTAAAATAGCCTCGGGACGAAATTTGTGAAGTGGCATCTTGTATATTTCGTCCAAGGCTTCATGCATCCATTATGGTGGCTTCAAAGTCCTGAAATCATCACTTGTAACTCCGTTCTTGTTCCCCTTGCGCATGCCATCATCTCCATGCTTGTTCTTGCTCCAATGTTCATCCTTCTCCAAGCTAGGCCCTTCATTTGTAAGCAAAACAAATGTATCCAATTTAGGCAGCATCATATTCTCATGAACATTAGAATCATTACCAAGAAACGAAAGTACCTGGTAATTTAGTTGGCGTGCACGAGCTCTAGTAATTGGTCCAGTATGTATAGCAGCAGGGGCTGTGGGTGTAACAATTGTATTGATGTCCTCATCACTATGTGTGGCGAACCGAGGAGGTCGAGGACGTCGAGGCGGAGCTCGCAGGCACGGCGAGGGGTCGAGGAAGTGGCGGTGGCGTCAACTACGGCAGCAGCGGCTTACGGGCGCGTCGGCCATAGCGGGTGGGGACGAGGGAGAGAGCCAGGGGGAGAATAGGGATGTCGGCGAGGTCGGGGCGGCGCCAAGGAGGGGCTTCGAGGCGTGGCCACGCTGTCCAAGCGGGGCAGGCGGCCAGGGAGCTACGTGGCGAGCTCGGTGTGCGCGGGCGCGCTCCTCTTTGCCTTCCTGGCGAGAGGAAGCAGGTGGCTGGCACGAGCGAGCACAGTGCTGGGCCGGCCAGTGGGCTGCCAAGTGGGCTGCACCAGGTAAGTGGCCAGGTAACTTCTCTCTCTCTGGTTTTCTCTATTTGTTTTTGTTTTCTATTTTCTGGAGTAAGTGTTGATTTAGTAAAAATACTAAACCATTTGTTAAAATGCTGAAATTAATTGTGGGCACTTGTGAATTTGTTTCCAACAGCCCTCATTTAATTTCACAATTATTTGAGCACTTAAAATATGTATAGCATTTAAATGCCCAAATTCAAATACAATATGATTTAATTCAAAAATCCAGAATGGCCTAGAAATATGTGCATGACTTTTGGCAGGGGTTTTCACCTTAAACAAAAATCATGAACTTTTCTAAAGGGCATTTGGGATCATTGAAAATATTTTTATCGAACCTAGTTGGATTCATTAGGTGCTAGGGTTTCAACAATCCCCATTTCAAGTTTCATGAAATTTAAACATGATGACCTGATGAGCAAGCAAAGTCAAGCAAGGGCTGATCTGGGGCTGTGACACGAATGACACCGCAACAAACAACGAATAACTGGAAGACAGCTGGCGCATCGGTCTCGGGGCGTTACAGTTGAGCCAGAGCACCACCTGCTCCGCCGACTTTAGCGCATCGGGTCGTAGGTCCCGGCAGGGCTCTGGCGGATGCGCGGATTCCTCGGACTCCAAGTTGGACTCCCGACTGGCTGGAGGTCGCAGCCGAGTGGCTTGAGGCCTGGAAGGGTGTCGCAGCTCATGCGGGCGCCAGCGTGACACTGGAGTTCATCAAGGCATGGTACCCGGACGTGAGGTTGGTCAGCTGGCCACCTTCCACCAGGAGGCAGACCGGAGCTGGAGGTGGAGCATGAGGATATCGTCAAACGCGTGGTGGCCCTTGCCGACTAAGCCGACGTCGGCATCTTCATCTCGGAGCGGGCGGAAGACAGCACTGAGGTGCCGCCATCCTGGTTTGGGCTGAACCTGGAGGAGGGGGAGGACTCGGCGGAGGAGATCGCCTCCAGCGACAAGAGCGAAGAGGACGTAGACGAGGAAGGCGAGGACGTCGCACAGGATAGCGGAGCGACCAGCCGGACTTAGCCCAATCGGGCCTCAGCTAGCGAACTGCGGGAGACCACGTCGGCCGCCGCCGATGCCAACCAGGCCAAGTCCCGTCAGTCGGATGCCCCACCAGCCGGTGCCTTAGCCATCGCCGACCTGCGCACGCCACCCGCGGCGCCCTTGGCCTAGGCGACATTTAATCTACAAAATTTCTCTGTCTTGTACTCGAAAAACAAGTTAATCGTGCGCAGTTCCACCCATGGGGTGTATTTCAAATAATTTATTTTCACATGCTTGTCTTTGCCGGGTTATGGCTTGGTTTTCCCTTTTCTCTATTTGCCTTTTTATTTTGTCGTCTTCCTTTGGCTGCCGCCCTACCAGGCAGACAGCCGTGCTGCGGTCTATGGCCGGGTCAGGGACTTGGTCGTTTAGAATAGGCAAGCTACTTCAGTTGCCTAGAGCGTAGCTAGTCGAGCGAGAAGCCGGCCGTCCTGGTGTTGGGCAGCCGGATGGGTGAGGCGAGGGCCAGCTTGACCCATGTTGGCGTTCTTCCTTAGTCATTTTTCGTGTGGACATCGTTTTTGGCCTTTAGCTCTTGCCAGCCGGACAGTCGTGCTACGAGATGTAGTTGAGGTGAAGTGAGGGATTTGGCGTCGGCACACTACTTAGCCAACTTCGGTTGGTGTCAACTTAGGTCAAGGCGGCAAGCCCCTGAGCCGGCTGACCGGACCCGGACAGGGCGAAAGAATGAAAGAACACATTCATAGGCGAGGCTTATCATAGGTAGAGGTATTGGCATTGGCAGAAGCTTGTATATGGGGTATTCATGGCTAGTCGAAAGCTCAAGCAATATTTTTTGGGCCATCCCATCACTGTGGTTAGTTCTGCTCCTTTAGGGGATATTATTCAAAACAGAGAAGCCACAAGTCGGGTAGCCAAGTGGGCCATTGAGCTTGGATGCCATGGTTTGAAGTATATGCCTCGCGCAGCCATCAAGTCTCAAGCACTTGTCGATTTCATAAATGATTGGACGGGGCTGCAGATGCCTGAGGAGAAGCCGAATAGCACATATTGGACTATTCATTATGATGGATCCAGGCAGTTGGAAGGCTCGAGGGCTGAAGTTATCTTGACTTCCCCATGAGGTGATAAATTTTGTTATGTTTTAAGGTTGATGTTCCCTTGTACTAACAATGCAGCTAAGTATGAGGCCTTGCTCCATGGTCTTCGGATGGCTAAGGAGATGAACTTAAGTCGGGAGAGGTGTTTTGGTGACTCAGATTTGGTAGCTCAGCAAGTTTCAGGCACTTGGGATTTTAAGGTCCCACTCATGGCGGCTTATCACCGAGAGGTTGATGCTATTGCCAGTCACTTCAGAGGATATCAAGTGGAGCATGTTGATCGAAGGAAAAACGAGGTGGTTGATGCTTTAAGCTGGTTGGGATCTCAGCGTAAGCCGGCGCCACCCAATATTTTCCTTGATATTTTGCATAATCCTTTAGCCAAACTGCCTATAGAGGAAGATCTTGCTATTCCTGACCCGGATGCACAGCTGGTGGTGGCTCTTCATGCTATTCCTGATTGGACAGTTCCATATTTGGAGTATATGACCCGGGGTGAGTTACCTGAAGATGAAACTTTGGCCAGGCAGATAAGCCGGTGGTCTAAGTCAATGACTAATGTTAATGGAGAGTTGCATCATCGCAGTGTTACGGGGGCGTTTCAACGTTGTGTCTCTCCTGAAGAAGGTCGTGAGATCGTACAGAATTTCATAAAGGAGATTGTGGTCATCATGCCGGCTCTAAATCTCTTGTGGCCAAGGCTTTTTGTCATGGATTTTATTGGCTGGCGGCTCATGCTGATGTAGAAGATTTTGTCAGGACCCCGATCCTAAGTCACACCGATCTAGCATGTAACACTTCATATCACTTTGCGGCCTGACGCACGGTATTCCCACGGGTGCCACCTTACCTGGCCCGGGACCGTTTGCGCCTTTTGGCTCACGTATATGATAATGTCAGTAGCATCCATATGACAGAGAACCCGGGCCGACATGGCTAGTCGTGAACCCAAAGCGGCACCAGCCTATGGGGACAGTCATACATGAATCACATCGAGCATGTCGGTCAGCAGCATGTGAATCCGGGCTGTAGCACTGGGCTAACAGGACTCCGGGAACCCGGGCTGTAGCAGGCTAGGCAGGACTCCGGATGTCACCGCGTGACATTTCCCCGAAGGGACAGACACAGGAACGAAGTGGAACACATGCCGGCCAGTCAAGTGTCCTAAGCAGTAGTGTTGGGCTAGCAGGACTCCGGTGAACCGGGCTGTAGCGGACTACCATGGCTCATGGAAGCACTAGACTACATTTCCCCATAAGAGAGGCTGCCAAGGATAAATAACTAGATTGTCGGATCCCACACATACCAAGCATTTCAATCATACACACAATATGCTCGATATGTGTAAATACAACATGGCATCACAACATAACTCTACAACTCAAGTATTTATTCATTAGGCTCCGAGGAGCGAGAAATTACAAACATGGGTCTCATGACCCAACAATCATACCATACAAATCAAAGCACATGCGGAAGCTTAACATGTCTGAGTACAGACATCTATAAATGAGAAAGGCTAAGAAGCCTGACTATCTACCAGATCCTGCCGAGGGCACAAGATCGTAGCTGAGGTATCAAGCTAAACGTCGAAGTCCAGACGGAACTACTAGCGAGCTACTAGTGATGGATGATGCGGATACAAAGGAAGATAACACCTTCTCAGATCTTTCCTTAGTGAGGCTAAGGGAACAGAATCTGGACGATCGACTGAGAGACATTTAGCACTCCGCTTCTAATGTTCTCCTTGATGTGCTAGCGTAATCCATTCATAGATATGGTTTGATATCTAGAACATCAAGTAAAAGGTCGGACTTAGGAAGCTCAAGAATCCATAAGGAATAACTACGGAGGCAGATCCTGCGAGATCCTTATGGGGAGGTGACCAACTTCTTCAACCAAGATACTACAATAATAGGCCTTCCGGCTAGGTGTGTTGGCCACGACATCCACGTTACCGGTTACAGAGAGACCAACATTATAGTTCTTGGATTATGTTCCAACCATCATATCTGCCTGAGATTCAGATCTGGTTGGTGTTAGGATATTCCAGACCCATCCAGTCTGGAAAGAAAATGAGAGTTTGCAACACAATTTGACGAGATGACGTTGCGAGATTCTCGGGGAATGAACTGCGATAGCAAGCTCCAAAACATGAGCCGGTTCTGCTACAAACTTGTGAACACGCTATCCAAGATGAGCATGACCACGTAGTAGTCTTATAGTAAAACACTATCGAGTTCAGGTGGGGAACCATCATCAAGGATTTTGAAGTCTTACGCAAGTCCATGGATTAGATCCCAAGCATAGACTTCTTTGCCTTGAACAAGTCAATCAGTGGCTTGGTGTGCTAGGGAATACATATGGAGTGGAGGTAATTAATCTACCAAACCATAGAATACATTCACACATGCATAACTGACTTGGGATGGTACCAGGGGAAACAAAAACAATCTTTCTCAAACTCACGGTGGCAACTTGCACCAAATGCACATGAATTCGAGGAAGTCACTTCTTCCATCCAAGCATAAGCTTCATGAACGGAACACGAAGGCATTGCTTACAAAGTTTCCAACACTAGGTTGATGTTTAACATGAATCATGGGGGAGACAAAATGCTGCTGATGGGCTCAACAACAACTCATCGGAATTTCCATATCACTGGACTTCCACCATCATGTGAACAATGTGATAGTATTGGTCAGACCAAAAGATGTAATGGTGTATGCTCGAGGAGTCAACCCGGAGTAGACAACATTACGAATATCGTTGGTTCTGATTTGATTTGAGGATAGCCCACACTCAATCAAGGTTGGACAAGACTATAGATTCAAGAACTGATCACGAGGATCAATCGATGAAGATATCATCTTTATTCAACACACACACACACACACACACACAACACAATGATATCCCTTCCGAAATGAACTAAGTGGGAAAAGCTTTCATCTTCCAACTCTGCAAGTTGTTGTTTAGCTCAACCGACTAGTTTAGGGTACCCAACATAGAATCTTGGAGAATGGGTGGTTTGGAGGAAACCAATATGATCACGGACTTAACATAGCGGTTAGGTGACAACTTGGTAATACTTCCGTGAAGATATTCGAAAAATCATGAACCACCGATATGTTACTAAGCTCGAGAACAACCTTGCTTCTCAGGGCAAGATGATATGATCAAAAGAGTGAGGGATTGACACAATCCTAACTCATGGATCGAAGAGTGCACCAGAAATAAGGATTAGGTAGCACGATCAATCTTAGGATGATGATTTAATAACCAACAAGCTAAGAATGAGAATGTTGTCCATTTACTACCAAGCAACGAGTTGCTCGGAGTATTGATTTCACACATGATAATTCACTTATCGGCATTCCGGTTACAACAACACGAGGACCGAGGAATGAATGATGATGGTGAGAAGTATCACTGTGTCAAGAATTCATAAGAGATGGTGCAATTCCTATAATATCCTTGACATAAATATGGTAACACTTCAAGGTAGAACAGAGCAAAAGCTGGATTGGCATGGAATACAACTACTTTGACCCAATCCTATATATGGACGAGGTACTGGGGTTTGTTTCTCCTAGTCATTCTAGAATAGAATGGCTTGACAGACCACAAGAATAATAGGCATCAATGAACACGAATGCACAACTATTCCTGACTATCAAGTGATAGACTAGGGTCGGGATACAGCTGAGGAGGGTCAACTCAAGGAACATATAACTTTCTGAGTTGTGGATGCATAGATTAGTATGTCGAATCAAGTTCAACATGTTTCTTCTGAATAACCCATGCAGGAAGGTAGGGTTGGCAGAGTCACAACATAGAATGGAGAACTCATCAGGAGCACTCTGGTCGTGACCTTTTGGTTCAAAAGAACTCCTGCCAAGAATGGTTCATGATAATTGGAAGAAGGATGTACCACGAACCTCGAGGACTATCACAAAGGTTACTAATATCCTAAAGGAACTAGCAACACTATCAACATGAGGTAAGTAGGGTGAATCTCGGGTTCAAGAACCCATGAATAGAATACCTACTACTACATGGCATCACGGGATGCTTTCGAGAATGGTGGCTAGAGTCATCACACCGGAAACAAAATATGGCTAGATTACTAGGTGACTCCCTAAAACACCTAGGGTCATAGTAATAGCTCCAACATATATGTGGAGGCAACAGAGTACCTCAACTCACTGATTAGTGTGATTAATCTGGCCCAAATGGACATCAGGAACAGGAGGAAGGGGTTTGCAAATGCATCAGACTACTTAGAAACCTGGGATGACTCGGACAGCATAACGGTTGTAAATGCTCAAAAAGATTTGAGACATCCTGTAAAATGGTGGCATAACCACTCAACAACACAATATCAAGGTTCCGAGATCAACTGTCAACATACGGAAATAGTAGGAACGGAACTGAGGCTTGAAACTATCAATTCTATAAGTCTATGGATTAGTAACACGTCATCCTGATAGATAGATGAGAAGGCCTAGTTTCTTAACCCCGTAGAAAGGAAGAGGGTGACTCAGATCAGAGGGCATGAGATATAAGGAGTAAAAGGAGCCTTACGTTCCCTTCCACAATCAATTCCCTTATATAGTTAAAACATTTCTAGACTCAACTTTGACCAGTTTGGCTTGGTAATCCTACAGGCAGTCAGGCTCTGATACCAATGCTGTCAGGACCCCGATCCTAAGTCACACCGATCTAGCATGTAACACTTCATATCACTTTGCGGCCTCACGCACGGTATTCCCACGGGTGCCACCTTACCTGGCTCGGGACCGTTTGCACCTTTTGGCTCACGTATATGATAATGTCGCTAGCATCCATATGACAAAGAATCCGGGCCGACATGGCTAGTCATGAACCCAAAGCGGCACCAACCTATGGGGACAGGCATACAAGAATCACATCGAGCATGTCGGTCAGCAGCATGTGAATCCGGGCTGTAGCACTGGGCTAACAGGACTCCGGGAACCCGGGCTGTAGCAGGCTAGGCAGGACTCCGGATGTCACCGCGTGACATTTCCCCAAAGGGACAGACACAGGAACGAAGTGGAACACATGCAGGCCAGTCAAGTGTCCTAAGCAGTAGTGCTGGGCTAGCAGGACTCCGGTGAACCGGGCTGTAGCGGACTACTATGGCTCATGGAAGCACTAGACTACATTTCCCCATAAGAGAGGCTGCCAAGGATAAACAACTAGATTGTCGGATCCCACACATACCAAGCATTTCAATCATACACACAATATGCTCGATATGTGTAAATACAACATGGCATCACAACATAACTCTACGACTCAAGTATTTAGTCATTAGGCTCCGAGGAGCGAGAAATTACAAACATGGGTCTCATGACCCAACAATCATAGCATACAAATCAAAGCACAAGCGGAAGCTTAACATGTCTGAGTACAGACATCTATAAATGAGAAAGGCTAAGAAACCTGACTATCTACCAGATCCTGCCGAGGGCACAAGATCGTAGCTGAGTGATAGAGGCAAAGGTGTCCCGTCTTTCGATGAGATGGTGGATTTCGCTTTGGTGGAAGTCGACTTTGACGATCCGACTACGAACGTGCGAGGACGTCGCGCCTCAGCAATCGCTAAACCAACTCCGAGAGGTTATTGACCACGCCGGAGCACGATCAACCTGACCACGAGGGTCTGTTTCCTGCGAGCAAACGAAGAACAAGCAAGAAACTGAGATTGCAATCTGGATATTGCGAATATAAGATGAAAGCTTTATTGATCAAGGTGGGGTTCTGTGACGCCTTTGTCTGGTCGTTGAACACAAACGAAGTACGCGAAGTTGCAGCTATGGCGAACTTTTAATCTAAACAAAACCCAAAGTCTAAACAATGCCCTAAGGGCTGTATATATGGAGGAAGAGGGGGGGGATTTCGTGGCCCTTGGTGGAGGGGTCCGAAATCAACCCTATCTCTTGTTTCCCCACACATACGGACTCTAAAAATAGCCTATACTTATGTATTTCGAAATTACATGGGCCTGGCCCAATAATAAGGTGACGCAGCACCTAAAATAGCCTCGGGACAAAATTTATGAAGTGGCATCTTGTATATTTCGTCCAGGGCTTCATGCACCCATTATGGTGGCTTCAAAGTCCTGAAATCATCACTTGTAACTCCGTTCTTGTTCCCCTTGCGCATGCCATCATCTCCATGCTTGTTCTTGCTCCAATGTTCATCCTTCTCCAAGCTAGGCCCTTCATTTGTAAGCAAAACAAATGTATCCAATTTAGGCAGCATCATATTCTCATGAACATTAAAATCATTACCAAGAAACGAAAGTACCTGGTAATTTAGTTGGCGTGCACGAGCTCTAGTAATTGGTCCAGTATGTATAGCAGCAGGGGCTGTGGGTGTAACAATTGTATTGATGTCCTCATCATCCTCCCCTTCTTGAAATGAAGTCGTCCTCGACGGAAGTTCATCTTCCTCACCCAAATAAGGCTTCAAATCCGCAATGTTAAAAGTGGGACTAACCCCAAAATCTGCAGGCAGCTCAAGTTTATATGCATTATCATTTATTTTCTCTAACACCTTAAAGGGACCATCAGCACGTGGCATTAGCTTTGATTTGCGCAAATCAGGAAATCTATCCTTACGCAAATGTAACCAAACAAGATCTCCAGGTGCAAACACAACATGTTTTCTACCCTTATCTCCAGCAAGTTTATATTTAGCATTCATACGCTCAATGTTTTCCTTAGTTAACTCATGCATTTTTAAAATTAATTCAGCACGTTGTTTAGCATCAAAATTAACCTTCTCCGAAGATGGAAGAGGCAACAAATCAATAGGTGCACGAGGTAGGAAACCATACACAACTTCAAAAGGGCACATCTTAGTAGTAGAATGCAATGAACGATTATAAGCAAAATTCAATATGAGGCAAGCATTCCTCCCACATTTTCTTATTATTCTTCAAAACAGCCCTAAGCATAGTAGACAACGTTCTCTTGACTACTTCAGTTTGTCCATCAGTTTGGGGGTGACAAGTAGTACTAAAAAGCAGTTTAGTCCCCAACTTAGCCCATAAACATCTCCAAGAGTGGCTAAGAAATTTAGTATCACGATCTGAAACAATAGTATTTGGCACACCATGCAAGCGAATAATTTCACGAAAGAACAAATCAGCAACATTAACAGCATCATCGCTTTTATGACATGGTATAAAGTGTGCCATTTTCGAGAATCTATCCACGACAACAAATATGCTATCCCTCCCCTTCTTTGTTCGAGGTAAACCTAAAACAAAGTCCATAGATATATCCTCCCAAGGAACACTAGGTACAGGCAAAGGCATATATAAACCATGAGGATTGAGTCGTGACTTAGCTTTTTGACATGTAGTGCATCGAGCAATAAAACGCTCAACATCCCGTCTCATCTTTGGCCAAAAGAAATGTGCAGCAAGTACGTCCTCCGTCTTCTTCACGCCAAAATGTCCCATTAATCCTCCTCCATGCGCTTCCTGCAACAACAAAAGACGAACGGAGCTAGCTGGAATGCATAGCTTGTTAGCACGAAACACAAATCCATCGTTAACGACAAACTTGTTCCACATTCTTCCTTCTTTACAATTCTGCATTACATCTTTAAAATTAGCATCATGCACATAATGATCTTTGATGGTCTCCAAACCAAATATTTTGAAGTCAAGTTGTGAAAGCATAGTATAGCGACGAGACAATGCATCAGAAATAACATTTTCTTTTCCCTTCTTGTGTTTAATGACATAAGGGAAAGTCTCAATGAATTCAACCCATTTAGCATGTCTACGATTCAGTTTAGCTTGACTTTTAATATGTTTCAAAGATTCATGATTTATAACAAATTCTTTGGGCCATAAATAATGTTGCCATGTTTCTAAAGTCCGAACAAGAGCATATAATTCTTTATCATAAGTAGAATAATTCAGACTAGGCCCACTCAATTTTTCAGAAAAGTATGCAACCGGTTTGCCATCTTGTAATAACACACCTCCTAATCCAATTCCACTAGCATCACATTCAAGCTCAAAAGTCTTATTAAAATCAGGAAGTTGGAGTAAAGGAGCATGTGTCAACTTATCTTTCAATACCGTGAAGGCTTCTTCCTGTGCGGTACCCCAAACAAAAGGCACATCCTTCTTTGTAAGCTCGTTGAGAGGTGCAGCAATGGTGCTGAAATCTCTCACAAAACGCCTATAGAATCCAGCGAGGCCAAGAAAACTCCTCACTTGTGTGACCGTTTTGGGCTGCGGCCAACTCTCAATAGCTTCAATCTTGGCTTTGTCAACTTCAATTCCCTGTGGAGTAACAACATAGCCAAGAAAAGATACTCGGTCGGTGCAAAAGGTGCACTTCCCAAGGTTACCAAACAAACGTGCATCACGTAGAACAATAAAAACAGCACGTAAATGTTCCAAATGTTCTTCCAAAGATCTGCTATAAATCAGTGTGTCATCAAAGTAAACTACCACAAATCGTCCAATGAAAGCACGTAAAACTTCGTTCATTAATCTCATGAAAGTACTAGGTGCATTAGTTAACCCAAAAGGCATGACTAACCACTCATATAATCCAAACTTAGTTTTAAATGCTGTTTTCCATTCATCTCCCAATTTCATACGAATTTGATGGTAGCCACTACGCAAATCAACTTTGGAGAATATTGTAGAGCCACTCAATTCATCAAGCATATCATCTAGCCTAGGAATAGGATGACGATAACGAATAGTAATATTATTAATGCCTCTACAATCAACACACATACGTGATGTACCATCCTTTTTCGGCACTAGAATAATAGGAACAGCACAAGGACTAAGGGATTCGCGTATATAACCTTTGTCGAGAAGCTCTTGTACTTGGTGCATAATCTCCTTCGTCTCCTCTGGATTGGTACGGTATGGTGCACGGTTTGGCAGTGAAGCACCGGGAATTAAGTCAATCTGATGCTCAATCCCTCGAATAGGCGGTAATCCCGGTGGCACGTCTTGTGGAAAAACGTCAGCGAACTCCTGCAAAATGTTAGTGACAGCAGGAGGCAAAGAGGAAGGCACGTCCTCGAATGAAAATAATGCCTCTTTGCACACAAAAGCATAGCAAACAGATTTGCTGAAATCTAGCTCATCAGTATCAGATTTGGTGGCAAATAAACATGCACTTTTCAATTTAATTTCAGAAGCAACACTAGATGGTTTATTATTAGGCTTCATTTGTTGCTCAAATTCTTTTGCCACAATCTGATTTTCACTCTTATTCTTCTCCTGTTTTGCTTTATTAGCTCTATTAATATCATCTTTCAAAATGGAATCAGGAGTCATAGGAAGCAAAGTAATATTTTTATCCTTATGAATAAGAGTATAGTGATTGTTTCTACCATGGTGTACAGAATTTTTATCAAATTGCCATGGTCTACCAAGTAATAAGGAACATGCTTGCATAGGTACCACATCACAATCAACATAATCAGCATATGTAGAGATACTAAAATGCACACGAACAGTACGTGTTACCTTAACCTTGCCGCTGTTGTTGAACCATTGGATGTAGTAAGGATGTGGATGTGGTCTTGTGGTGAGAGAAAGCTTCTCCACCATCTCCATGCTAGCCAAGTTGTTGCAGCTCCCTCCGTCTATTATGACGCGCACAGAACGTTCCTTCACAACTCCCTTGGTATGGAACAAATTGTGCCTCTGATTTTGCTCAGCTTGTGTGACCTGCACACTCAAAACACGTTGAGCAACTAAACATTCATACCTGTCAGCGTCTTCAGGAGCCATGTATTGCGTCTCATGATCAGAATCATCTCAACCATGTTCTTCACGTGTAATAAGAGCCAATGTCTCCTCATCATAGTCACTAGCGGACTCATATCCACCATCCGCGGTAGCAATCATCACACGCGGAGATTTGCATTCCCTCGCATAATGACCTCCTCCCTTACAACAACGACAAATAATATCACTTGTGTGCCCTGTTGATGCCATGGAAGAAGAAGAACACTGTGCAGGCCCCGCAGGTGCGCTCTTGGCAGATAATGGTGGTTGTGCCTGTTTTCTTGTATCACGGCTGGAGGTGGCACCGGATGGAGGTGCTGGTGCAGTTGAAGTAGAAGATGCACGTGGTGTCCATGATGAAGGTCGGCCTGCAGAAAAGTTAGTTCGCCCCAATGCTTGTCGATCCTGCACTTCACGTTCAGCTTTACAAGCAAGATGGAATAAACGAGTGATATTAGTATACTCCTTATAGTCTAGAATGGTCTGAATCTCTCTATTTAATCCACCCAGAAAACGTGCAAGCATAGCTTCATTCTCCTCAACAATACCACATCTAATCATGCCAGTTTGTAATTCCTGATAATATTCTTCTACAGAATTTCTCCCTTGTCTTAAACGCTGCAATTTTTGAAGCAATTCACGTTGATAATATGGTGGAACCCAACGCGTACGCATAGCAGTTTTCAAAGCGGCCCAAGTAGTTGGAATAGGATACAATCTACAATGTTCAGACCACCATACACATGCAAAACTAGTGAAAGCACAAACAGCAGCAGCAACTCGTCTCTCCTCAGGATATTGTAAACATGTAAATCGTTGTTCAGTTTCTAACTCCCAAGTAAGATATATATCAGGAACATATCTACCCTCAAATGGTGGAATATTCAATTTCAGTTTAGGAATATGGACATCATCTCGTACCTGATGATGAGGACATGACTACCTTGGATATGACCAAAAATATTGCATATATGCATATTTGTCAGGTGATTTCTAGTGCAAACTATTCAATAATCTATTTATGTTATCCAGAACAAAAATACTTCACACACTTTTGTGTTTTGTCTAATTGCAGGTGTATGGGACATTTGTACAATCCACATATGAAGATTAGGAAGAAAGAGATGTTTATTTGCTGTTCAAAAAGTTCTCTCACGTCACTTTTGGCCCAAGAGAAGATAGAGTCCAAGTCTCTCACGTTCTGGATTCAGATTCGGACTGCACAGACATACCTGACTCAAAACGCACACAAGTTTTTCATACGGACTCCGAATTGGGTGATTCTTTTTTTGTTGAAAACTAGATTTCGTGAACTTTCCAACCCAATTGGAATCACCTTTAAATTCGTCCGGAGTGTTGAGTTGTGGACAAAACAATCTGATGTTGCAGCAGAATCCAAGTCAAACTACAAGTCCAAAGGTGTTACATCACCTCCACTTGGGCCCATTGGCCTTGTACGACCTAGATTTAGTTTTAGGCTGCCTTGGGACGTCCTCCCACCTCCTTGGCCGCCACCCCTTGCTCCTATATAAGTAGATCCATCTAGTAGCTTTTTCCTTGGGATTTGTTTAGTTAAAAGTTAGCCATTGCAACTTCGTGTACTTCGTTTGTGTCCAACGACCAGACCAAGACCGCTTACGGATCCCCATCTTTATCAAAACTTCATATATACTCGCAATATTCAGATTGCTTTTGTCATATTCTTGCTTGTTCTTCGATTGCTTGCAGGAATAGACCTTCGTGGTCAGGTTGATCGTGCTTCCGGCGTGGTCAATAACCTCAGGAGATTGGTTTAGCGATTGCTAAGGCGCAACGTCGTGCACGTTTGTAGTCGGATCGTCAAAGTCGTCTCCACCAAATCGATAGTTATCATCTCATCGAAAGATCGGGACACCCCGCCTCTATCAAGTGGTATCAGTTTTCAGGTTGCTCGGTGAGAATTTCCAGTTTTCCTAGATTAGATTTATTTTCTTACCTATTGTCCAAGAAAAAGCCACAAAAAAGAGTTAGATCTATTCATCCTTGGTCCAAGCCAGTCTGAGCCTTTGCAATTTTCTTTTCATTGCTTGCATAGTTGAATTATCGGTTGCATCGTCGTGTCTAGTTGCTGGTCTTAGTGTCTAGTTCCTTTAGAGTTTCGAGTTCTGTTCACATTAGTCACGCAGCCGCTGCATCATCATCCCATCCGCTGTCCACCATCCAATCCACCAATTTCCACCACGTGCTACGCACTGTTTATTGTCATAATCATAGTTGAGGTCACTCACATCTTCGCCTGATCGAATCTACATCTTATCTAGTTTGTCTTGGAAAGAGGGAGAAAAAGAAGATAAAGAAAAAAAGAGAGAAAAAAGGAAAGAAAAAAAAAGAAAAAGAGGGAGAAGAAAAAGAAAAAAAGCGTGAGAAAAAAAAGAGAGAAGAAAAAAAATTGGATCTATCTAGAATCAATCTCGTACCTGAATTCGGATTGGAATCTGTTTTGTGCTCTGTTCAGTAAAACAGCTTGGCTATTGTTTCACATCATTATCTTTACTGTCGTTGTGATCTTCACTTATATCTTGCTGTCCAGAGCTACTTTGTATCCTTCATTGATGCTAGTTGTGCTACGCCGTGACCTCATTAGTGTTCTAGGCTCGCGTCTCTAGTCCGGTCTAGCCTAGGACCAGCACAGTACCGTCGTTGAGCGTTTATTCAACATTGCATCTTTGAATTGATTATTGCTAATCTTTTGCTACCATATATAGCCAACCCAGCTCCACATATTTCTACACCGTGTATACATACGCTCCCCTGGCAATCGCTTTACTCAATATTCGGAGTTACTTGACACCGCTGGTTGCCGATCACCGCCTGCTGCATGGTAAGAACTTGTAAGACATTGATATTTGCTTTACTGTGAGTGTTTTACCACCACATCCTAGTAGTTATAGGAACATTATTTTTGGGTTTTGTTTCTTGTTCTACTAATCATGACAGGATCCAGAGTCAACTCATGGGCTTTGTCGATCGCGGGAGACGTGCCACCACCTTTGCAAATACCACAACCGTCACGAGAGGTGCACAAACATCCTAATGCACATGATCAGGTTAATATATCTATACCACCATTTAATGGCCGTTTTAAACCTGCTTTATATATTGAATGGGAGTTCGACATAAAAAATATATTTGCTTCCCATAATTTCAATGAACATAAAAAGGTTAAGGTTGCGGTTGGTTCTTTCACTGGTTATGCTTTGGTTTGGTGGAGTGAATATTGTCGGTTACACCCTGATTATATACCTACTACTTGGGATGATTTGAAACTTGCCATGCGACATACTTTCGTCCCTGCTTATTATACTCGTGACATGATTAAGAAGTTGCAACACTTAAAACAAGGTAGTGAAACTGTAACAAAATATTATGATGATTTACAAACTACCTTGTTGCATTCCTCTTTAGAAGAAAGTGAAGATGATTTTATGGATAGATTTTGGGGAGGATTAAACCGTGATATTCAAGAGATACTAATTCATGAAGAGTGTTATCCTATGGACCATTTGTTTCATCTTGCTTGCAAAGCTGAACAGGAAATAAAACGACGTGTTGGCCACGAGGAGAACAAGCGCACGGTGCACATTCCAAGAGTTGATATGATTGTTCCTTCAACTACTAGGCATACTATGACAACCACATCCGTTGTTGTCAGGACTACATCAACTCCATCATGTGACACATCGCCCCCGAGAGTGGCTACATCATCTGAGTTGATCATAAGAGATAATGACAAAGGTACTGATCTTCCATCTCTACATAAGAATGATGAATGCCTTGTCAATTTGAATGCACCATCTGATGAGCTACCCACTACTTTGATCACACCACCTATTTTAGAGGACTACGTTGATAATTTGACTTTGCCATGTGATCAAACAACTGAAATACCAACAATTTTGAGTGCACCCATTGAATTAACTATTGATGCAAAAGAACCAATGTTTAATCATTTTGATATGACCTCTAATCTTGGTGATGATTCTGTGTTAAATGACTTATTGCATGTTTGCTTATTTAAGCATGTTGTAGCATGTAAATTTGATGCAAGTAAGGTTTGTTCACCAATGTTGGGATGGTTTAATGATGAACATTGTCAATCTTTTGAAATGAATAAGAGCTTCACTTATATGTGCAAACTGAGTTGCAATATTTTCATGCCTTCTACTTCTTGTGCTAATTTTTTGGCTTTAGATTTTATGAACTATGCAAGTTACTCATCTATTCATGTGTCATATATGCAAAAATCAAGGGAAGTAAAAATGGATGACATATACATATACAACATGTACACATTGTCTCTTTTGTTAGCCACATTTCAGATTAAGCAACGCCGAGGACGGCTTTATTTTCAAGAAGGGGAGGATGATGAGGACATGACTACCTTGGATATGACCAAAAATATTGCATATATGCATATTTGTCAGGTGATTTCTAGTGCAAACTATTCAATAATCTATTTATGTTATCCAGAACAAAAATACTTCACACACTTTTGTGTTTTGTCTAATTGCAGGTGTATGGGACATTTGTACAATCCACATATGAAGATTAGGAAGAAAGAGATGTTTATTTGCTGTTCAAAAAGTTCTCTCACGTCACTTTTGGCCCAAGAGAAGATAGAGTCCAAGTCTCTCACGTTCTGGATTCAGATTCGGACTGCACAGACATACCTGACTCAAAACGCACGCAAGTTTTTCATACGGACTCCGAATTGGGTGATTCTTTTTTTGTTGAAAACTAGATTTCGTGAAGTTTCCAACCCAATTGGAATCACCTTCAAATTCGTCCGGAGCGTTGAGTTGTGGACAAAACAATCTGATGTTGCAGCAGAATCCAAGTCAAACTACAAGTCCAAAGGTGTTACATCACCTCCACTTGGGCCCATTGGCCTTGTACGACCTAGATTTAGTTTTAGGCTGCCTTGGGACGTCCTCCCACCTCCTTGGCCGCCACCCCTTGCTCCTATATAAGTAGATCCATCTAGTAGCTTTTTCCTTGGGATTTGTTTAGTTAAAAGTTAGCCATTGCAACTTCGTGTACTTCGTTTGTGTCCAACGACCAGACCAAGACCGCTTACGGATCCCCATCTTTATAAAAACTTCATATATACTCGCAATATTCAGATTGCTTTTGTCATATTCTTGCTTGTTCTTCGATTGCTTGCAGGAATAGACCTTCGTGGTCAGGTTGATCGTGCTTCCGGCGTGGTCAATAACCTCAGGAGATTGGTTTAGCGATTGCTAAGGCGCAACGTCGTGCACGTTTGTAGTCGGATCGTCAAAGTCGTCTCCACCAAATCGATAGTTATCATCTCATCGAAAGATCGGGACACCCCGCCTCTATCACCTGAGGTGGTGGTGCAGGCCTACCATTACGAATATATACCTGAGGTCGACCTGCTGGTGGTGGTACAGGTGGCTGCACGTAGTGTTGATGTTGATCAACCTCATCCTCATAATCTCCCACATAATCATCCTCCTCCGCATCAGCAGCAGGAGCCACAGAAGTATCAACAGCAGCACCAACAGTTTGGCCAAACGCAAGAGGAACACGGCTTGCTCGGCGGAGGTCTGCTTCGCGACGTGGAGGTAGTCGTTGTTGTTGTTGTTGGAGAGGTGCGTTAGCTGCAGCGGGTGGTGGTGGTGGAAGACGCGCGAGCAATTCATTAAACTTGTTATCGAGCTTTGTTTTGAACGTCTTCTCAAAGCCAGTGATCTTCTCCATGGCCTCTTCAAAATTGTTCAGCACATCTTGCACCTGTTCAGTCATCATTTGCTGAAACTTATCATGAAGCTCCTTGTTCGATAAATTCTCCCAGTCAATCTCGTCGGCTTGTGATCCTGGCATGGTTAGCAGCAATAGAAACACACAAGAATATGATCCTACAGACTACGAACAAGTGGTGGTGGTGGGTGTCACAAATCCGTCAAGCAAATCTCAAATTCTTACCAGTTCTTACCCAGCAGCAGGCGGTGATCGGCAACCGTTGTAGTCAAAAACTCTCAAAGCTTGGATAGAGCGATTACCAGGGAGAGTGAAACGCACGACGTAGATGTATGTGGAGCTGGGAAGGCTTATAATATGGTAGCAAAAAGGGTCAGCAATAATCAATTCAGAGATGCAAAGTTGAATAAACGCTCAACGACGGTACTGTGCTGGTCCTAGGCTAGACTGTGCTAGAGACGCGAGCCTAGAACACTAACAAAATCACGGCGCGGCACGTAAACAAGGGAAAAGCACACTCTGGAATTTTTTTTTCGCTCTTTTTTTTTGCGTTTTTTTTGCGCTGCTTTTTTTTTTGCGAAAAATCACTATAATGGCGAGTGTCTCAAAACTCTTCTTAGCTCAAACTGACAGGATGGGCACGAAATTTTTTTGACCAATTTTTTTTTTGACTGCCCGGACACAAAAACTGGAAACGGGTCAAAAAAAACTTCCTATAATGGCACCTGTCTCAAAACACTCAGAAACACCTAAAAATAGGATAGCCAGAAAATTTTTCGAAAAATGCGTTTTCGAAAAATTTTGGGCCTAAACGGAGCGTGGCTACCCGACTCTTTTTTTTTTCCGAAACCTACTCCGGCAAGGAAACACGAATCGGAATCTGGATGGATCCCGAAAACAAACCTAATAAGCAAGGAACTCGGATTGGTGGTGGATATATGGTGGTGGTATATGGCAGCGGTGGTGGTAGCGGTGGTAGTATATGGATATGGATCGGTGGTGGTATATGGGCACGAATTGGTGGTGGTATATGGATACGAATTCGGAGCGGTGGTGGTAGATGGCAGGGGCGATGATGATGGTGCGGCGGCGGCGTGACAACTTATGACCAGAACTCGAAACTCTAAAAGACTAGACGCTAAGACCAGCAACTAGACACGACGATGTAACCGCAAATTCAACAAAGCAAAACCCTAAAAAGATTATGCAAGGCTCAGATTGGTTCGGATATGATGAACTAACCCTAATTTTTTTGTGGCTTTTTCGTGGACTATAGGTATGAAGAACAGACTCGATCTAAACTACGAAAAACTGTAAAATCTCACCGAGCAACCTGGAAATCTGATACCACTTGATAGAGGCTAAGGTGTCCCGTCTTTCGATGAGATGATGGATATCGCTTTGGTGGAAGTCGACTTTGACGATCCGACTACGAACGTGCGAGGACGTCGCGCCTTAGCAATCGCTAAACCAACTCCGAGAGGTTATTGACCACGCCGGAGCACGATCAACCTGACCACGAGGGTCTGTTTCCTGCGAGCAAACGAAGAACAAGCAAGAAACTAAGATTGCAATCTGGATATTGCGAATATAAGATGAAAGCTTTATTGATCAAGGTGGGGTTCTGTGACGCCTTTGTCTGGTCGTTGAACACAAACGAAGTACGCGAAGTTGCAGCTATGGCGAACTTTTAATCTAAACAAAACCCAAAGTCTAAACGGCGCCCTAAGGGCTGTATATATGGAGGAAGAGAGGGGGAATTTCGTGGCCCTTGGTGGAGGGGTCCGAAATCAACCCTATCTCTTGTTTCCCCACACATACGGACTCTAAAAATAGCCTATTGATAGAGGCAAAGGTGTCCCGTCTTTCGATGAGATGGTGGATTTCGCTTTGGTGGAAGTCGACTTTAGCGATCCGACTACGAACGTGCGAGGACGTCGCGCCTTAGCAATCGCTAAACCAACTCCGAGAGGTTATTGACCACGCCGGAGCACGATCAACCTGACCACGAGGGTCTGTTTCCTGCGAGCAAACGAAGAACAAGCAAGAAACTAAGATTGCAATCTGGATATTGCGAATATAAGATGAAAGCTTTATTGATCAAGGTGGGGTTCTGTGACGCCTTTGTCTGGTCGTTGAACACAAACGAAGTACGCGAAGTTGCAGCTATGGCGAACTTTTAATCTAAACAAAACCCAAAGTCTAAACGATGCCCTAAGGGCTGTATATATGGAGGAAGAGGGGGGGGGGGATTTCGTGGCCCTTGGTGGAGGGGTCTGAAATCAACCCTATCTCTTGTTTCCCCACACATACGGACTCTAAAAATAGCCTATACTTATGTATTTCGAAATTACATGGGCCTGGCCCAATAATAAGGTGACGCAGCACCTAAAATAGCCTCGGGACGAAATTTATGAAGTGGCATCTTGTATATTTCGTCCAAGGCTTCATGCACCCATTATGGTGGCTTCAAAGTCCTGAAATCATCACTTGTAACTCCGTTCTTGTTCCCCTTGCGCATGCCATCATCTCCATGCTTGTTCTTGCTCCAATGTTCATCCTTCTCCAAGCTAGGCCCTTCATTTGTAAGCAAAACAAATGTATCCAATTTAGGCAGCATCATATTCTCATGAACATTAAAATCATTACCAAGAAACGAAAGTACCTGGTAATTTAGTTGGCGTGCACGAGCTCTAGTAATTGGTCCAGTATGTATAGCAGCAGGGGCTGTGGGTGTAACAATTGTATTGATGTCCTCATCACTGAGGTATCAAGCTAAACGTCGAAGTCCACACGGAACTACTAGCGAGACTGACGTCTCTCTGCAAAACATAAAATAGGCAAACGTGAGTACAAATGTACCCAACAAGACTTACATCAGAACTATCTACGTATGCATCAGTATCAATAAAAGGGGTGGTGGAGTTTAACTGCAGCAAGCCAGCTTTGACACAGTGGCTAACCTGAACTACGACTGCAAGCAACTCTTTTGAGGTGGCGCACACGAGTCCACATATTCACCATTCAATACACCACTATGGATCCGCTCCCGTCTCCCTACGAGAAGGCCATCCATAGCACTCACACTTATCTTGCGAGTTTTAGAGTATCCACTTTCACTTGTCTATGGACTGTTATAGGCAACCCAGAAGTCCATTACCACGGACACGACTATTCGAATTGATGATGTTAACCCTGCAGGGATGTACTTCTTCACACACGCTCTCACCACTTACTGCCGTTTACACGACATGTACTCGGCAACCTTCAAGCGGAAGCCCAACGAGGGTGTCGGCCACGGCCTACCTAAACACTCAAGTCTCTAGTCCAGGTTTATCGCCTATCCAGGTTCCATCCGCAGGGAGTCCGGCCGAGGTTTCCACATACGGCCCCGGACGATGTGTACAGGGTTCCAAGACACCAAACGGGCGCCCGGCATGCCCGACCATGGTGTATCTACCGCATCATAGCCCACCCCTGATGAGGACATCAATACACCATATTATAAGCCTTCCCAGCTCCACATACATCTACGTCGTGCGTTTGACTCTCCCTGGTAATCGCTCTATCCAAGCTTTGAGAGTTTTGACTACAACGGTTGCCGATCACCGCTTGCTGCTGGGTAAGAACTGGTAAGAATTTGAGTTTTGCTTGACGGGTTTGTGATACACCACCACCACTTCTTAGTAGTCTGTAGGATCATATTCTTGTGTGTTTCTATTTGTTGCTAACCATGGTAGGATCACAAGCCGATGAGACTGATTGGGAGAACCTGACGAACAAACAGCTACATGATAAATTTCAGCAAATGATGAGTGGACAGGTGCAAGATGTGCTAAACAGATTTGACTTGGCCATGGAGAAGATAGATGGCATGGAGAAGACATTCGAAACAAAGCTTGATAGCAAGTTTAATGAATTGCTCGTGCGTTTACCACCACCACCGCCGGCTGCACCTATCGCACCTCTGCAACACCAACAACAACGCATCCTTCCGAATCAGTATGGACGAGCGAAGCGTGTTCCTATTGAGGATGGCCAAACTTCTGGTGCTGTTGTTCCTGTTATTGATGCTTCTTTGGCTCTTGCTACTGCTGCTGCTGGTACCCAGGAGGATGATGAGTATGCGGGCGATTATGAGGATGAGGTTGATCAAAATCAGAACTACGTGCACCCACCAGCACCACCACCAGCAGGTCGACCTCAGGTATATATTCGTAATGGTAGGCCTGCACCACCACCTCAGGTACGAGATGATGTGCATATTCCTAAACTGAAATTGAATATTCCACCATTTGAGGGTAGATATGTTCCTGATATATATCTTACTTGGGAGTTAGAAACTGAACAACGTTTTACATGTTTACAATATCCCGAGGAGAGACGGGTTGCTGCTGCTGTTTGTGCTTTCACTAGTTTTGCATGTGTATGGTGGTCTGAACATTGTAGATTATATCCTATTCCAACTACTTGGGCTGCTTTGAAAACTGCTATGCGTACGAGTTGGGTTCCACCATATTATCAACGTGAATTGCTTCAAAAATTGCAGCGTTTAAGACAAGGGAAAAATTCTGTAGAAGAATATTATCAGGAATTACAAACTGGCATGATTAGATGTGGTATTGTTGAGGAGAATGAAGCTATGCTTGCACGTTTTTTGGGTGGATTAAATAGAGAGATTCAGACCATTCTAGACTATAAGGAGTATACTAATATCACTCGTTTATTCCATCTTGCTTGTAAAGTTGAACGTGAAGTGCAGGCCGACCTTCATCATGGACACCGCGTGCATCTTCTACTTCAACTGCACCAGCACCTCAATCAGGTGCCTCCTCCAGTCGTGATACAAGAAAACAGGCACAACCACCATTATCTGCCAAGAGCGCACCTGTTGGGCCTGCACAGAGTTCTTCTTCTTCCATGGCATCAATAGGGCACACAAGTGATATTATTTGTCGTCGTTGTAAGGGAGGAGGTCATTATGTGAGAGAATGCAAATCTCCGCGTGTGATGATTGCTACCGCAGATGGTGGATATGAGTCCGCTAGTGACTATGATGAGGAGACTTTGGCTCTTATTACACGTGAAGAACAAGGTGGAGATGATTCTGATCATGAGACGCAATACATGGCTCCTGAAGACGCTGACAGGTATGAATGTTTAGTTGCTCAACGTGTTTTGAGTGTGCAGGTCACACAAGCTGAGCAAAATCAGAGGCACAATTTGTTCCATACCAAGGGAGTTGTGAAGGAACGTTCTGTGCGCGTCATAATAGACGGAGGGAGCTGCAACAACTTGGCTAGCATGGACATGGTGGAGAAGCTTTCTCTCACCACAAGACCACATCCACATCCTTACTACATCCAATGGTTCAACAACAGCGGCAAGGTTAAGGTAACACGTACTGTTCGTGTGCATTTTAGTATCTCTACATATGCTGATTATGTTGATTGTGATGTGGTACCTATGCAAGCATGTTCCTTATTACTTGGTAGACCATGGCAATTTGATAAAAACTCTGTACACCATGGTAGAAACAATCACTATACTCTTGTTCATAAGGATAAAAATATTACTTTGCTTCCTATGACTCCTGATTCCATTTTGAAAGATGATATTAATAGAGCTAATAAAGCAAAACAGGAGAAGAATAAGAGTGAGAATCAGATTGTGGCAAAAGAATTTGAGCAACAAATGAAGCCTAATAATAAAGCATCTAGTGTTGCTTCTGAAATTAAATTGAAAAGTGCATGTTTATTTGCCACCAAATCTGATATTGATGAGCTAGATTTCAGCAAATCTGTTTGCTATGCTTTTGTGTGCAAAGAGGCATTATTTTCATTCGAGGACGTGCCTTCCTCTTTGCCTCCTGCTGTCACTAACATCCTACAGGAGTTCGCTGACGTCTTTCCACAAGACGTGCCACCGGGATTACCGCCTATTCGAGGGATTGAGCATCAGATTGACTTAATTCCCGGTGCTTCACTGCCAAACCGTGCACCATACCGTACCAATCCAGAGGAGAAGAAGGAGATTATGCGTCAAGTACAAGAGCTTCTCGACAAAGGTTATATACGCGAATCCCTTAGTCCTGGTGCTGTTTCTATTATTCTAGTGCCGAAAAAGGATGGTACATCACGTATGTGTGTTGATTGTAGAGGCATTAATAATATTACTATTCGTTATCGTCATCCTATTCCTAGGCTCGATGATATGCTTGATGAATTGAGTGGCTCTACAATATTCTCCAAAGTTGATTTGCATAGTGGATACCATCAAATTCGTATGAAATTGGGAGATGAATGGAAAATAGCATTTAAAACTAAGTTTGGATTATATGAGTGGTTAGTCATGCCTTTTGGGTTAACTAATGCACCTAGTACTTTCATGAGATTAATGAACGAAGTTTTACGTGCTTTCATTGGACGATTTGTGGTAGTTTACTTTGATGACATATTGATTTATAGCAGATCTTTGGAAGAACATTTGGAACATTTACGTGCTGTTTTTATTGCTCTACGTGATGCACGTTTGTTTGGTAACCTTGGGAAGTGCACCTTTTGCACCGACCGAGTATCTTTTCTTGGCTATGTTGTTACTCCACAGGGAATTGAAGTTGATAAAGCCAAGATTGAAGCTATTGAGAGTTGGCCGCAGCCCAAAACGGTCACATAAGTGAGGAGTTTTCTTGGCCTCGCTGGATTCTATAGGCATTTTGTGAGAGATTTCAGCACCATTGCTGCACCTCTCAATGAGCTTACAAAGAAAGATGTGCCTTTTCTTTGGGGTACCGCATAGGAAGAAGCCTTCTCGGTATTGAAAGATAAGTTAACACATGCTCCTTTACTCCAACTTCCTGATTTTAATAAGACTTTTGAGCTTGAATGTGATGCTAGTGGAATTGGATTAGGCGGTGTGTTATTACAAGATGGCAAACCTGTTGCATACTTTTCTGAAAAATTGAGTGGGCCTAGTCTGAATTATTCTACTTATGATAAAGAATTATATGCTCTTGTTCGAACTTTAGAAACATGGCAACATTATTTATGGCCCAAAGAATTTGTTATACATTCTGATCATGAATCTTTGAAACATATTAAAAGTCAAGCTAAACTGAATCGTAGACATGCTAAATGGGTTGAATTCATTGAGACTTTTCCTTATGTCATTAAACACAAGAAGGGAAAAGAAAATGTTATTGCTGATGCATTGTCTCGCCGCTATACTATGCTTTCACAACTTGACTTCAAAATATTTGGTTTGGAGACCATCAAAGATCAATATGTGCATGATGCTGATTTTAAAGATGTAATGCAGAATTGTAAAGAAGGAAGAATGTGGAACAAGTTCGTCGTTAACGATGCATTTGTGTTTCGTGCTAACAAGCTATGCATTCCAGCTAGCTCCGTTCGTCTTTTGTTGTTGCAGGAGGCGCATGGAGGAGGATTAATGGGACACTTTGGCGTGAAGAAGACGGAGGACGTACTTGCTACACAATTCTTTTGGCCAAAGATGAGACGGGATGTTGAGCATTTTATTGCTCGCTGCACTACATGTCAAAAAGCTAAGTCACGACTCAATCCTCATGGTTTATATATTCCTTTGCCTGTACCTAGTGTTCCTTGGGAGGATATATCTATGGACTTTGTTTTAGGTTTACCTCGAACAAAGAAGGGGAGCGATAGCATATTTGTTGTCGTGGATAGATTCTCGAAAATGGCACACTTTATACCATGTCATAAAAGCGATGATGCTGTTAATGTTGCTGATTTGTTCTTTCGTGAAATTATTCGCTTGCATGGTGTGCCAAATACTATTGTTTCAGATCGTGATACTAAATTTCTTAGCCACTTTTGGAGATGTTTATGGGCTAAGTTGGGGACTAAACTGCTTTTTAGTACTACTTGTCACCCCCAAACTGATGGACAAACTGAAGTAGTCAATAGAACGTTGTCTACTATGCTTAGGGCTGTTTTGAAGAATAATAAGAAAATGTGGGAGGAATGCTTGCCTCATATTGAATTTGCTTATAATCGTTCATTGCATTCTACTACTAAGATGTGCCCTTTTGAAGTTGTGTATGGTTTCCTACCTCGTGCACCTATTGATTTGTTGCCTCTTCCATCTTCGGAGAAGGTTAATTTTGATGCTAAACAACGTGCTGAACTGATTTTAAAAATGCATGAGTTAACTAAGGAAAACATTGAGCGTATGAATGCTAAATATAAACTTGCTGGAGATAGGGTAGAAAACATGTTGTGTTTGCACCTGGAGATCTTGTTTCCTTACATTTGCGTAAGGATAGATTTCCTGATTTGCGCAAATCAAAGTTAATGCCACGTGCTGATGGTCCCTTTAAGGTGTTAGAGAAAATAAATGATAATGCATATAAACTTGAGCTGCCTGCAGATTTTGGGGTTAGTCCCACTTTTAACATTGCAGATTTGAAGCCTTATTTGGGTGAGGAAGATGAACTTCCGTCGAGGACGACTTCATTTCAAGAAGGGGAGGATGATGAGGACATCAATACAATTCTTACACCCACAGCCCCTGCTACTATACATACTGGACCAATTACTAGAGCTCGTGCACGCCAACTAAATTACCAGGTACTTTCGTTTCTTGGTAATGATTCTAATGTTCATGAAAATATGATGCTGCCTAAATTGGATACATTTGTTTTGCTTACAAATGAAGGGCCTAGCTTGGAGAAGGATGAACATTGGAGCAAGAACAAGCATGGAGATGATGGCATGCGCAAGGGGAACAAGAACGGAGTTACAAGTGATGATTTCAGGACTTTGAAGCCACCATAATGGATGCATGAAGCCTTGGACGAAATATACAAGATGCCACTTCATAAATTTCGTCCCGAGGCTATTTTAGGTGCTGCGTCACCTTATTATTGTGCCAGGCCCATGTAATTTCGAAATACATAAGTATAGGCTATTTTTAGAGTACGTATGTGTGGGGAAACAAGAGATAGGGTTGATTTCGGACCCCTCCACCAAGGGCCACGAAATTCCCCCCCTCTTCCTCCATATATACAGCCCTTAGGGCATCGTTTAGACTTCGGGTTTTGTTTAGATTAAAAGTTTGCCATAGCTGCAACTTCGCGTACTTTGTTTGTGTTCAACGACCAGACAAAGGCGTCACAGAACCCCACCTTGATCAATAAAGCTTTCATCTTATATTCGCAATATCCAGATTGCAATCTCAGTTTCTTGCTTGTTCTTCGTTTGCTCGCAGGAAACAGACCCTCGTGGTCAGGTTGATCGTGCTCCGGCGTGGTCAATAACCTCTCGGAGTTGGTTTAGCGATTGCTAAGGCGCGACATCCTCGCACGTTCGTAGTCGGATCGTCAAAGTCGACTGCCACCAAAGCGATATCCATCATCTCATCAAAAGACGGGACACCTTTGCCTCGATCAACCCCTAGGGTCAGCGCTACGCACGGCCGCCAACACAAATCCTATAAACACCAGAAACTAGTTGCAACTCCTGGACAGAGGACAAGGGTGATCAAGAAGCCGAGAGGGTCCATTGGTTTCGGGCCCAATGCGTGGTAGTAACTGTTTCATGGATCACAAACACAGAACTCAGTTCCTGAGGACGGCTTCAATGAGACAACCCACCATGTACTACATGGCCTCTCACCGCTACCTTTACCAAATCGTGTTCACACACTTAGCTCTCAGCAGTAGGACATGTTTACACACCTCCGATTCATCCCCGATGAATCAGACCTGACTCAACGCTAAGCAATAGCAGGCATGACAAACAAACATGAATGAGTAGGCACATCAGGGCTCAAACAACTCCTACTCATGCTAGTGGGTTTCATCTATTTACTGTGGCAATTACAGGTCATGTAGAGGAAAGGGGTTCAACTACCGCAGCAAGTAACAGATGAATCATTGTTGTCCTAATGCATTAAAAGAGAGCAGGAGCGAGAGAGTGGGATTGTATCGGAATGAACAAGGGGGTTTTGCGTGCCTGGCACTTCTGAAGATATCATTGGGTCTTCATCAGTGTCAACGATCACAGCGTCGGTACAACGTCTATCGAGAGGGGACAACCACCGGCAAGAAAACTATGAATCTCTCCGACTGAGGTGGGTGCCTTCCGTTCGGTGACGGCTTCAACCTTGAAGGGGTCTACTGTTGTTCCTTCTCCTGATATAACATGTCCAAGAAATCCGACTTCCTTCAACCAGAATTCGCATTTGCTGAACTTTGCGTATAATTGATGTTCCCTGAGCTTCTCAAGAACCAAGCGCAAATGTTCCTTGTGTTCTTCTTCATTCTTCGAGTAAATCAATATGTCATCAATGAATACCACAACAAACTTATCCCAGAACTCCATGAATACCTTATTCATCATACTCATGAAATACGCAGGGGCATTTTTCAAACCAAAAGACATGATTGTGTACTCATAAAGCCCATATCTTGTGGTAAAAGCTGTCTTGGGTATATCATGTTCTCGAATCTTCAGCTGGCGATATCCTGATCGAAGATCGATCTTGAAGAGGGTACTTGTTCTTGATCGTCGCCTCGTTCAGCGCATGATAATCTACAACCATTCTCAAGGATCCATCCTACTTCTCAACTAGAAGCACTGGGGCTCCTCAAGGTGATGAACTCGATCGAATATAACCTTTCTCCAATAATTCCTTAATCTGCTTCTTAATTTCCTCCAGATCATTTGCGGGCATCCGGTATGGTTTAGAGTGGATGAGAAATTAGAATAGAATAAGAGCCTAAAGAGAGAAATCACTACCCATATGCTTATGATAGCAAGAAAATTTCAAATCAGGCAATTCACACAGATCACACCACACAAGCAAAAACCTACAGGTAAGGTCATATCCACAAGAGATATGATCTCTTCATACTACCGCAATCATTCATTGGACTCAACTTGGTAGTGGTGGTCTGAACTAAATCTCCTCAAATCAAAGTCAACTCTAGCTTCTTCTTCTTCGTCAATGATGTCTTCATAGGTCATGGTCTCATCGGGCTGAGCAACTTGGTGATGGGGTTCAACAACTATTTTATTGAAGTGGAGAAGAGATAGAAATGAATAGAGAAGACTATAGACCAACGGATATTGAAGGAAGTCGTAAAATAAAGTTTTCTTCCTATGGCTTTCCATCTCCTAGTGGTCGCGTCCTACAGTCAGCGTGTGCTCTGATACCATCTTGAAGCGACCCGACCCAAAATGGATCGAAGTCTCTGTGCTTAAGTGTCATCCCTGGATCGGTATGCTGACACACACAGTACTCGAGGAATTATAACAGAGTTCAATCACACTTTATTACATCGAGGTCCTCAAAAGAGTATTTATTACAATAATATGGCCAAAGGCCATCTCAATAAAAATAACTGCGGAAGCATTGAAGGTAAATGAGTCCATCAAACTCCACGGCAAACTCAGTGTAGAACAACGACCTATCGCACCTTTAATCTTTGTCGGAAAAGTCTGCAACATCAGACATTGCAGCCGTGTAGGTCAGCACATGGAATATGCTGGCAATTTCACACTGTAGAATAATAATGGAAAAAAAACTATCTCTATATGCAAATTTAGCTGGTGGAAGCTCTAAGTTTAATTTTTTGCATAGAGCAAATTTTACCCTACAACAAAGGAATTATTTTTTTATTACTACTAAGTTAAAATGCCATTACTAAGAAGGTTCCTCCAACTCAAACCCAAAAATTCCCAAGTTATTAGTAACCCAATAATTTCATTAAATAGAGTGATGAGATCAACCAATAATTCACTTCTAGATACTCAAGATGTATGTAACCGGGGACACGGCTAATCATGATTAGTTTGTACACTCTGCAGAGGTTTGCGCACTTTTTCCAACAAGACTCGACCACCTCCATGATCGGAAGATCGAGACATAGCCTTTCTGAAGTATTTCCTCCAAACCCTGGGTAGACCGGTACACCTACTTTCCCCTACATCAGCTAGTCTACCACGGAAAGAGGCCACACAACTTACTCAACTATGCCAGAGCCCATAATGGCTTGTGGCTGCACATGAAAGTTTCTAGGCATGAAATATCTTATGATCCCTTTGAGCCTTGGTGGCGGACCTAGGGTAATCACACGGGTACTCTGGGATTCCCCTTGGGCAAGCACTGGTTTCTCCAGGTGCCCCAAACAATCCACCCAGATGTGTATTAAAGTTGCCACCTTAGGTTATCCCAAAATTATTAACTCTCGCAACTTGCATGGATCATACATACCAATCCCCGTCTACGAGCATGGCTAAGCAATATATGATATAACGAATATTCCCGGGGTGATCAAAGGACATAGGTTCCTATCACATGAACTACATAGCATAACCAAATATTCCCAATCCTACTCATGCAATCTTTGAGGGTGAAACTAATGCATAGTAAAAACTGGTGTCGGTGGGAAACGACACCTATGGGATCACAAGAATCCCTATTGCGGTTGCAGGGCACGGGGTTGAGAGAAGAGCGGGTCTAACAGAGAGCATGCGGTTCGTTTATCCAGGTTCGGGCCGCGAGGATGCGTAAAACCCTAGTCCTTCTTTGGTGGTTGTATTCTGAGTTCTTGAACTAGCTATGGGGTGTAACGAGCTCCAAAAAGCCGAATCCCTCTCCTCGTTGCCTTGGGCCTCCTTTTATAGAAAAAGGGGTTGCCACAGTGGCACACAGGAGGTGGAAAGGCAACAGTGTTGCAAGGTTATCCTGGTATTACACGACAAAGCGCATTAAATGTGAGGCTTAGGTGTCCCTCCACTTTATCGGGGGCGGGCGCGAGGCCCATCCCGTCCGTCGCCGCTCCTCCAAGCTTCGACAGGCGCCCTGGCCAGCGATGCGTGCGGTGCCATGTAGGTAGGCAGGCAGCTGAGGTGGCACGGTGGTGGAGTCTCCATGAAGGGTTGCATGTCACCATGTAGGTGCCTGCCCAGCTGGTTGGGTCGGCAGCTGCATGCGAACGGCGGCGGAGACTTGGCTGGTGCGGGCCTGATGGTGGCCCTGCTGATGACCTAAGGTTTATCAATCCGTAGGAGGCGTAGGATGAAGATGGTCTCTCTCAATCAACCCTGCAACCAAATAACAAAGAGTCTTTTGTGTCCCCAACACACCTAATACAATGGTAAATTGTATAGGTGCACTAGTTCGGAGAAGAGATGGTGATACAAGTGGTATATGGATGGTAGATAAAGGTTTTTGTAATCTGAAAATATAAAAATAAAAAGGTAACTAATGATAAAAGTGAGCACAAACGGTATTGCAATGCTAGGAAACAAGGCCTAGGGTTCATACTTTCACTAGTGCAAGTTCTCTCAACAATAATAACATAATTGGATCACATAACTATCCCTCAACATGCAACAAAGAGTCACTCCAAAGTTACTAATAGCGGAGAACAAACGAAGAGATTATGGTAGGGTACGAAACCACCTCAAAGTTATTCTTTCCAATCAATCCGTTGGGCTATTCCTATAAGTGTCACAAACAGCCCTAGAGTTTGTACTAGAATAACACCTTAAGACACAAATCAACCAAAACCCTAATGTCACCTAGATACTCCAATGTCACCTCAAGTATCTGTGGGTATGATTATACGATATGAATCACACAATCTTAGATTCATCTATTCAAACCAACACAAAGAACTTCAAAGAGTGCCCCAATGATTCTACCGGAGAGTCAAGACGAAAATGTGTGCCAACCCCTATGCATAGGTTCATGAGCGGAACCCGCAAGTTGATCACCAAAAGATACATCAAGTGAATCAATAGAATAACCCATTGTCACCACGGGTATCCCACGCAAGACATACATCAAGTATTCTCAAATCCTTAAAGACTCAATCCGATAAGATAACTTCAAAGAGAAAACTCAATTCATTACAAGAGAGTAGAGGGGGAGAAACATCATAAGATCCAACTATAATAGCAAAGCTCGCGATACATCAAGATCGTACCACCTCAAGAACATGAGAGAGAGAGAGAGATCAAACACATAGCTACTGGTACATACCCTCAGCCCCGAGGGAGAACTACTCCCTCCTCGTCATGGAGAGCACCGGGATGATGAAGATGGCCACCGAAGAGGGATTCCCCCTCCGGCAGGGTGCCGGAACGGGTCTAGATTGGCTTTCAGTGCCTACAGAGGCTTCTGGCGGCGGAACTCCCGATCTATTGTGTTCTCCGAAGTTTTTAGGGTATATGGGTATATATGGGAGGAAGAAGTACGTCGGTGGATCTCCGGGCTGTCCACGAGGCAGGGGGGCACGCCCAGGGGGGTGGGCACGCCCCCACCCTCGTGGGCAGCTCGGGACTCTCCTGGTCCATCTCTCATACTCCGTGGACTTCTTCTGGTCCAAAAATAAGTTCCGTGAAGTTTTAGGTCAATTGGACTCCGTTTGATTTTCCTTTTCTGCGATACTCTAAACAAGGAAAAAACAGAAACTGACACTGGGCTCTGGGTTAATAGGTTAGTCCCAAAAATAATATAAAAGTGTATAATAAAGCCCATGAACATCCAAAACAAATAATATAATATCATGAAACAATCAAAAATTATAGATACATTGGAGATGTATCAGCATCCCCAAGCTTAATTCCTGCTCGTCCTCGAGTAGGTAAATGAAAAAACAGAATTTTTGATGTGGAATGCTACCTAGCATATTTCTCTAAGTAATTCTCTTCATTTTCGCATGAATGTTCAGATCCATAAGATTCAAGACAAAAGTTTAATATTGACATAAAAATAATAATACTTCAAGCATACTAAATAGGCAATCATGTCTTCTCAAAATAACATGGCCAAAGAAAGTTCATCCCTACAAAATCATATAGTTTGGTCATGCTCCATTTTCATCACACATGAATGCTCTCATCATGCAAAACCCCGATGATGAGGACATCAATACAATTGTTACACCCACAGCCCCTGCTGCTATACATACTGGACCAATTACTAGAGCTCGTGCACGCCAACTAAATTACCAGGTACTTTCGTTTCTTGGTAATGATTCTAATGTTCATGAGAATATGATGCTGCCTAAATTGGATACATTTGTTTTGCTTACAAATGAAGGGCCTAGCTTGGAGAAGGATGAACATTGGAGCAAGAACAAGCATGGAGATGATGGCATGCGCAAGGGGAACAAGAACGGAGTTACAAGTGATGATTTCAGGACTTTGAAGCCACCATAATGGGTGCATGAAGCCTTGGACGAAATATACAAGATGCCACTTCATAAATTTCGTCCCGAGGCTATTTTAGGTGCTGCGTCACCTTATTATTGGGCCAGGCCCATGTAATTTCGAAATACATAAGTATAGGCTATTTTTAGAGTACGTATGTGTGGGGAAACAAGAGATAGGGTTGATTTCGGACCCCTCCACCAAGGGCCACGAAATTCCCCCCCTCTTCCTCCATATATACAGCCCTTAGGGCATCGTTTAGACTTCGGGTTTTGTTTAGATTAAAAGTTCGCCATAGCTGCAACTTTGCGTACTTCGTTTGTGTTCAACGACCAGACAAAGGCGTCATAGAACCCCACCTTGATCAATAAAGCTTTCATCTTATATTCGCAATATCCAGATTGCAATCTCAATTTCTTGCTTGTTCTTTGTTTGCTCGCAGGAAACAGACCCTCGTGGTCAGGTTGATCGTGCTCCGGCGTGGTCAATAACCTCTCGGAGTTGGTTTAGCGATTACTGAGGCGCGACGTCCTCGCACGTTCGTAGTCGGATCGTCAAAGTCGACTGCCACCAAAGCGATATCCATCATCTCATCGAAAGACGGGACACCTTTGCCTCTATCAAGTGGTATCAGATTTCCAGGTTGCTCGGTGAGATTTTACAGTTTTTCGTAGTTTAGATCGAGTCTGTTCTTCATACCTACAGTCCACGAAAAAGCAAAAAAAAATTAGGGTTAGTTCATCATATCCGAACCAATCTGAGCCTTTGCATAATCTTTTTAGGGTTTTGCTTTGTTGAATTTGCGGTTGCATCATCGTGTCTAGTTGCTGATCTTAGCGTTAGTCTTTTAGAGTTTCGAGTTCTGGTCATAAGTTGTCACGCCGCCACCACACCATCATCATCGCCCCTGTCACCTACCACCACCGCTCCGAATCCGTATCCATATACCACCACCAATCCGTATCCATATACCACCACCGATCCATATCCATATATTACCACCGCTGCCATATACCACCACCATATATCCACCACCAATCCGAGTTCCTTGCATATTAGGTGTGTTTTTGAGATCCATCTAGATTCCGATTCGTGTTTCCTTGCCGGAGTAGGTTTCGGAAAAAAAAAGAGTCCGGAAACCACCCTCCGTTTAGGCCCAAAATTTTTCGAAAACGCATTTTTCGAAAAAAATTCTGGCTATCCTATTTTTAGGTGTTTCTGAGTGTTTTAAGACAGGTGCCATTATAGGAAGTTTTTTTTCACCCGTTTCCAGTTTTTGGGTCCGGGCAGTCGAAAAAACGAAAAAAAAAATTGGTCGAAAAAATTTCGTGCCCATCCTGTCAGTTTGACCTGGGAAGAGTTTTGAGACACTTGCCATTATAGTGATTTTTCGCAAAAAAAAAGAGCGCAAAAAAAGAGCGAAAAAAATAATTCCAGTGTGCGCTTTTTCCTTGTTTACGTGCAGCGCCGTGATTTTGTTAGTGTTCTAGGCTCGCGTCTCTAGCACGGTCTAGCCTAGGACCAGCACAGTACCGTCGTTGAGCGTTTATTCAACTTTGCATCTCTGAATTGATTATTGCTGACCCTTTTTGCTACCATATTATAAGCCTTCCCAGCTCCACATACATCTACGTCGTGCGTTTGACTCTCCCTGGTAATCGCTCTATCCAAGCTTTGAGAGTTTTGACTACAACGGTTGCCGATCACCGCCTGCTGCTGGGTAAGAACTGGTAAGAATTTGAGTTTTGCTTGACGGGTTTGTGATACACCACCACCACTTCTTAGTAGTCTGTAGGATCATATTCTTGTGTGTTTCTATTTTGATGAGGACATGACTACCTTGGATATGACCAAAAATATTGCATATATGCATATTTGTCAGGTGATTTCTAGTGCAAACTATTCAATAATCTATTTATGTTATCCAGAACAAAAATACTTCACACACTTTTGTGTTTTGTCTAATTGCAGGTGTATGGGACATTTGTACAATCCACATATGAAGATAAGGAAGAAAGAGATGTTTATTTGTTGTCCAAAAAGTTCTCTCACGTCACTTTTGGCCCAAGAGAAGATAGAGTCCAAGGCTCTCACGTTCTGGATTCAGATTCGGACTGCACAGACACACCTGACTCAAAACGCACACAAGTTTTTCATACGGACTCCGAATTGGGTGATTCTTTTTTTGTTGGAAACTAGATTTCGTGCACTTTCCAACCCAATTGGAATCACCTTCAAATTCGTCCGGAGCGTTGAGTTGTGGACGAAACAATCTGATGCTGCAGCAGAATCCGAGTCAAACTACAAGTCCAAAGGTGTTACATCACCTCCACTTGGGCCCATTGGCCTTGTACGACCTAGATTTAGTTTTAGGCTGCCTTGGGACGTCCTCCCACCTCCTTGGCCGCCACCCCTTGCTCCTATATAAGTAGATCCATCTAGTAGCTTTTCCTTGGGATTTGTTTAGTTAAAAGTTAGCCATTGCAACTTCGTGTACTTCGTTTGTGTCCAACGACCAGACCAAGACCGCTTACGGATCCCCACCATTATCAATACCTCATATATATTTGCAATATTCAGATTGCTTTATCATATTCTTGCTCGTTCTTCAATTGCTTGCAGGAATAGACCTTCGTGGTCAGGCTGACCGTGCTTCTGGCATCGTCAGTAACCTCAGGAGATTGGTTTAGCGATTGCTAAGGCGCAACGTCGTGCACGTTTGTAGTCGGATCGTCAAAGTCGTCTCCACCAAATCGATAGTTATCATCTCATCGAAAGATCGGGACACCCTCGCCTCTATCAAGTGGTATCAGTTTTCAGGTTGCTCGGTGAGAATTTCCAGTTTTTCCTAGATTAGATTTCTTTTCTTACCTATTGTCCAAGAAAAAGCCACAAAACAAAAGTTAGATCTATTCATCCTTTGTCCTAGCCAGACTGAGCCTTTGCAATTTTCTTTTCATTGCTTGCATAGTTGAATTATCGGTTGCATCGTCGTGTCGAGTTGCTGGTCTTAGTGTCTAGTTCCTTTAGAGTTTCGAGTTCTGTTCACATTAGTCACGCAGCCGCTGCATCATTATCCCATCCGCTGTCCGCCATCCCATCCACCAATTTTCACTATGTGTTACGCACTGTTTATTGTCATAATCATAGTTGAGGTCACTCACATCTTCGCCTGATCGAATCTGCATCTTATCTAGTTTGTCTTGGAAAGAGGGAGAAAAAGAAGATAGAGAAAAAAAAGAGAGAAAAAAGGAAAGAAAAAAAAAGAAAAAGAGAGAGAAGAAGAAAAAAAAAGCGTGAGAAAAAAAAAGAGATAAGAAAAAAATTGGATCTATCTAGAATCAATCTCGTACCTGAATTCGGATTGGAATCTGTTTTGCGCACTGTTCAGTAAAACAGGTGTATCTTCCTCATACGAAGTCCGTTTTGGCTCCGTGAGTACTCAAATTGAAGATAGCGACGAGCCGCATCTAAATAGTTGCAGAAGCTAGTTCAATATTTGACACCTCAAAATCGGCTTTTAAATAGGTCTTTTTGCCCTCCGAAGTTCGTGAATACAGCTTGTTCCAATTTTTCAGGCCAGATTTAGAATTCTTTGACTCCTCATATCAACTCGGAATTGAGTGATTCTTTTTGCATTGGAAAGCTTGAGTTAGTAGCATTCTTTGAAAGAATTTATCAGAAAATTGTCTCAAACTTTTCAAGAGGAAAGTTGGAGAGAGAGTTGTTGTATATCCTGCTTGGCAGTTGTTTTTCATCATTATCTTCACTGCCGTTGTGATCTTTACTTATATCTTGCTGTCAAGAGCTACTTAGTATCCTTCATTGATGCTAGTTGTGCTACGCCGTGACCTCATTAGTGTTCTAGGCTCGCGTCTCTAGTCTGGTCTAGTCTAGGACCAGCACAGTACCGTCGTTGAGCGTTTATTCAACATTGCATCTTTGAATTGATTATTGCTAATCTTTTGCTACCATATATAGCCAACCCAGATCCACATATTTCTACACCGTGTATACGTACGCTCCCCTGGCAATCGCTTTACTCAATATTCGGAGTTACTTGACACCGCTGGTTGCCGATCACCGCCTGCTGCATGGTAAGAATTTGTAAGACATTGATATTTGCTTTACTGTGAGCGTTTTATCACCACATCCTAGTAGTTATAGGAACATTATTTTTGGGTTTTGTTTCTTGTTCTACTAATCATGACAGGATCCAGAGTCAATTCATGGGCTTTGTCGATCGCGGGAGACGTGCCACCACCTTTGCAAATACCACAACCGTCACGAGAGGTGCACAAACATCCAAATGCACATGATCAGGTTAATGTATCTATACCACCATTTAATGGCCGTTTTAAACCTGCTTTATATATTGAATGGGAGTTCGACATAAAAAATATATTTGCTTCCCATAATTTCGATGAATATAAAAAGGTTAAGGTTGCGGTTGGTTCTTTCACTGGTTATGCTTTGGTTTGGTGGAGTGAATATTGTCGGTTACACCCTGATTATATACCTACTACTTGGGATGATTTGAAACTTGCCATGCGACATACTTTCATCCCTGCTTATTATTCTCGTGACATGATTAAGAAGTTGCAACACTTAAAACAAGGTAGTGAAACTGTAACAAAATATTATGATGATTTACAAACTACCTTGTTGCATTCCTCTTTAGAAGAAAGTGAAGATGATTTTATGGATAGATTTTGGGGAGGATTAAACCGTGATATTCAAGAGATACTAATTCATGAAGAGTGTTATCCTATGGACCATTTGTTTCATCTTGCTTGCAAAGCTGAACAGGAAATAAAACGACGTGTTGGCCACGAGGAGAACAAGCGCACGGTGCACATTCCAAGAGTTGATATGATTGTTCCTTCAACTACTAGGCATACTATGACAACCACATCCGTTGTTGTCAGGACTACATCACCTCCACCATGTGACACATCGCCCCCGAGAGTGGCTACATCATCTGAGTTGATCATCAGAGGTAATGACAAAGGTACTGATCTTCCATCTCTATATGAGAATGATGAATGCCTTGTCAATTTGAATGCACCATCTGATGAGCTACCCACTACTTTGATCACACCACCTATTTTAGAGGACTACGTTGATAATTTGACTTTGCCATGTGATCAAACAACTGAAATACCAACAATTTTGAGTGCACCCATTGAATTAACTATTGATGCAAAAGAACCAATGTTTAATCATTTTGATATGACCTCTAATCTTGGTGATGATTCTGTGTTGAATGACTTATTGCATGTTTGCTTATTTAAGCATGTTGTAGCATGTAAATTTGATGCAAGTAAGGTTTATTCACCAATGTTGGGATGGTTTAATGATGAACATTGTCAATCTTTTGAAATGAATAAGAGCTTCACTTATATGTGCAAACTGAGTTGCAATATTTTCATGCCTTCTACTTCTTGTGCTAATTTTTTGGCTTTAGATTTTATGAACTATGCAAGTTACTCATCTATTCATGTTTCATATATGCAAAAATCAAGAGAAGTAAAAATGCATGACATATACATATACAATATGTACACCTTGTCTCTTTTGTTAGCCACATTTCAGATTAAGCAACGCCGAGGACGGCTTTATTTTCAAGAAGGGGAGGATGATGAGGACATGACTACCTTGGATATGACCAAAAATATTGCATATATGCATATTTGTCAGGTGATTTCTAGTGCAAACTATTCAATAATCTATTTATGTTATCCAGAACAAAAATACTTCACACACTTTTGTGTTTTGTCTAATTGCAGGTGTATGGGACATTTGTACAATCCACATATGAAGATAAGGAAGAAAGAGATGTTTATTTGCTGTCCAGAAAGTTCTCTCACGTCACTTTTGGCCCAAGAGAAGATAGAGTCCAAGGCTCTCACGTTCTGGATTCAGATTCGGACTGCACAGACACACCTGACTCAAAACGCACACAAGTTTTTCATACGGACTCCGAATTGGGTGATTCTTTTTTTGTTGGAAACTAGATTTCGTGCACTTTCCAACCCAATTGGAATCACCTTCAAATTCGTCCGGAGCGTTGAGTTGTGGACGAAACAATCTGATGCTGCAGCAGAATCCGAGTCAAACTACAAGTCCAAAGGTGTTACATCACCTCCACTTGGGCCCATTGGCCTTGTACGACCTAGATTTAGTTTTAGGCTGCCTTGGGACGTCCTCCCACCTCCTTGGCCGCCACCCCTTGCCCCTATATAAGTAGATCCATCTAGTAGCTTTTCCTTGGGATTTGTTTAGTTAAAAGTTAGCCATTGCAACTTCGTGTACTTCGTTTGTGTCCAACGACCAGACCAAGACCGCTTACGGATCCCCACCATTATCAATACCTCATATATATTTGCAATATTCAGATTGCTTTATCATATTCTTGCTCGTTCTTCGATTGCTTGCAGGAATAGACCTTCGTGGTCAGGCTGACCGTGCTTCTGGCATCGTCAGTAACCTCAGGAGATTGGTTTAGCGATTGCTAAGGCACAACGTCGTGCACGTTTGTAGTCGGATCGTCAAAGTCGTCTCCACCAAATCGATAGTTATCATCTCATCGAAAGATCGGGACACCCTCGCCTCTATCATATTTGCTGCTAACCATGGTAGGATCACAAGCCGATGAGACTGATTGGGAGAACCTGACGAACAAACAGCTACATGATAAATTTCAGCAAATGATGAGTGGACAGGTGCAAGATGTGCTAAACAGATTTGACGAGGCCATGGAGAAGATAGATGGCATGGAGAAGACGTTCGAAACAAAGCTTGATAGCAAGTTTAATGAATTGCTCGCGCGTTTACCACCACCACCGCCGGCTGCACCTATCGCACCTCTGCAACACCAACAACAACGCATCCTTCCGAATCAGTATGGACGAGCGAAGCGTGTTCCTATTGAGGATGGCCAAACTTCTGGTGCTGCTGTTCCTGTTATTGATGCTTCTTTGGCTCCTGCTACTGCTGCTGCTGGTACCCAGGAGGATGATGAGTATGCGGGCGATTATGAGGATGGGGTTGATCAAAATCAGAACTACGTGCACCCACCAGCACCACCACCAGCAGGTCGACCTCAGGTATATATTCGTAATGGTAGGCCTGCACCACCACCTCAGGTACGAGATGATGTGCATATTCCTAAACTGAAATTGAATATTCCACCATTTGAGGGTAGATATGTTCCTGATATATATCTTACTTGGGAGTTAGAAACTGAACAACGTTTTACATGTTTACAATATCCCGAGAGGAGACGGGTTGCTGCTGCTGTTTGTGCTTTCACTAGTTTTGCATGTGTATGGTGGTCTGAACATTGTAGATTATATCCTATTCCAACTACTTGGGCTGCTTTGAAAACTGCTATGCGTACGAGTTGGGTTCCACCATATTATCAACGTGAATTGCTTCAAAAATTGCAGCGTTTAAGACAAGGGAAAAATTCTGTAGAAGAATATTATCAGGAATTACAAACTGGCATGATTAGATGTGGTATTGTTGAGGAGAATGAAGCTATGCTTGCACGTTTTCTGGGTGGATTAAATAGAGAGATTCAGACCATTCTAGACTATAAGGAGTATACTAATATCACTCGTTTATTCCATCTTGCTTGTAAAGCTGAACGTGAAGTGCAGGATCGACAAGCATTGGCGCAATCTAACTTTTCTGCAGGCCGACCTTCATCATGGACACCGCGTGCATCTTCTACTTCAACTGCACCAGCACCTCAATCAGGTGCCTCCTCCAATCGTGATACAAGAAAACAGGCACAACCACCATTATCTGCCAAGAGCGCACCTGTTGGGCCTGCACAGAGTTCTTCTTCTTCCATGGCATCAATAGGGCACACAAGTGATATTATTTGTCGTCGTTGTAAGGGAGGAGGTCATTATGCGAGAGAATGCAAATCTCCGCGTGTGATGATTGCTACCGCAGATGGTGGATATGAGTCCGCTAGTGACTATGATGAGGAGACTTTGGCTCTTATTACACGTGAAGAACATGGTGGAGATGATTCTGATCATGAGACGCAATACATGGCTCCTGAAGACGCTGACAGGTATGAATGTTTAGTTGCTCAACATGTTTTGAGTGTGCAGGTCACACGAGCTGAGCAAAATCAGAGGCACAATTTGTTCCATACCAAGGGAGTTGTGAAGGAACGTTCTGTGCGCGTCATAATAGACGGAGGGAGCTGCAACAACTTGGCTAGCATGGAGATGGTGGAGAAGCTTTCTCTCACCACAAGACCACATCCACATCCTTACTACATCCAATGGTTCAACAACAGCGGCAAGGTTAAGGTAACACGTACTGTTCGTGTGCATTTTAGTATCTCTACATATGTTGATTATGTTGATTGTGATGTGGTACCTATGCAAGCATGTTCCTTATTACTTGGTAGACCATGGCAATTTGATAAAAACTCTGTACACCATGGTAGAAACAATCACTATACTCTTGTTCATAAGGATAAAAATATTACTTTGCTTCCTATGACTCCTGATTCCATTTTGAAAGATGATATTAATAGAGCTAATAAAGCACAACAGGAGAAGAATAAGAGTGAAAATCAGATTGTGGCAAAAGAATTTGAGCAACAAATGAAGCCTAATAATAAAGCATCTAGTGTTGCTTCTGAAATTAAATTGAAAAGTGCATGTTTATTTGCCACCAAATCTGATATTGATGAGCTAGATTTCAGCAAATCTGTTTGCTATGCTTTTGTGTGCAAAGAGGCATTATTTTCATTCGAGGACGTGCCTTCCTCTTTGCCTCCTGCTGTCACTAACATTTTGCAGGAGTTCGCTGACGTCTTTCCACAAGACGTGCCACCGGGATTACCGCCTATTCGAGGGATTGAGCATCAAATTGACTTAATTCCCGGTGCTTCACTGCCAAACCGTGCACCATACCGTACCAATCCAGAGGAGACGAAGGAGATTATGCGTCAAGTACAAGAGCTTCTCGACAAAGGTTATATACGCGAATCCCTTAGTCCTTGTGTTGTTCCTATTATTCTAGTGCCAAAAAAGGATGGTACATCACGTATGTGTGTTGATTGTAGAGGCATTAATAATATTACTATTCGTTATCGTCATCCTATTCCTAGGCTCGATGATATGCTTGATGAATTTAGTGGCTCTACAATATTCTCCAAAGTTGATTTGCGTAGTGGATACAATCAAATTCGTATGAAATTGGGAGATGAATGGAAAACAACATTTAAAACTAAGTTTGGATTATATGAGTGGTTAGTCATGCCTTTTGGATTAACTAATGCACCTAGTACTTTCATGAGATTAATGAACGAAGTTTTACGTGCTTTCATTGGACGATTTGTGGTAGTTTACTTTGATAACATATTGATTTATAGCAGATCTTTGGAAGAACATTTGGAACATTTACGTGCTGTTTTTATTGCTCTACGTGATGCACGTTTGTTTGGTAACCTTGGGAAGTGCACCTTTTGCACCGACCGAGTATCTTTTCTTGGCTATGTTGTTACTCCACAGGGAATTGAAGTTGATAAAGCCAAGATTGAAGCTATTGAGAGTTGGCCGCAGCCCAAAACGGTCACACAAGTGAGGAGTTTTCTTGGCCTCGCTGGATTCTATAGGCGTTTTGTGAGAAATTTCAGCACCATTGCTGCACCTCTCAATGAGCTTACAAAGAAAGATGTGCCTTTTCTTTGGGGTACCGCACAGGAAGAAGCCTTCTCGGTATTGAAAGATAAGTTGACACATGCTCCTTTACTCCAACTTCCTGATTTTAATAAGACTTTTGAGCTTGAATGTGATGCTAGTGGAATTGGATTAGGCGGTGTGTTATTACAAGATGGCAAACCTGTTGCATACTTTTCTGAAAAATTGAGTGGGCCTAGTCTGAATTATTCTACTTATGATAAAGAATTATATGCTCTTGTTCGGACTTTAGAAACATGGCAACATTATTTATGGCCCAAAGAATTTGTTATACATTCTGATCATGAATCTTTGAAACATATTAAAAGTCAAGCTAAACTGAATCATAGACATGCTAAATGGGTTGAATTCATTTAGACTTTTCCTTATGTCATTAAACACAAGAAGGGAAAAGAAAATGTTATTGCTGATGCATTGTCTCGCCGCTATACTATGCTTTCACAACTTGACTTCAAAATATTTGGTTTGGAGACCATCAAAGATCAATATGTGCATGATGCTGATTTTAAAGATGTAATGCAGAATTGTAAAGAAGGAAGAATGTGGAACAAGTTCGTCGTTAACGATGGATTTGTGTTTCGTGCTAACAAGCTATGCATTCCAGCTAGCTCCGTTCGTCTTTTGTTGTTGCAGGAGGCGCATGGAGGAGGATTAATGGGACACTTTGGCGTGAAGAAGACGGAGGACGTACTTGCTACACATTTCTTTTGGCCAAAGATGAGACGGGATGTTGAGCATTTTATTGCTCGCTGCACTACATGTCAAAAAGCTAAGTCACGACTCAATCCTCATGGTTTATATATGCCTTTGCCTGTACCTAGTGTTCCTTGGGAGGATATATCTATGGACTTTGTTTTAGGTTTACCTCGAACAAAGAAGGGGAGGGATAGCATATTTGTTGTCGTGGATAGATTCTCGAAAATGGCACACTTTATACCATGTCATAAAAGCGATGATGTTGTTAATGTTGCTGATTTGTTCTTTCGTGAAATTATTCGCTTGCATGGTGTGCCAAATACTGTTGTTTCAGATCGTGATACTAAATTTCTTAGCCACTTTTGGAGATGTTTATGGGCTAAGTTGGGGACTAAACTGCTTTTTAGTACTACTTGTCACCCCCAAACTGATGGACAAACTGAAGTAGTCAATAGAACATTGTCTACTATGCTTAGGGCTGTTTTGAAGAATAATAAGAAAATGTGGGAGGAATGCTTGCCTCATATTGAGTTTGCTTATAATCGTTCATTGCATTCTACTACTAAGATGTGCCCTTTTGAAGTTGTGTATGGTTTCCTACCTCGTGCACCTATTGATTTGTTGCCTCTTCCATCTTCGGAGAAGGTTAATTTTGATGCTAAACAACGTGCTGAATTAATTTTAAAAATGCACGAGTTAACTAAGGAAAACATTGAGCGTATGAATGCTAAATATAAACTGGCTGGAGATAAGGGTAGAAAACATGTTCTGTTTGCACCTGGAGATCTTGTTTGGTTACATTTGCGTAAGGATATATTTCCTGATTTGCGCAAATCAAAGTTAATGCCACGTGTTGATGGTCCCTTTAAGGTGTTAGAGAAAGAAAATGATAATGCATATAAACTTGAGCTGCCTGCAGATTTTGGGGTTAGTCCCACTTTTAACATTGCAGATTTGAAGCCTTATTTGGGTGAGGAAGATGAACTTCCGTCGAGGACGACTTCATTTCAAGAAGGGGAGGATGATGAGGACATCAATACAATTGTTACACCCACAGCCCCTGCTGCTATACATATTGGACCAATTACTAGAGCTCGTGCACGCCAACTAAATTACCAGGTACTTTTGTTTCTTGGTAATGATTCTAATGTTCATGAGAATATGATGCTGCCTAAATTGGATACATTTGTTTTGCTTACAAATGAAGGGCCTAGCTTGGAGAAGGATGAACATTGGAGCAAGAACAAGCATGGAGATGATGGCATGCGCAAGGGGAACAAGAACGGAGTTACAAGTGATGATTTCAGGACTTTGAAGCCACCATAATGGGTGCATGAAGCCTTGGACGAAATATACAAGATGCCACTTCATAAATTTCGTCCCGAGGCTATTTTAGGTGCTGCGTCACCTTATTATTGGGCCAGGCCCATGTAATTTCGAAATACATAAGTATAGGCTATTTTCAGAGTACGTATGTGTGGGGAAACAAGAGATAGGGTTGATTTCGGACCCCTCCACCAAGGGCCACGAAATTCCCCCCCTCTTCCTCCATATATACAGCCCTTAGGGCATCGTTTAGACTTCGGGTTTTGTTTAGATTAAGAGTTCGCCATAGCTGCAACTTCGCGTACTTCATTTGTGTTCAACGACCAGACAAAGGCGTCACAGAACCCCACCTTGATCAATAAAGCTTTCATCTTATATTCGCAATATCCAGATTGCAATCTCAGTTTCTTGCTTGTTCTTCGTTTGCTCGCAGGAAACAGACCCTCGTGGTCAGGTTGATCGTGCTCCGGCGTGGTCAATAACCTCTCGGAGTTGGTTTTGCGATTGCTAAGGCGCGACGTCCTCGCACGTTCGTAGTCGGATCGTCAAAGTCGACTGCCACCAAAGTGATATCCATCATCTCATCGAAAGACGGGACACCTTTGCCTCTATCACCCGATGACAAGCCAAGCAATTGTTTCATCTTTAGTAATCTCAAACTTTTTTCAACTTTCACGCAATATATGAGCGTGAGCCATGGATATAGCACTATGGGTGGAATAGAATATAATGAGGGGGTTATGTGGAGAAGACAAAAAAGAGAAAGTCTCACATCGACGCGGCTAATCAATGGGCTAGGGAGATGCCCATCAATTGATGTCAATGCAAGGAGTAGGGATTGCCATGCAACGGATGCACTAGAGCTATAAATGTATGAAAGCTCAACAAAAGAAACTAAGTGGGTGTGCATCCAACTTGCTTGCTCATGAAGACCTAGGGCACTTGAGGAGGCCCATTGTTGGAATATACAAGCCAAGTTCTATAATGAAAAATTCCCACTAGTATATGAAAGTGACAAAACAAGAGACTCTCTATCATAAAGATCATGGTGCTACTTTGAAGCACAAGTGTGGAAAAAGGATAGTAGCATTGTCCCTTTTATTTTATTTTTATTTTTTATTTGGCCTTTCCCTTTTTTTATTTGGCCTTTCTTTTTTTGGACAATGCTCTATGAATGATGATCATCACACTTTTATTTATTTACAACTCAATGATTACAACTCGATACTAGAACAAAGTATGACTCTTTATGAATGCCTCCAGCGGTATACCAGGATAGCAATGAATCAAGAGTGACATGTATGAAAAATTATGAACGGTGGCTTTGCCACAAATACGATGTCAACTACATGATCATGCAAAGCAATATGACAATGATGATGCGTGTCATAATAAACGGAACGGCGAAAAGTTGCATGGCAATATATCTCGCAATGGCTATGGAAATGCCATAATAGGTAGGTATGGTGGCTGTTTTGAGGAAGATATAAGGAGGTTTATGTGATAGAGCGTATCATATCACTGGGTTTGGATGCACCGGTAAAGTTTGCGCCAACTCTCAATGTGAGAAAGGGCAATGCACGGTACCGAAGAGGCTAGCAATGGTGGAAGGGTAAGAGTGCGTAAAATCCATGGACTCAATATTAGTCATAAAGAACTCACATACTTATTGCAAAAATCTACAAGTCATCAAAAACCAAGCACTACGCGCATGCTCCTAGGGGGATAGATTGGTAGGAAAAGACCATCGCTCGTCCCCGACCGCCACTCATAAGGAAGACAATCAAATAACACCTCGTGTTTCAAATTTGTTACATAACTTTTACCATACGTGCATGCTACGGGACTTGCAAACTTCAACACAATTATTTCTCAAATTCACGACTACCCAACTAGCACAACTTTGATATCACTATCTCCATATCTCAAAACAATCATCAAGTATCAAACTTCTCTTAGTATTCAATGCACTTATATGAAAGTTTTTATTATATCCCTCTTGGATGCCCATCATATTAGGACTAATTTCATAACCAAAGCAAATTACCATGCTGTTCTAAAGACTCTCAGAATGATATAAGTGAAGCATTAGAGTTCTTCTATTTCTTCAAAATAAAACCACCGTCGTGCTCTAAAATGATATAAGTGAAGCACTAGAGCAACAACAAACTACTCCGAAAGATATAAGTGAAGATCAATGAGTAGTCGAATAATTATGCAACTATATGAAGACTCTCTAACGTTAAAGAATTTCAGATCTTGGTATTTTATTCAAACAGCAAGCAAAACTAAATAAAATAAAATGACGCTCCAAGCAAAACACATATCATGTGGTGAATAAAAATATAGCTCCAAGTAAAGTTACCGATGAACGAAGACGAAAGAGGGGATGCCTTCCGGGACATCCCCAAGCTTAGGCTCTTGGTTGTCCTTTAATATTACCTTGGGGTGCCTTGGGCATCCCCAAGCTTAGGTTCTTGCCACTCCTTATTCCATAGTCCATCGAATCTTTACCCAAAACTTGAAAACTTCACAACACAAAACTTAACAGAAAACTCGTAAGCTCCGTTAGTATAAGAAAGCAAATCACCATCATAAGGTACTGTAATGAACTCATTCAAAATTCATATTGGTGTAATATCTACTGTATTCCAACTTCTCTATGGTTCGTACCCTCCGATACTGCTCATAGGTTCATCAAAATAAGCAAACAACAGATAGAAAACAGAATCTGTCAAAAACAGAACAGTCTTTAGTAACCTGAATCAAACGTATACTTCTGGAACTCATAAAATTCTCAAATAAATCGGTGGACCTGAGGAATTTATCTATTAATAATCTGCAAAAAATAATTAACTAAATAGCACTTTCCAAATAAATATGGCGGCAATTCTCGTGAGCGCTAAAGTTTCTGTTTTTTTACAGCAAGGTTAAAAAGACTTTCCCCAAGTCTTCCCAAAGGTTCTACTTGGCACAAACACTATTAAAAGCATAAAAACTCAATCATAACATAGGCTATATGAATTATTTATTACTAAACAGGAGCAAAAAGCAAGGAACAAAAATAAAGTTGGGTTGCCTCCCAACAAGCGCTATCGTTTAACGCCCCTAGCTAGGCATGATGATTTCAACGATGCTCACATAAAAGATAAGAATTGTAACATAAAGAGAGCATCTTGAAGAATATGACTAGCACATTTAAGCCTAACCCACTTCCTATGCATAGGTATTTTGTGATTAAACAACATATGGGAACAATAATCAACTAGCATAGGAAGGCAAAACAAGCATAACTTTAAAACTTTAAGCACATAGAGAGGGAACTTGATATTATTGCAATTCCTACAAGCATATGTTCCTCCCTCATAATAATTTTCAGTAGCATCATGAATGAATTCAACAATATAACCATCACATAGAGCATTCTTTTCATGATCTACAAGCATAGAAAAATTACTACTCTCCACACAAGCAAAATTCTTTTGATGAATAATAGTGGGAGCAAACTCAAAAAAATAATTATCATGTGAGGAATAATCCAATTGAGAACTAAAATCATGATGACAAGTTTCATGGATATCATTATTCTTTATAGCATACATGTCATCACAATAATCATCATAGATAGCAACTTTGTTCTCATAATCAATTGGAACCTCTTCCAAAATAGTGGATTCATCACAAAATAAAGTCATGACCTCTCCAAATCCACTTTCATCAATATAATCATCATAAATAGGAGGCATGCTTTCATCATAATAAATCTGCTCATCAAAACTTGGGGGACTAAAAATATCATCTTCATCAAACATAGCTTCCCCAAGCTTGTGGCTTTGCATATCATTAGCATCATGGATATTCAAGGAATTCATACTAACAACATTGCAATCATGCTCATCATTCAAATATTTAGTGCCAAACATTTTAATGCATTCTTCTTCTAGCACTTGAGCACAATTATCGGAATCCTTATTTTCATGATAGATATTAAAAAGATGAAGCATATGAGGTACCCTTAACTCCATTTTTTAGTTTTCTTTTATAGACTAAACTAGTGATAAAACAAGAAACAAAAAGATTCGATTGCAAGATCTAAAGATATACCTTCAAGCGCTAACCTCCCCGGCAACGGCGCCAGAAAAGAGCTTGATGTCTACTACACAACCTTCTTCTTGTAGACGTTGTTGGGCCTCCAAGTGCAGAGGTTTGTAGGACAGTAGCAAATTTCCCTCAAGTGGATGACCTAAGGTTTATCAATCCGTAGGAGGCGTAGGATGAAGATGGTCTCTCTCAAGCAACCCTGCAACCAAATAACAAAGAGTCTCTTATGTCCCCAACACACCCAATACAATGGTAAATTGTATAGGTGCACTAGTTCGGTGAAGAGATGGTGATACTAGTGGTATATGGATGGTAGATAAAGGTTTTTGTAATCTGAAAATATAAAAACAGCAAGGTAACTAATGATAAAAGTGAGCACAAACGGTATTGCAATGCTAGGAAACAAGTCCTAGGGTTCATACTTTCACTAGTGCAAGTTCTCTCAACAATAATAACATAATTGGATCACATAACTATCCCTAAACATGCAACAAAGAGTCACTCCAAAGTCACTAATAGCGGAGAACAAACGAAGAGATTATGTTAGGATACGAAACCACCTCGAAGTTATTCTTTCTAATCAATCCGTTGTGCTATTCCTATAAGTGTCACAAACAGCCCTAGAGTTCGTACTAGAATAACACCTTAAGACACAAATCAACCAAAACCCTAATGTCACCTAGATACTCCAATGTCACCTCAAGTATCTGTGGGTATGATTATACGATATGCATCACACAATCTCAGATTCATCTATTCAAACCAACACAAAGAACTGCAAAGAGTGCCCCAATGATTCTACCAGAGAGTCAAGACGAAAATGTGTGCCAACCCCTATGCATAGGTTCATGGGCGGAACCCGCAAGTTGATCACCAAAACATACATCAAGTGAATCAATAGAATACCCCATTGTCACCACGGGTATCCCACGCAAGACATACATCAAGTATTCTCAAATCCTTAAAGACTCAATCCGATAAGATAACTTCAAAGGGAAAACTCAATTCATTACAAGAGAGTAGAGGGGAGAAACATCATAAGATCCAACTATAATAGCAAAGCTCGCGATACATCAAGATCGTACCACCTCAAGAACACGAGAGAGAGAGAGAGAGAGAGAGAGAGAGAGAGAGAGAGAGAGAGAGATCAAACACATAGCTACTGGTACATACCCTCAGCCCCGAGGGAGAACTACTCCCTCCTCGTCATGGAGAGCACCGGGATGATGAAGATGGCCACCGGAGAGGGATTCCCCCTCCGGCAGGGTGCCGGAACGGGTCTAGATTGGCTTTCGGTGCCTACGGAGGCTTCTGGTGGCGGAACTCCCGATCTATTGTGCTCTCTGAAGTTTTTAGAGTATATGGGTATATATGGGAGGAAGAAGTATGTCGGTGGATCTTCGGGCTGTCCATGAGGCAGGGGGCGCGCCCAGGAGGTGAGTGCGCCCCCCACCCTCGTGGGTAGCCCGGGATTCTCCTGGTCCATCTCTCATACTCCATGGGCTTCTTCTGGTCCAAAAATAAGTTCCGTGAAGTTTCAGGTCAATTGGACTCCGTTTGATTTTCCTTTTCCGCGATACTCTAAACAAGGAAAAAACAGAAACTGGCATTTGGCTCTGGGTTAATAGGTTAGTCCCAAAAATAATATAAAAGTGTATAATAAAGCCCATGAACATCCAAAACAAATAATATAATATCATGAAACAATCAAAAATTATAGATACGTTGGAGACGTATCAAGCACCTTCCTCTTCGGTCAGAATTTGAAGATAATGAAGTGGTGATGGATACTTAACATCCAGCTTTAGTTAAGGCCCAAGAGAAGGCTAAGAAAGCAAAGGCACCCAAAGCAGCAAAGGCAGCAAGGCACCCAATGCATCAATAGTGAATCTCAAATCAAAGCAAGACCAACTGACATATCTACTAGAAGCAACTCTGAGGATTGAGCGAAGTCTGGCCAACTTAGGCAAGAATTAGGAGAGCCTAGAGCGGATAGTTGAGGAAAATGTATAATCTTGATGTCAAGGTCATAGAGATCCAGTCTATTGTGGAGAAGCTGAGAGTGGAGATGACAGACCAACCACTGACAGATTCCAGGTTGTGCCAAGGGCACCTAGGTCTTCAGCTGAGCCAGTTGCAGACACGAGGCCTACTCACTCTGCACCTACCGCCACTGCCACAGTGCCACCCCAATGTCAACACCACCAGCTCAACAGACATCAGTCGAGGCATTTGTAGAAGGAGTTCTCTCAATGCCATCTACGCACACCAGAGCAACAAGGCAGAAGACCCCTCCAGGAGCTCCCGGAGATCGTGCCTAGAGTGTCGTATAGCACTACACTTTTTCAAGCTTTTTGGTAACTTGCTGCCATAGGCGGAGAAAATGTATAGATCATAGGCTGAGAGATAGAGAGAGAGTCTCGTTCTTTTGCTTGTTGGTCTTTATTGCCTTGCTACTTCGTCTAGTTGATGCTACTCATTGTTTATTTCTCATGAGATACTTTGTTTTGGGTGTGTGATTGATCATATTTATGCTTAATGTGTGACATATGCCTATCTCTGTGATTATTTGTGTATGATCATTCACTTATGTTTTTGGTGATGCATGCATGTTATTTCACTCTTATCATTTTGTGGGCCCCACCAAGATGTATGTGACATGGAAGAGTGACCCATGATCCTAATCGATTGTGCATTTGAATTCAAAAGCAAATTTCAAATAATGCACAAATTTAGGGGGAGCTCTTGCTTATCACATACTTCTCAAAGGAACGATGTATTACATTCATTTTATCATTTGTCGAAGCTTTGATCTATATGTTGTCATCAATTACCAAAAAGGGGGAGATTGAAAGTGTAACTAGTCCCCGGGTGGTTTTGGTAATTCATAACAACATATAGCTCATTGAACTAATATCCATTCAAGATAAATATTTCAGGAAGTTCAATGAATGGCATGGCATGGATTAGAGATGTGGACCCCTCAAAATTCTAAGGACATATATTGGCAAAAGCTCAAGACTCTTCATCTTTATTTTAGTGATCCAACATCACATTGAGTCCATAGAAAAGCCAATACTATTAAAAAGGGATGATGTGTTGCTTAATGGCTTGCTTGCTCGAATGCTTAGTGATATTGCTCCAAAACCCTCAGCCACTTCCTCCATCCAAATATGTCAAAATCCTAAACTACAACTCAGCCCCACCGATTCTTTCTATCAGGCACCACCGAGTTCATATGACATAGCCGCCGCCAGAAACCCTGACAGTTCGGTCTCACCGATACGGGTCTCGGTCTCACTGAGATGGCCCTGCCAACACTCTATGACTTATTGCATTAACTTCGGTCTCACCGAGTTATGCGATCGGTCTCACCGAGTTGGCTTGGCAGATTCTCTGTTGCCTTATCGCTTCACTTCGGTCTCACTGAGTTGATGCAATCGGTGCCACCGAGATGATGCTTGCCCTAAGCCCTAGCACATCGGTCTCACCGAGTTGTTCCAGACGGTCCCACCGAGATTCCTAACGTTCACATTTTTGAACATATCGGTCTCACTGAGTTTAACTATTTGGTCCCACCAAGATGAGTCAAATGTGTGTAACGGTTGGATTTTGTGTGGAGGCTATATATACTCCCCCACCCCCTCCATTAGTGAGAGAGCCATCAGAACGTGCCTACACGTCCACCATACATTTTCTGAGAGAGAATGACCTACTCATGTGTTGAGACCAAGATATTCCAATCGTACTAAAGAATCTTGGTTTCTAGCCTTCCCCAAGTTGCTTTCCACTCAAATCATCTTTCCACCATAGCCAAATTTGAGAGAGAGAGAGAGAGAGTTGAGTGTTGGGGGGACTATCATTTGAAGCACAAGAGCAAGGAGTTCATCATCAACACACCATCTATTACCTTTTGGAGAGTGGTGTCTCCTAGATTGGTTAGGTGTCGCTTGGGAGCCTCTGTCAAGATGTGGAGTTGAACCAATAAGTTTGTAAGGGCAAGGCTACTTCGTGAAGATCTACCTGAGTGAGGCAAGTCCTTCGTGGGCGATGGCCACGGTGGGATAGACAAGGTTGCTTCTTCGTGGACCCTTCATGGGTGGAGCCCTCCGTGAACTCGCGCAGCCGTTGCCCTTCGTGGGTTGAAATCTCCATCAACGTGGACGTACGATAGCACCACCTATCGGAACCACTCCAAAAATCTTTGTGTCTCCATTGCGTATGCCCTCTCCAAACCCTTCCCTTTACCTTCATATGCAATGTTTTACTTTCCGCTACTACACTCTTAGAATTCCATGTGTAGGTTGATTGCTTGACTTGTGCTGATTGCTAAAATATGCCCACGACTAAAATTGGGAAATGTTAGATGTTTATTTGGTCAAGTAGTCTAATCACCCCCCCCCCCTCTAGACATACTTTTGATTCTACAATGGTGCCGGTGGTGGTGGCGTTGGAGAGGAAGACCGCACCGGCCCGAAGGCTGGTGCACATGGTCCTTCTCTTCTCTATGGAGATGATCTTGGAGCCACAATGGAGGTGGATGACGGCTATCTGTATGAATGGCGGAGGAGAGTGGAGGTGCGGGGTTGGAGGTGCTTTTATAAAGGCCTCCCGGTGTCTCCTCCATTGATGTGGTTATCCAAGGGCTCAAGATGATCCTTATCCTCTCCCAAACCCTTCCTTATCGTCCAAGGATCTCGTGGGAACAAATGGGGACAAAATTGGTGAAGAATCCCGTCCGAAAGGGCAACTTTCACAGCTGTGTGCATGTCATATGACCATCCCACACCATCTTCTGCTTTGTCATCCTCCGATGTTTTGGCCGCCATTTCTTCATACGGACTTCGATTTTGACATTCTTAGGCTCCATTTCTGGTCTTAGATCTCGATTTGAAGATTTTTAAAAAAAATCACCCTTTTCGCCCTCCAAAATGTAGAAGTGTGGTATTGTGAGTCCTCCGTATTGAGCCTATCCTTGGTCCTTTCATCGTGCTTGGTCCTAGGGTGCTCCAATACACTTGTAGACACAAGCAAACAAACAAAATTAATAGAAACCAAATAAAATACTAAATCTGCAATGCTCGGAATGATAAGTGCAAAACCCGGTAATCATGCATAATGGACACATATTTGGTTCAGTGAGACACAATATATGAAGAGTACATGCAACAAATGAGCTCTGAAACTGCGTAAAATATAGAGCCATCAACAACAACTCTCATACACACACAATCTCATGACAAATCAATATGTAACTTGTACTCCCTCCAAATCAATACAATCAAGTAGGGTATTATCTCTTCGAGAGAGCCCAAACGGGTAAATCCCTGTGTCATCTGTTACCATCATGCCAATGCTACCAGCTCAGGACCCCCTACCCGAGTTCTGTTGGATTTGACTCCATCACCGATTGCTTTCTAAAATTATTTGCAAGGGTTGTTCTATAAAAAAAGACTAACACATGGGATCCACCCATGATAATGGCCAAAGCTAAGGATGTTGACTTTTATGCCATGTCGGACATGATGAGTGGACCCGAGCTGTCATAATCGTGCTTAAAATTAACTAGCAAATGTGCACGTGTGTTGCAATGGGTGAAAAAACTTTGTTGCCATTTATTCTCTTTCCTCGCCTCGTCGACAGTGGAAACAATATCCACTTGACACCAAGGCATTTGAACGTGGTAAATTTGAAGGCGATGAGTTCGGCCACTGCATGACACATCTGTCATTGTACCACAACAGCACAAGGAATGTCTAAAGTATTAAAAACAAAAATTTCGGAAGAAACCACATGCACCTTGTAATTAAGTAGTGACTCCCGGGCCACAATAAGACTATCTTCTTATGACCACTCCACACGTGCCAACAAGCCTAGGAAGAACACACTTCAGTCCTTGAATTTCTAAAAAAATAGCTACATTAAAAAGTTCCTCCTAGAGCACTACTTAAAAGCATCTGATGGAGTCTTAAAATTATATAAATAGGTTTGAAGAATGTATGTTCATACACAGGCTATCTAAAAGAAATGATCTTTCATCTTTTCATAGTAATTTATCACCATGCACAATTAGCATAAATTAAGCTAAAGGGATGTACTTAGGCAACCCATAACCACCTGTGCTTTAAATCTTCTCTAACTTTTCGACTTGTTTCATGGCAGTAACAACAAATAACCATGAAGTAATTGCAATAAGTGCAACATGTGGTAGCTTTAGTTAGCAGCTTATAATATCTCTTTGTCAATATTGAGTAGCAGCACCGACAAGCAACGACAGCACAACCCAAAATAACAATATATTTCTCTCGAAAAACTCTCTCACTTCCTGTATGATAGCAAGCAGCCGCAACACAACCTATGTATCCTTTTGAGCATTGTTTGGTTATTTGTGCACCCTCATCTCTGTCGCACTGGTTGATGGCACGTGGCACGGGAACAACATGGCTGCCATGGTTACCTGGTTAGCTAGCAAGTGGAGCACTCTCTAGTCGACGGCCTAGAAGATGGGCGCGACTTGCGTGAACCATTACAGCGGTAGTGTGACGCCCGGATAATTAAGCTACAGTAAACCTATCCCAATGATGCCACATCACCTTGGTTACTGTTGATAATCTCGCGTTAGTTCAAAACAATTCAAATTCAAATTTTAATTCAAGGTAACCAACAAAAGTTTTCAAACAATTAAACTAAAATGTTCTAAATGTGACAAATAATTCATAAGTAATAGTGGTGGAGATACCAACATTTCTAAAAATATTTAAATTCACTAAAGTAACCAAAACTGAGGGCAAAATAATTAATTTAATACCTTTTATAAAGTTATAATAATATAACTAAATAGTAATGTGCCAAAATAATTGTGGCAGTGGCCTATTTAGTAATACTAATTTAGGTGCTAACTTGGTGTTTTATAAAACTAAATAAAAGAAACTTTAAATGAAAACAGTAAAGAAATAAAAGAAAAGCAAGAGAAAACAAAGAAAGGGACAGAAGGACCCCCCCTGTGCACCTAAGCCCACTGCCTACTGTGCCAGGCCCAGCCCACACCCTCACTCCCACTCGTCTCCAACCTAGCTACAGGAGAGGGCAGGGGCAACCGTGGCGCCATCTCCATGGCCGGTGCCACACGTCGAGCATTCGTGCCCCTCCTAGCCCTACAAGATGCCCCCTTCTCTCCCGATGCGAACCCTAGCGCCCACCTCTTCCCTCCCGCGCCGACTGCCTTTCCTGGTCGATGCCCGACCATAGCCGTCGTCAAATCTTCATCGTCATCGCGTCCAACAGCCACCCCACGCCGCTCAGAGATGTCCAGGACATCGCCTGCGACTTCCACGTCGTCCCCGAGGAGCAGATCAAGCCAGGGAACCGCCAAGCCGCCGGAATCATCCATCCCCTTCGTCGGACGCCGCCGCTACCTCACTGCCGTCTTCTCGCTCCACCAGGCCTCCCCGAGCCCATGCTAGCACCACTACAGGCTTGCGGTGAGCCTCCACTTCCTTCCTCCCTCTCTGTTTCATCCTGTTCGCCCGTAGTAGCCCCGCTGCCGATGCCGACGGCCGTCACCGCGACAGTGACCGCGTACAGCCGCGCATCGCCCTTCCTCCCATCCACGCGTCCGCACCCCGGGTCACGCCCTGCACGCGCCCTGCTCCTCTCACCCATGCCCATGCTCGTTTCCCCGCCAACGCCGCATACCCCCTGCCCCACGCCGGAGCTCGCGACCGCTACCGCTGCGGTGGCTGCGCTCCTCAAGCCCCTCACCGCGCCCTGCGCTACTGGCACGCGTGATACCTGCAAGTCATGGCCTCGCCCCTGATAGACCCTCCTCCAGGCCATATCCCGCCACTCCCGCGACCTGCTACGCGCGCTCGCCGAGCTCGGATCGCCCGCGACCGCTCCACTCCCTGGCCCCGCTCGCGGCTTGCCTCGTCGGCGCTCGCGCCGTCGCTTCCGTCTCCCACCTCATCCCGATGCCCAGCGTCGCCGCCGCCGCCTGTCATCCAAGCGCCGACGTCGGCCCACTCCTCTGCTTCCTCGCCCGGCCGCGCTGCCCGCTGGTCTTCGCCCGCCTTTGTGGGCCTCCGCCTGGCCACGCCCGACGCCCTGCTCCCGGCTCCCAGCGCCCTCCGCCCCCTGCTCCGGCTACTGTTGCTGCGTCCGCCACCGGCGCCCCTCGCATCCGTCGCCCGGACCACCGCCGCCTACTGTCGCCGCGCCCGCCAACGCCGTGATGGCTCCCAGGCACGCTCGTTCGGGCGGGCGCCCGCATCACCGCTCGCCCACCGCCCGGTTGGCCCTATGGGCGTTTGACAGATGGGGCCCGCCCCCTTTAAGAATAAAAATGTGTTTTTTTAATATATATATATATATATAATAATTAAATAATTGATTAATTAACTTAACTGAAATTTGCTTAATTAACTTAAAGTAGTTAACCTGCTAATTAAACTACCTAATCTTTAATTTGTTCGGTAGGTGTATGACAGGGAGGCCCCACCCCCTGTTAACCAGTCAACGTTGACTGGTCAACTGGGACCCCCTGGACCCACTGTCATTTTCTGGTGCACTGTTGGGTGCACTGCACCGGGTGCACCTAGCAATTTCCTGTTTATTTTCGAATTAATAATAATTTCAGAATAATGTTAAAACTTTGATAAATCATAGAAAATAAACCGTAACTCGTATGAAAATACTTTGTACATGAACGTTGCTCAGAACGACATGACGAATCCGGATACGCAGCCTGTTAGTCCGCCACCCATCCCTAGCATAGCAGACACGCAACTTTCCCCCTCCGGTTCACCGGTCCGAAAACGCGAAATACCGGGGATACTTTCCCGGGTATTTTCCCCCTTCGTCGGTGTCACCTCCTACTGCGTTAGATCACCCCTAGAACTGTGTATCACCATGTTATGCTTTGTGTTGCTTTGATTGCTCTGTTATTTATTATGTTCCCCCTCTGTTACTTCTTTTCGGTAGACTCCGAGACTACTGCCGATGTCCCTGTGTTCGACTACATTGAAGATGACCCCTCTCTCTTGCCAGAGCAACCAGGTAAGCCCCCCCCCCCCTTGATCACCAGATATCGCCTATTCTTCTCTATACTACTTGCATTAGATTAGTGTAGCATGTTACTGCTTTCAGTTAATCCTATACTGCTGCATAGCCTGTCCTTGCTACTACTGTTGTTACCTTTACCTGCTATCCTACTTCTTAGTATAGGATGGTAGTGTTCCATCAGTGGCGCTACACTCTTATCCGTCTGCCATGCTATACTACTGGGCCGTGATCACTTCAGGAGGTGATCACGGGCATATACTATATACTTTACACTGTTACATTACTGGTGATACTGTTTGGAGATGGGGGTTGAAGGGGCAGGTGCCTCCATCCAGGTAGTGGTGAGCCTGAGTTCCTGACGGCCCCTGACTGTTACTTTGAGGCGGAGCGATAGGGCAGGTTGAGACCACCTAGGAGAGAGGTGGGCCTGGCCCTGGTCGGCGTTCGCGGTTACTTCAAAATAACACGCTTAACGAGATCTGGGTATTTGATCTGAGTCTGGCTACTGGCTTATATGCACTAACCATCTACGCGGGGACAATTATGGGCACTCAACATCGTGGTATCAGCCGAAGCCTTCGTGACGTCAGCGACTGAGTGGCGCGTGCCGGGTTGGACTGGAACGCCTGCTCTTGTATAAGGGAGGCTAGGTCTGCTCACCGGCCGCGTTCACAATGTGCAGGTGTGCAAAGGGCGATGGGCCCAGACCCCTGCTCCATAGGATTTAGACCGGCGTGCTGACCTCTTTGTTGTTCCTAGGTAGGGCTGCGACGTGTTGATCTTCCAAGGCCGGGCATGACCCAGAAAAGTGTGTGCGGCCAAATGGGATCGAGCGTGTTGGGTTATGTGGTGCACCCCTGCAGGGAAGTTGATCTATTCGAATAGCCGTGTCCCTCGGTAAAAGGACGACCCGGAGTTGTACCTTGACCTTATGACAACTAGAACCGGATACTTAATAAAAGACACCCTTCCAAGTGCCAGATACAACCAGTGATCGCTCTCTCACAGGGCGAAGAGGGGAGGATCATCGGTTAGGATTATGCTATGCGATGTTACTTGGTGAACTTACCATCTACTCTCTTCTCCTGCTACAAGATGGAGGTTACTAGAAGCGTAGTCTTCGAAAGGACTAGCTATCCCCCTCTTATTCTGGCATTCTGCAGTTCAGTCCACATATGATAGCCTTTTCCATTTGATACCAATGCATACATATGTAGTGTAGCTCCTTGCTTGCGAGTACTTTGGATGAGCACTCTCGGTTGCTTTGCTCCCTCTTTTCCCCTTTTCTATACTCGATTGTTGCGACCAGACGTTGGAGCCCAGGAGCCAGACGCCACTGTCGATGATGACTACTACTACTCGGGAGGTGCCTACTACTACGTACAGCCCGCTGACGACGACCAGGAGTAGTTTAGGAGGATCCCAGGCAGGAGGCCTGCGCCTCTTTTGGTCTGTATCCCAGTTTATGCTAGCCTTCTTAAGGCAAACTTGTTTAACTTATGTCTGTACTCAGATATTATTGCTTCCGCTGACTCGTCTATGATCGAGCTCTTGTACTCGAGCCCTCGAGGCCCCTGGCTTGTAATATGATGCTTGTATGACTTATTTTATTTGTAGAGTTGTGTTGTGATATCTTCCCGTGAGTCCCTGATCTTGATCGTACACGTTTGCGTGTATGATTAGTGTACGATTGAATCGGGGGCGTCACAAGTTGGTATCAGAGTCGACTGCCTGTAGGAATCCCCCTTCCACACTCCTTGGCCGAAGTCGAGTCTAGACATTGCAAAAACTTTTTACTAACATGGCTGTGTGTCTTACGGGCCCACGTCGCCATTGGGTGGTATTAGGATCTTTTATTCCCCAACCTATACTCTGGGACTCTAAGCTCTCTTCTATTCGGGTTAAATGATTTTGCTAAAAAACAAAACTAACTTTAGGTTCTCGAAGGTACTTTCTCTCGGAGAGCCCCTCACCTCAGATGGTCGCCTGCTTCACTAGAAGATTCTGAAGTTACTCTACGATGTTCTCTCGAGTCTTTGTGCCATTGCATTTGCGATTTCCTTCCATCGTCAACCCCTATGAAAACTACATACACTTGCCATTCATACAATCATTCCCCGTTGATCTTGTTCTTACAAGATATCCCGAAATACTCTCTGTTGTCCCGAGAATCCCTCGAGCTTACTGCCTTGCAGTTCTTTACCACATGAATACCCCTACGGATAAATCCTCGCTCTTGTCGAGTATCCGCTCACCCCCAGTTGTTCATGTGTTTTACAAAGTCCTCGAAATACCATTCGACTTTCTGAAGATCCTCAGCAGCCCATTGCTCTTGGTTTTCCCTGCCTTCCTGCATTATGGTTAAGTCCATACTTCTAGTAATCTCCGTTGACATCCTCTGTCACTATCATTTCAAGTCACTTGATTCGATATGTTGCGAATGCTCGCAATCCTCAATCAGATCCTAGAATTCATCATTCCGGCTCAGACGTCATTTTGAACATGAGCTGGTCCTCGACCAATCAAGTTGTCGTTGAATGTACCCCTTAGTCTATTCAACTTATCCATTCTTAATCAGAGCGTTTGCTTCTGATCCCTTGATTTGGAAATCATAATTCCTTTGCAATTGATCTTTGAATTAGTCAGTTGTTCTATAATCGGATCTCCTTGCATTCTTTCTTCCTCTGGTTGTGTGCCGATGCTCACATCAGATCCCTTGTGGACCACCAGACCCTTTGTCGGATTTTATCCGACAATGTCCTTCATATTCAATAAGCTTATGAGCCTTTCCTCGGATACATAATGCCTTTAGTAAATTGTATCCTCTGCTTTCTGAAGCATGCTCTACTATCGAGTTTGTGTTATTTACTATTGAAGCTTGTGGTATATGTTTCCACGATACCCTGAAGGGTTGAACCTATGCCTTCCCTAATATGTGTGGACTCGAAAGTTTTCACGAGTCATACTCTTCTGGTGTTTTGCTAGATAAAAATTTCAACACTACAACTTCTTCGAAAGTGAGAAGTGAATGAAAGGTTATGCATTGGAGAAGTGGGAGTCGACCTTGAACTTTGTGTTCATGCCCATGGACATGATGTAGATCTTATCATTAAAACTTCTCTTAAATTAATTATTCCTTTGTTATAAGTTCATCTTATATCTGGGATTCGGCCTGCAATCGTGGTTCCGACCATGTTTCTCCTTGATTCCATTTCTCGTGCAAGTTTGAGCACTTGTCTTCTGCAGAGCATTACCCTAGTCCAACCTCTACTTTGATCTGTCGTCGAGTATTACCCCCTGGTATCTCGAGATTATCATGGAACCGCATAACTTCTTATGAGTTCTTCATCAAGTGCTACATTCTCACTGATTCCAAATTTTCACGGGCTCTGAGTTATTAAACACTCAAAGACATAGATAACTGACTCAAGTCCGCACCATGATTAATCAACTCTTGAGGTGATAAACTCGATCACGTCATTCCTAGCCTTCTTGGCTATACCTTTGTCATGCCGATTTTAACTGTGCTACCTGGTCCTTCTTCCCGAAGCAAAAATTTCGAGGTGAGCTAATCTTACGTCGATCTTCCTTGTCATAACAATTATCCTTGAATGACAAGCTTGATTTCAAGTTTGTGTCGTACCTATGGTTTCAATAACTTCTTGCTTCATCATTCCGTGGACTTGATGTCATCGCTGATCAGTTACATCTTCTTGAAACCTCTCGACAAATGTGCCATGATCATCATCAACATTTTGATCCCTTCCAGGATATCAATTGAATTCATGATGAGAAGTACCATCCTTGCCCTCGATGATTTGTGTTATCATCAACCACTTTATTGTCTTCCGTTCAACACAAACTTGTTCGTGTTTCTAGCAACCCTATTACTTTCAAGTTAATGGTCGATATTTCATTCTTAGACTATTGCTTGTTGAATCACCTTTCTAACATTGATCATGCTACCTAAGACCATATTTTGGGTCCACTTTTCAACCAATGCTTAATTGTGCATGTTTTCCTTGAGCATACATCCTTATATCATTTGATCCGACAAATGTTATCTCCTTGTTCACATAAGTGTGGAAATCCATCTTTCAAAAATCTCAATGAATTGTCGCTGAGTTCATCAGCCACCTCTGCATCCTCTCCTTGGTTTTAATGATGAACTCTTGTTTCGGAACTCGCTTCCATAGTACATTTCCCGAGAATCTTACAATGTCGTCTCGTCAATTGTGTTGTACCTTTTCTTCTCAGGCATCCCGAGTCTGAGGCATCCTGGCACCAATTAGATCTGAATCTCGGTCAGATATGATGGTCGGAACATATTTCCAAGAATTATTACATTGGTCCTTATATATCGGTAAGGTGATGTCATGCCTATTACACCTGGCCGGAGGACTTGTTGTTATAGATTCCTTTTCAGCAAAGTTATCCCTTCTTCCATGAGGGAATTGTAAGACCTATTCTTCAAGTTATTCCTGATGGATCCTTTGTGTCTCCAGAGTCTGATCTTCACCTGTTGACCATGTCAATGCTATCTCGAAGCATGTCTATGGTATTCCGATTTTCAACAAGAACATTGAACCTAATGCTAAATGTTCCTGCTCAATTATCCAAACACCGTTGTATGGGTAATATCATGAGCTCCCCTCCCTTACTTAAGTGGTTTTCTACCTTCTATCCGGTCTTGGATATCATACTCTGCTTGTTCTTGGGAAGGTTATACCCCTGAAATATGTGTTTAAACACATTTTCCTTTCCATTGTTCTGTTTAATCTGATAATCACATTTTCCTTTCCATTGTTTTGTTTAACCTTCTTGAGGTTTATATGATCTAAACAGTAATATGTCACTCCTTTTATAAGCACCTCAGTGTACAACTCTGTTAGTAAGACCCTGTTACTTTTGTTGATGACATTCCGGTAACCACCGATGGCTGAGAACTTTGCCTATTGGTCCGCCTCGTTTCAACGAGCAGGAAAATGGTTCTCTTCGTCCCTCGCCCTTGGTACCGATGTTGTTGTCGACATAACCGACAGACTAACCTCTGACATGCCTTGCTTACATGACCGTGCAAGATGTCAACGGCCTTTCTACTTTTAACCCACATGGTGGGCCCATAACCCACAGTTACACAGGATCGAAACCTGACTCTCCTGTAACCCTGGTTTCCAAGGTTATTCCTCGCGATTGACTCCATATGCATCCACAGGTCACCTTCCTAGAGATGACCTATCCTAGTATCAGATCCAATAATTATCCCGTTGCTTGAAACCCCTTTCACCTTCTGACTAGGCATTGAACAATTGCCTGACTGCTTGAAACTTCTTATTGTACCTTCCAACTTTACTCTCGATGTGTTCTATTTGTTCAACTCAAGAGGTACTCATATGCTCGTTCATGGGTTAATCCCAGATTATTACCCTTATAGCATTCTGTCGTTGCCAATCTGCCCCGTTACCTATTCATAAATACGATGAAGATCCCGAAGAAAGGATGCCGACTTCATCATGATGACCTGAAGCAGAGAAATGAAGACATCAATGTATTGGACCGGTCTCTTCGAGAAGAGCAAGCCAGAATGAGAAGACCCGCTAGATTCGTTACCAAACCTTCCCCCTTCCAATACCTCTTAAATCTCGGGACGAGATTTCTTGTAGTGGAGGAGAATTGACGCCTGGATAATTATGCTACAGTAAAGCTATCCCAATGATGCCACATCACCTTGGTTACTGTTGATAATCTCGCGTTAGTTCAAAACAATTCAAATTCAAATTTTAATTCATGGCAACCAACAAAAGTTTTCAAACAATTAAACTAAAATGTTCTAAATGTGACAAATAATTCATAAGTAATAGTGGTGGAGATACCAACATTTCTAAAAATATTTAAATTCACTAAAGTAACCAAAACTGAGGGCAAAATAATTAATTTAATGCCTTTTATAAAGTTATAATAATATAACTAAATAGTAGTGTGCCAAAATAATTCTGGCAGTGGCCTATTTAGTAATACTAATTTAGGTGCTAACTTGGTGTTTTATAAAACTAAATAAAAGAAACTTTAAATGAAAACAGTAAAGAAATAAAAGAAAAGCAAGAGAAAACAAAGAAAGGGATAGAAGGACCCCCCCTGTGCACCTAAGCCCGCTGCCTACTGTGCCAGGCCCAGCCCACACCCTCACTCCCACTCGTCCCCTACCTAGCTACAGGAGAGGGCAGGGGCAACCGTGGCGCCATCTCCATGGCCGGTGCCACACGTCGAGCATTCGTGCCCCTCCTAGCCCTACAAGATGCCCCCTTCTCTTCCGATGCGAACCCTAGCGCCCACCTCTTCCCTCCCGCGCCGCCTGCCTTTCCTGGTCGATGCCCGACCATAGCCCTCGTCAAATCTTCATCGTCATCGCGTCCAACAGCCACCCCGCGCCGCTCGGAGATGTCTAGGACATCGCCTGCGACTTCCACGTCGTCCCCGAGGAGCAAATCAAGCCAAGGAACTGCCAAGCCGCCAGAATCATCCATCCCCTTCGTCGGACGCCGCCGCTACCTCACTGCCGTCGTCTCGCTCCACCAGGCCTCCCCGAGCCCACGCTAGCACCACTACAGGCTCGCGGTGAGCCTCCACTTCCTTCCTCCCTCTCTTTTCATCATGTTCGCCCGTAGTAGCCCCGCTGCCGATGCCGACGGCCGTCACCGCGGCAGTGACCGCATACAGCCGCGCGTCGCCCTTCCTCCCATCCGCCCGTCCGCACCCCGGGTCACGCCCTGCATGCGCCCTGCTCCTCTCACTCGTGCACGCGCTCATTTCCCCGCCAACGCCGCATACCCCCTGCCCCGCGCCGGAGCTCGCGACCGCTGCCGCTGCGGTGGCTGCGCTCCTCAAGCCCCTCACCGCGCCCTGCGCTACTGGCACGCGCGATACCTGTAAGTCATGGCCTCGCCCCTGCTAGACCCGCCTCCTGGCCACATCCCGCCAACCTGCTATGCGCGCTCACCGAGCTCGGATCGCCCGCGACCGCTCCACTCCCTGGCCCCGCTCGCGGCTTGCCTCGTCGGCGCGCGCGCCGTCGCTTCCGCCTCCCACCTCGCCCCGATGCCCAGCGCCGCCGCCGCCGCCTGCCGTCCAAGCGCTGTCGTCGGCCCACTCCTCTGCTTCCTCGCCCTACTGCACCGCCCGCTGGTCTCCGCCCGCCTCTGTGGGCCTCCGCCTGGCCACGCCCGGCGCCCTGCTCCCGGCTCCCAGCACCCTCCGCCCCCTGCTCCGGCTACTGCTGCTGCGTCCGCCGCCGGCGCCCCTCGCCTCCGTCGCCCGGACCACCGCCGCCTACTGTCGCCGCGCCCGCCAACGCCGTGATGGCTCCCAGGCGCGCTCGTTCGGGCGGGCGCCCGCATCACCGCTCGCCCACCGCCCGGTTGGCCCTATGGGCCTTTGACAGATGGGGCCCGCACCCTTTAAGAATAAAAATGTGTTTTTAAAAAAAAATATATATATATAATAATAATTAAATAATTGATTAATTAACTTAACTGAAATTTGCTTAATTAATTAAAGTAGTTAACCTGCTAATTAAACTACCTAATCTTTAATTAGTTCGGTAGGTGTATGACAGGGAGGCCCCACCCCCTGTTGACCAGTCAGCGTTGACTGGTCAACTGGGACCCCCTGGACCCACTGTCATTTTCTGGTGCACTGTTGGGTGCACTGCACCAGATGCACCTAGCAATTTCCTGTTTATTTTCGAATTAATAATAATTTCAGAATAATGTTAAAACTTTGATAAATCATAGAAAATAAATCGTAACTCAGATGAAAATACTTTGTACATGAAAGTTGCTCAAAACGACGAGACGAATCCGGATACGCAGCCCGTTAGTCCGCCACACATCCCTAGCATAGCGGAGATGCAACTTTCCCCCTCCGGTTCACCGGTCCGAAAACGCAAAACACCGAGGATACTTTCCCGGATGTTTTCCCCCTTCGCCGGTATCACCTTCTACTGCGTTAGATCACCCCTAGCACCGCGTATCACCATGTTATGCTTTGTGTTGCTTTGATTGCTCTGTTTTTTATTATGTTCCCCCTCCATTACTTCTTTTCGGTAGACTCTGAGACTACTGCCGATGTCCGTGTGTTCGACTACATTGAAGATGACCCCTCTCTCTTGCCAGAGCAACCAGGCAAGCCCCCCCCCCTTGATCACCAGATATCGCCTATTCTTCTCTATACTGCTTGCATTAGATTAGTGTAGCATGTTACTGCTTTCAGTTAATCCTATCCTGCTGCATAGCCTGTCCTTGCTACTACTGTTGTTACCTTTACCTGCTATCCTACTGCTTAGTATAGGATGGTAGTGTTCCATCAGTGGCGCTACACTCTTGTCTGTCTGCCATGCTATACTACTGGGCCGTGATCACTTCGGGAGGTGATCACGGGCATATACTATATACTTTACATTGTTACATTACCGGTGATACTGTTTGGAGATGGGGGCTGAAGGGGCAGGTGGCTCCATCCAGGTAGTGGTGAGCCTGAGTTCCCGATGGCCCCCGACTGTTACTTTGAGGCGGAGCGATAGGGCAGGTTGAGACCACCTAGGAGAGAGGTGGGCCTGGCCCTGGTCGACGTTCGCGGTTACTTCAAAATAACACGCTTAACGAGATCTGGGTATTTGATCTGAGTCTAGCTACTGGCTTATACGCACTAACCATCTACGCGGGGACAATTATGGGCACTCAACGTCATGGTATCAGCCGAAGCCTTCATGATGTCAGCGACTGAGCGGCGCGCGCCGGGTTGGACTAGAACGCCTGCTCTTGTATAAGGGAGGCTAGGTCTGCTCACCGGCCGCGTTCACAACATGCAGGTGTGCAAAGGGCGATGGGCCCAGACCCCTGCTCCATAGGATTTAGACCGGCGTGCTGACCTCTCTGTTGTGCCTAGGTAGGGCTGCGACGTGTTGATCTTCCAAGGCCGAGCATGACCCAGAAAAGTGTGTCCGGCCAAATGGGATCGAGCGTGTTGGGTTATGTGGTGCACCCCTGCAGGGAAGTTGATCTATTCGAATAGCCGTGTCCCTCGGTAAAAGGACGACCCGGAGTTGTACCTTGACCTTATGACAACTAGAACCGGATACTTAATAAAACACACCCTTTCAAGTGCCAGATACAACCGGTGATCGCTCTCTCACAGGGCAACGAGGGGAGGATCATCGGTTAGGATTATGCTATGCGATGTTACTTGGTGAACTTACCATCTACTCTCTTCTCCTGCTACAAGATGGAGGTTACCAGAAGCGTAGTCTTCGAAAGGACTAGCTATCCCCCTCTTATTCCGGCATTCTGCAGTTTAGTCCACATATGATAGCCTTTTCCATTTGATACCAATGCATACATATGTAGTGTAGCTCCTTGCTTGCGAGTACTTTGGATGAGTACTCACAGCTGCTTTGCTCCCTATTTTCCCCTTTTCTATACTCGATTGTTGCGACCAGACGTTGGAGCCCAGGAGCCAGACGCCACTGTCGATGACGACTACTACTACTCGGGAGGTGCCTACTACTACGTACAGCCCGCTGACGACGACCAGGAGTAGTTTAGGAGGATCCCAGGCAGGAGGCCTGCGCCTCTTTCGATCTGTATCCCAGTTTATGCTAGCCTTCTTAAGGCAAACTTGTTTAACTTATGTCTGTACTCAGATATTATTGCTTCCGCTGACTCGTCTATGATCGAGCTCTTGTACTCGAGCCCTCGAGGCCCCTGGCATGTAATATGATGCTTGTATGACTTATTTTATTTGTAGAGTTGTGTTGTGATATCTTCCTGTGAGTCCCTGATCTTGATCGTACACGTTTGCGTGTATGATTAGTGTATGATTGAATCGGGGGTGTCACAGGTAGTTGAGAATTGCGACATGCTGGGCCATGGGCGCGCTAGCAGCGCACGGGGCGTGGACACCAGAAAAAGGTGACACGTTCGGAGACAGATGCTTGGAAGACCAGCGGAGGAAATATGCCCTATAGGCAATAATAAAGTTGTTATTTTATATTTTATTGTTCATGATAAATGTTTATTATTCATCCTAGAATTGTATTGATCGGGAACCCAAATACATGTGTGAATACATAGACAAACACTATGTCCCTAGTGAGCCTCTACCTGACTAGCTCGTTGATCAAAGATGGTTAAGGTTTCCTAACCATGGACATGAGTTGTCATTGATAACGGGATCACATCATTAGGAGAATGATGTGATGGACAAGACCCATCCGTTAGCTTAGCATATTGATCGTTCAGTTTTATTGCTATTGCTTTCTTCATGTCAAATACATATTCCTTCGACTATGAGATTATGCAACTCCCGGATACCGGAGGAATGCCTTATGTGCTATGAAACGTCACAACATAACTGGGTAATCATAAAGATGCTCTACAGGTATCTCCGAAGGTGTTTGTTGGGTTGGCATAAATCGAGATTAGGATTTGTCACTCCGAGTATCGGAGAGGTATCTCTAGGCCCTCTCGGTAATACACATCATAAAGCTTGCAAGCAAAAGACTAAGGAGTTGGTCATGAGGTGAGTATTACGGAATGAGTAAAGAGACTTGCCAGTAACGAGATTGAACTAGGTATGAAGATACCGACGATTGAATCTCGGGCAAGTAACATACCGATGGACAAAGGTGTTGGGGAACGTAGTAGAAATTCAAAAAATTTCCTACGTGTCACCAAGATCTATCTATGGAGAAACCAGCAACGAGGGGAAGGAGAGTGCATCTATACCCTTGTAGATCGCTAAGCGGAAGCGTTCAAGAGAACGGGGTTGAAGGAGTCGTACTCGTCGTGATCCAAATCACCGGAGATCCTAGTGCCGAACGGACGGCACCTCCGCATTCAACACACGTACAGCCCGGTGACGTCTCCCATGCCTTGATCCAGCAAGGAGAGAGGGAGAGGTTGAGGAAGACTCCATCCAGCAGCAGCACAATGGCGTGGTGGTGGTGGAGGAGCGTGGCAATCCTGCAGGGCTTCGCCAAGCACTTGCGGGAGAGGAGGAGGTGTCACGGGAGGGAGGGAGGCGCCAGGGCTTCTGGTATGGATGCCCTCCCTCCCCTCCACTATATATAGGGGCAAGGGAGAGGGGGGAGGCGCAGCCTTGCCCCTTCCTCCAAGGAAGGGGTGCGGCCAAGAGGGGGGAGGAGTCCATCCTCCCCAAGGCACCTCGGAGGTGCCTTCCCCCTTGAGGACTCTTCCCTCCCCAAGTTTCCTTGGCGCATGGGCCTCTTGGGGCTGGTGCCCTTGGCCCATATAGGCCAAGGCGCACCCCCTACAGCCCATGTGGCCCCCCGGGGCAGGTGGACCCCCCCGGTGGACCCCCGGACCCCTTTCGGCACTCCCGGTACAATACCGATAAAGTGCGAAA
>NC_041382.1:369736501-369744842 GCF_002162155.2 Triticum dicoccoides | reverse complement strand
TCCCCAAGTTTCCTTGGCGCATGGGCCTCTTGGGGCTGGTGCCCTTGGCCCATATAGGCCAAGGCGCACCCCCTACAGCCCATGTGGCCCCCCGGGGCAGGTGGACCCCCCCCCCCCGGTGGACCCCCGGACCCCTTTCGGCACTCCCGGTACAATACCGATAAAGTGCGAAACTTTTCCGGCGACCAAAACAAGACTTCCCATATATAAATCTTTACCTCCGGACCATTCCGGAACTCCTCGTGACGTCCGGGATCTCATCCGGGACTCCTAACAACATTCGGTAACCACATACAAACTTCCTTTATAACCCTAGCGTCATCGAACCTTAAGTGTGTAGACCCTACGGGTTCGGGAGACATGTAGTCATGACCGAGACGTTCTCCGGTCAATAACCAACAGCGGGATCTAGATACCCATGTTGGCTCCCACATGTTCCACGATGATCTCATCGGATGAACCACGATGTCAAGGACTCAATCGATCCCGTATACAATTCCCTTTGTCTAACGGTATTGTACTTGCCCGAGATTCGATCGTCGGTATACCGATACCTTGTTCAATCTCGTTACCGGCAAGTCTCTTTACTCGTTCCGTAACACATCATCCCGTGATCAACCCCTTGGTCACATTGTGCACATTCTGATGATGTCCTACCGAGTGGGCCCAGAGATACCTCTCCGTTTACACGGAGTGACAAATCCCAGTCTCGATTCGTGCCAACCCAACAGACACTTTCGGAGATACTTGTAATGCACCTTTATAGCCACTCAGTTACGTTGTGACGTTTGGTACACCCAAAGCATTCCTACGGTATCCGGGAGTTGCACAATCTCATGGTCTAAGGAAAAGATACTTGACATTAGAAAATCTTTAGCATACGAACTACACGATCTTTGTGCTAGGCTTAGGATTGGGTCTTGTCCATCACATCATTCTCCTAATGATGTGATCCCGTTATCAACGACATCCAATGTCCATAGCCAGGAAACCATGACTATCTGTTGATCACAACGAGCTAGTCAACTAGAGGCTCACTAGGGACATATTGTGGTCTATGTATTCACACGTGTATTACGATTTCCGGATAATACAGTTATAGCATGAATAAAAGACTATTATCATGAACAAAGAAATATAATAATAACACTTTTATTATTGCCTCTAGGGCATATTTCCAACAGTCTCCCACTTGCACTAGAGTCAATAATCTAGTTCACATCACCATGTGATTAACACTGACAGGTCACATCACCATGTGGCCAACATCCAAAGAGTTTACTAGTGTCATTAAACTAGTTCACATCATCATGTGATTAAGACTCAATGAGTTCTGGGGTTTGATCATGTTCTGCTTGTGAGAGAGGTTTTAGTCAACGGATCTGTAACATTCAGATCCGTATGTACTTCGCAAATTTCTAGGTCATATTGTAAATGCTGCTTCCACGCTCCACTTGGAGCTATTCCAAATGGTTGCTCCACTATACGTATTCGGTTTGCTACTCGGAGTCATTCGGATAGGTGTTAAAGCTTGTATCAACGTAACCCTTTACGCCGAACTCTTTATCACCTCCATGATCGAGAAACATATCCTTATTCCTCTAAGGATAACTTTGACCGCTATCTGATGATCCACTCCTTGATCACCTTTGTACTCTCTTGCCAGACATGTGGCAAGGCACACATCAGGTGCGGTACTTAGCATAGCATACTGTAGAGCCTACGTCTAAAGCATAGGGGACGACCTTCGTCCTTTCTCTTTTTTCTGCCGAGGTCGAGCTTTAAGTCTTAACTTCGTACCTTACAACTCAGGCAAGAACTTCTTCTTTGACTGATCCATCTTGAAAACCTTCAAGATCATGTCAAGGTATGTGCTCATTTGAAAGTATTATTAAGCATTTTGATCTATCCTTATAGATCTTGATGCTCAATGTTCAAGTAGCTTAATCCAGGTTTTCTATTGAAAAACACCTTTCAAATAACCCTATATGCTTTCTAGAAAATCATTTCTGATCATCAACATGTCAACAACATATACTCATCAGAAATTCTATAGTGCTCCCACTCACTTCTTTGGAAATACAAGTTTCTCATGAACTTTGTATAAACCCAAAATCTTTGATCATCTCATCAAAGCGCACATTCCAACTCCGAGATGCTTACTCCAGTCCTTAGAAGGATTGCTGGAGCTAGCATACCTTTTAGCATCCTTAGGATCGACAAAACCTTTCTGATTGTATCACATACAACCTTTCCTTACGAAAGTTGGTAAGGAAACTCGTTTTGACATCCATCTGCCAGATTTCATAAATGCAGCTTATGCTAACATGATTCCGACGGACTTAAGCATCGCTACGGATGAGAAAATCTCATTGTAGTCAACTCCTTGAACTTGTGAAAAACTCTTCGCCACAAATCGAGCTTCATAGATGGTGACATTACCATCCACGTCCGTCTTCTTCTTAAAAGATCCATTTATCTCAATGGCTTGTCGATCATTGGGCAAGTCCACCAAAGTCCATGCTTTGTTCTGATACATGGATCCTATCTCGGATTTCATGTCTTATAAACATTTGTCGGAATATGGGCCCACCATCGCTTCTCCATAGCTCGTAGGTTCATTGTTGTCTAGCAACATGACCTTCAAGACAGGATTACCGTACCACTCTGAAGTAGTACACATCCTTGTCATCCCACGAGGTTTGGGAGTGACTTGATCCGAAGTCTCATGATCAATATCATAAGCTTCCACTTCAATTGGTGTAGGTGCCACAGGAACAACTCTTTGTGCCCTGCTATACACTAGTTGAAGTGACGGTTCAATAACCTCATCAAGTCTCCACCATCCTCCCACTCAATTCTTTCGAGAGAAACTTTTCCTCGAGAAAGGACCCGATTCTAGAAATAATCCCTTATTGCTTTCGAATCTGAGACAGGAGGTATACCCAACTGTTTTGGGTGTCCTATGAAGATGTATTTATCCGCTTTGGGTTCGAGCTTATCGGCCTGAAACTTTTTCACATAAGCGTCGCAGCCCCAAACTTTTAAGAAATGACAGCTTAGGTTTCTCTAAACCATAGTTCATACGGTGTCATCTCATCGGAATTACGTGGTGCCCTATTTAAAGTGAATGTGGTTGTCTCTAATGCCTAACCCATAAACTATCATGGTAATTCGATAAGAGACATCATGGTATGCATTATATCCAATAAGGTGCAGTTATGATTTTCGGACACACCATCACACTATGGTGTTCCAGGCTGTATTAGTTGTGAAATAATTTTCACAATGTCTCAGTTCTGTGCCAAACTCGTAATTCAGATATTCATCTCTATGATCATATCATAGATCTTTTATCCTCTTGTCACGACGATCTTTCAACTTCACCTTGAAATTACTTGAACCTTTCAATAATTCCGACTCGTGATTCATCAAGTAAATATACTCAACATCTACTCAAATCATCTGTGAAGTAAGAACATAACGATATCCACTACATGCCTCAGCACTCATTGGACTGCACACATCAAAATGTATTACTTCCAACAAGTTGCTTTCTAGTTCCATTTTACTGAAAACGAGGCTTTCAGTCATCTTGCCCATGTGGTATGATTTGCATGTCTCAAGTGATTCAAAATCAAGTGAGTCCAAACGGTCCATTTGCATGGAGTTTCTTCATGCATATACACCAATAGACATGGTTCGCATGCCTCAAACTTTTCAAAAATGAGTGAGCCCAAAGATCCATCAACATGGAGCTTCTTCATGCGTTTTATACCGATATGACTTACGTGGCAGTGCCACAAGTAGGTGGTACTATCTTTTGGCATGAACATGTGTATCACTACGATCGAGATTTCAATGAACCATTCATTTTAGGTGCAAGACCATTGAAGGTATTATTCAAATAAACAGAGTAACCATTATTCTCTTTAAATGAATAACCGTATTGCGATAGACATAATCCAATCATGTCTATGCTCAACGCAAACACCAATCTCGATGGTAGAGGGAGCGTGCGATGCTTGATCATATCAACATTGGAAACACTTCCAACACATATCGTCAGCTCACCTTTAGCTAGTCTCCGTTTATTCCGTAGCTTTTATTTCGAGTTACTAACACTTAGCAACCGAACCGGTATCTAATACCCTGGTGCTACTAGGAGTACTAGTAAAGTACACATCAACACAATGTATATCCAATATACTTCTATCAACCTTGCCAGCCTTCTCATCTACCAAGTATCTAGGGTAATTCTGCCCCAGTGGCTGTTCCCCTTATTACAGAAGCACTTAGTCTCAGGTTTGGGTTCAACCTTGGGTTTCTTCACTAGAGCAGCAGCTGATTTGCCGTTTCATGAAGCATCCCTTTTTGCCCTTGCCCTTCTTGAAACTAGTGGTTTCACTAACCATCAACAATTGATGCTCCTTCTTGATCTCTACTTTTGTGGTGTCAAACATCGCGAATATCTCAAGGATCATCATATATGTCCCTGATATATTATAGTTCATCACGAAGCTCTAGCAACTTGGTGGCAATGACTTTGGAGAAACATCACTATCTCATCTGGAAGATCAACTCCCACTCGATTCAAGTGATTGTCGCACTCAGACAATCTGAGCACAAGCTCAACGATTGAGCTTTTCTCCCTTAGTTTGCAGGCTAAGAAAATCGTCGGAGGTCTCATACCTCTTGACGTGGGCACGAGCCTGAAATCCCAATTTCAGCCCTTGAAACATCTCATATGTTCTGCGATGTTTCGAAAACGTCTTTAGTGCCTCAACTCTAAACCGTTTAACTGAACTATCACGTAGTTATCAAAACGTGTATGTCTGATGTTCGCAACATCCACAAACGACGTTTGGGGTTCAGCACACTGAGCAGTGCATTAAGGACATAAGCTTTCTACTGTCCGCATAATTGCTACTATCAACTTTCAACTATATTTTCTCTAGGAACATATCTAAACAGTGGAACTAAAGCGCGAGCTTACGACATAATTTGCAAAGGTTTTTTGACTATGTTCAGGATAATTAAGTTCATCTTATGAACTCCCACTCAGATAGACATCCCTCTGGTCATCTAAGTGATTACATGATCCGAGTCAACTAGGCCGTGTCCGATCATCACGTGAGACGGACTAGTCATCATCGGTGAACATCTTCATGTTGATCGTATCTACTATATGACTCATGCTCGACCTTTCGGTCTCCGTGTCCCGAGGCCATGTCTGTACATGCTAGGCTCGTCAAGTTAACCCTAAGTGTATTGCATGTGTAAATCTGTCTTACACCCGTTGTATGTGAACGTAAGGATCTATCACACCCGATCATCACGTGGTGCTTCGAAACGACGAACTGTAGCAACGGTGCACAGTTAGGGGAGAACACTTCTTGAAATTGGTGTAAGGGATCATCTTATTTACTACCGTCGTTCTAAGTAAACAAGATGCATAAACATAATAAACATCACATGCAATCAAATAGTGACATGATATGGCCAATATCATTTTGCTCCTTTTGATCTCCATCTTCGGGGCTCCATGATCATCATCGTCACCGGCATGACACCATGATCTCCATCATCATGATCTCCATCATCGTGTCTTCATGAAGTTGTCTCACCAACTATTACTTCTACTACTATGGCTACCGGTTAGCAATAAAGTAAAGTAATTACATGGCGTTGTTCAATGACACGCAGGTCATACAATAAATTTAAGACAACTCCTATGGCTCCTGCCGGTTGTCATACTCATCGACATGCAAGTCGTGAATCCTATTACAAGAACATGATCAATCTCATACATCACATATATTCATCACATTCTTCTTGGCCATATCACATCACATAGCATACCCTGCAAAAACAAGTTAGACGTCCTCTAATTGTTGTTTGCATGTTTTACGTGGCTGCTATGGGTTTCTAGCAAGAACGTTTCTTACCTACGCAAAAAACCACAACGTGATATGCCAATTGCTATTTACCCTTCATAAGGACCCTTTTCATCGAATCTGTTCCGACTAAAGTGGGAGAGACTGGCACCCGCTAGCCACCTTATGCACCAAGTGCATGTCAGTCGGTGGAACCTGTCTCACGTAAGAGTACGTGTAAGGTCGGTCCGGGCCGCTTCATCCCACAATACCGTCGAAACAAGATTGGACTAGTAACGGTAAGCATATTGTACAAAATCAACGCCCACAACTACTTTGTGTTCTACTCGTGCAAAGAATCTACGCAATAGACCTAGCTCATGATGCCACTGTTGGGGAACGTAGCAGAAATTCAAAATTTTCCTACGTGTCACCAAGATCTATCTATGGAGAAACCAGCAACAAGGGGAAGGAGAGTGCATCTACATACCCTTGTAGATCGCTAAGCGGAAGCGTTCAAGAGAACGGGGTTGAAGGAGTCGTACTCGTCGTGATCCAAATCACCGGAGATCCTAGTGCCGAACGGATGGCACCTCCGCGTTCAACACACGTACAGCCCGGTGACGTCTCCCATGCCTTGATACAACAAGGAGAGAGGGAGAGGTTGAGGAAGACTCCATCCAGCAGCAGCACAACAGCGTGGTGGTGGTGGAGGAGCGTGGCAATCCTGCAGGGCTTCGCCAAGCACTTGCGGGAGAGGAGGAGGTGTCACGGGAGGGAGGGAGGCGCCAGGGCTTCTGGTATGGATGCCCTCCCTCCCCTCCACTATATATAGGGGCAAGGGAGAGGGGGGAGGCGCAGCCTTGCCCCTTCCTCCAAGGAAGGGGTGCGGCCAAGAGGGGGGGAGGAGTCCATCCTCCCCAAGGCACCTCGGAGGTGCCTTCCCCCTTGAGGACTCTTCCCTCCCCAAGTTTCCTTGGCGCATGGGCCTCTTGGGGCTGGTTCCCTTGGCCCATATAGGCCAAGGCGCACCCCCTACAGCCCATGTGGCCCCCCAGGGCAGGTGGACCCCCCGGTGGACCCCCGGACCCCTTTCGGCACTCCCGGTACAATACCGATAAAGTGCGAAACTTTTCCGGCGACCAAAACAGGACTTCCCATATATAAATCTTTACCTCCGGACCATTCCGGAACTCCTCGTGACGTCCGGGATCTCATCCGGGACTCCGAACAATATTCGGTAACCACATACAAACTTCCTTTATAACCCTAGCGTCATCGAACCTTAAGTGTGTAGACCCTACGGGTTCGGGAGACATGTAGTCATGACCGAGACGTTCTCCGGTCAATAACCAACAGCGGGATCTGGATACCCATGTTGGCTCCCACATGTTCCACGATGATCTCATCGGATGAACCACGATGTCAAGGACTCAATCGATCCCGTATACAATTCCCTTTGTCTAACGGTATTGTACTTGCCCGAGATTCGATCGTCGGTATACCGATACCTTGTTCAATCTCGTTACCGGCAAGTCTCTTTACTCGTTCCGTAACACATCATCCCGTGATCAACCCCTTGGTCACATTGTGCACATTCTGATGATGTCCTACCGAGTGGGCCCAGAGATACCTCTCAGTTTACACGGAGTGACAAATCTCAGTCTCGATTCGTGCCAACCCAACATACACTTTCGGAGATACCTATAATGCACCTTTATAGCCACTCAGTTACATTGTGACGTTTGGTACACCCAAAGCATTCCTACGGTATCCGGGAGTTGCACAATCTCATGGTCTAAGGAAAAGATACTTGACATTAGAAAAGCTTTAGCATACGAACTACACGATCTTTGTGCTAGGCTTAGGATTGGGTCTTGTCCATCACATCATTCTCCTAATGATGTGATCCCGTTATCAACGACATCCAATGTCCATAGCCAGGAAACCATGACTATCTGTTGATCACAACGAGCTAGTCAACTAGAGGCTCACTAGGGACATATTGTGGTCTATGTATTCACACGTGTATTACGATTTCCGGATAATACAGTTATAGCATGAATAAAAGACTATTATCATGAACAAAGAAATATAATAATAACACTTTTATTATTGCCTCTAGGGCATATTTCCAACAAAAGGAATAACGTATGTTTTCATAATGGTTCGACTGATAAAGATCTTCGTAGAATATGTAGGAGCCAATATGAGCATCCAGGTCCCGCTACTGGTTATTGACCGGAGAGGTGTCTCGGTCATGTCTACATAGTTCTCGAACCCGTAGGGTCCGCACGCTTAACGTTCGTTGACGATATTGCATTATATGAGTTATGTGATTTGGTGACCGATTGTTGTTCGGAGTCCCGGATGAGATCACGGACATGACGAGGAGTCTTGAAATGGTCGAGAGATAAAGATTGATATATAGGACGATAGTATTCGAACATCGAAAGTGTTTCGGA
>NC_041382.1:369733693-369735851 GCF_002162155.2 Triticum dicoccoides | reverse complement strand
TATATGTGGGGAGGGGGGCGCCTAGAACACACAACATCAATTGTTAGCTGTGTGCGGCGGCCCCCTTCACAGTGTACACCCTAGGTCATATTTCCTCGGTGCTTAGGCGAAGCCCTGCGAGAATCACTACACCATCGCCGTCAGCACGCCGTCGTGTTGGTGGAACTCATCTACTTCCTCGACGTCTTGCTGGATCAAGAAGACGAGGGATGTCACCGGGCTGAACGTGTGCAAAACTCGGAGGTGTCGTACGTTCGGTACTTGACCGGTGGGAGCTAGAAGAAGTTCGACTACATCAACCGCGTTGTCAAACGCTTTCGCTTTCGGTCTACGAGGGTACGTAGACACACTCTTCCTCTCGTTGCTATGCATCTCCATGGATAGATCATCGCGTGTGCGTACAAATATTTTTGTTTTCCATGCAACGTTTCCCAACAAGAGCACCTTGCGCCGCGGGTAGTCCCGCATGGATGGGTCCGTAAGTCGTTGTAGTACTTGAGGGAGGCAAGGCCATGTGAGGCGTTGATGATGGCGTGCCCCGTCATGGATGAGTCCGTGAGCAGGAAGCTCTATATAGCTCGTGCAGCTCACCGCCTAGTCCAAGTAAGCTCAATGCCGATCTGAAAGTAGAGCGCCCCGAATTCCTCTTAATCCCCGAGGTTGACGCGGACGGTCGACATCACATGCATCGGCGCTGGTGTATTTGGTGTAGAGACTGCTTCGCAGGATTGCCATCTTTCTCTCGATTTATATTTTACATGATCTTCCTCTCGATTTGGTGTATGAGTTGGAAACCCGACCATGGTCTTGACGGAGGCCGCTGCTCTGTACAAAACCATTGTTGCGTGTAACTTCTGCATCTCTTAATTAATCTTAGCTGTAATAACAAATATTAATAGCTTGTTTTTTTGCAGGACACGTCGAAGAATCTGGACATCACATACTATCACCGTAGTGGCGCCCGACCAATCGGATCCTTACTGATTTGTTGTTTCCTATTCCGACACTGAAACATGCACACTTTCTCGTCGGATTGATTTTTGTTTCCCATCCTATATACTAATACATACACTTCTTTTTAGGCGATATATACGAACATGTTATAGCACATCGTTTTGGTACGTTCATGTGTTGAATCTTGTATGTGTCAAGGGCTAAAACCTGTACATCCTATAGTTGTAGTAACTTTTTTATGTAATGTTATGTACATCTACTTTTAAATCTCAATCGTCAATTTTTATGATTAACACAAAATCAACGGATGTAAAAAGAATAACGTATGCAGAGTTATGAAAAGCCTCCTCCCTTTAATATCAAATATAGATAACACGGTAATCAGTTCAACGTGGTAGTTTTTTGAGATCAAAACCAACTTTGTGATAGATTTTAAGAAAATTTCAAAAAATGACAGTTTTTCGAACCCTAGCCCAAGTTATGGTAGTATTATGCTATTTACTCACAAATCTAAGTAAATGCCAAATTTACATGAACTGCAAATGTGCTTCACAAGCATAATTTTCATTAAATTCACAGTATGCATGAACTTTTTTTATTTTGTTGTAATGCACATGCATGTATAACAACAACAACAACAACAAACAACAACAAAGCCTTTAGTCCCAAACAAGTTGGGGTAGGCTAGTAAAATAAATTGAACCACAAAAACGTCATATATTAAGATACAAAGGTAGTAGTAATTTAAAAACTAATCAGTTTTAGAAATTGATTGGTATGCTGGGCTTTTATTTTGTCTCATCATATCTGGGTTATCCAGATGTTGAGGTGCGTCCAACATCCTAAAACCCTGGATGAAACCCTTAATTCGAAATGGGGCATCCCTGAAGTCCTAAACCCCCGTGAAGAAAAACCCATATAACCCCGCGCAAACGAACCGAAAGCGATAAGGTTCTTCGGCGCGTCGCCACCCTCTCGTCTCCCTCCCCCCTCCCGCCTGTTCTCCCCTTCCCCTCCTACTCCACAGCCCGTGCCCCACCCTCGAGCTCGCCTCGCCTCCCCTCCTACGGCCTGGAGATGCTCGCGAGTACCACCACGCTCCACCATCTCCTCCTCCCGGCGCCGCCGCATCTCGCCTTCGCTCTCCCGCACGCCGCGCCGCCGCTCCACGCGTGGCTTCCCCTCTCCCGCGTGGCGCCGCCGC
>NC_041382.1:369732277-369733683 GCF_002162155.2 Triticum dicoccoides | reverse complement strand
GTCCAACATCCTAAAACCCTGGATGAAACCCTTAATTCGAAATGGGGCATCCCTGAAGTCCTAAACCCCCGTGAAGAAAAACCCATATAACCCCGCGCAAACGAACCGAAAGCGATAAGGTTCTTCGGCGCGTCGCCACCCTCTCGTCTCCCTCCCCCCTCCCGCCTGTTCTCCCCTTCCCCTCCTCCTCCACAGCCCGTGCCCCACCCTCGAGCTCGCCTCGCCTCCCCTCCTACGGCCTGGAGATGCTCGCGAGTACCACCACGCTCCACCATCTCCTCCTCCCGGCGCCGCCGCATCTCGCCTTCGCTCTCCCGCACGCCGCGCCGCCGCTCCACGCGTGGCTTCCCCTCTCCCGCGTGGCGCCGCCGCGCGTCGCGGCACTTACGCATGGCTCCTCGTGCCGAATGCGACGGAGGGGTACGAGGGCTAAAGTTGTGGCTGCCGGAGGAGACGAGGCGAGCAGCTCCGGCCCGACCAAGTTCTCCGTGAAAATTCCCGTCGGCAATCGCCACGTGAGCCGCGAACCTATACCCTTTCTGTACTTCCCGTTTGCGCGCGCAATGCTCTGTTAAGTGTCTGCGCATTGCAGTATTGGGATTTTGAACTCTGTCGCAGGACATTTTCACGCGGTTGTTTCAACGTGCACCTTTTTTTAACGTGCACCTCTCCAATGTGAATTATCGAAAAAGGCTTTTGCCCCGCTTTATAAATAAAGCAAACCACCAGAAAGCGCACGAACATGGACTAGTTCACACACACACCCAAGTCTCACAAGAGGAAGTACAGAAGGTTTTGCTGAGGGCACAGCTCAACAAGCCCAAATAAAAGGAAAAAAAGAGGGCGGCGGAGCGCTCCGGAGCGCACGGCAGGCGTCTAGTCGGGCTCCGGGGGTGGTGGAGGGGGCGGCGGCGACAGATGGACGGCCACCGAGCGAAGGTCGGCGATGAAGGCGGAGATGGCGTCCCGATCCTGAGGGCGGCTCAGCGGCCGCCAAACCTGCAAGTAACTAGATAGTTTGAAAAGAGCGTCAGTAGCCCGCTTAAGAGGGGTGCGCTGTATCACAAGCTTGTTATGGATCATCCAGAGGGTCCAAGCGATCACCCCAATCTCAAGCCACCTAATGTGGCGAGAGGACAAGGGGGAGTTCTGGAGATCGGCAAATAGGTCGGGGAAGTTGGTATGGCACCAATTCCCACCCACCACCTCCCTAAAGCAGCTCCAAACAAATTGAGCGGACACACACGCGAAGAAGATGTGATTTGAGTCTTCAGGGACACCGCAAAGAGGGCAAAGGCCAGAACCCGGGCCATTGCGCTTGCGGACCTCAACCCCAGACGCGGTCCGTCCGTGAATTCACTGCCACATGAAGATCCGAATTTTTAGTGGAAGGCGGATGGACCACA
>NC_041382.1:369706184-369732267 GCF_002162155.2 Triticum dicoccoides | reverse complement strand
AGGGGGCGATGGCCTGATACATGGACTTGGTGGAGAATTGGCCTGACGGCTCAAGGCGCCACCTCACCTGATTCGGGCCAGCGTCCACCATCGGCTCATGGAGAGCGACGCAATCAAGCAACTCGTGCCAAGCGGCGGTATCCGGAGGCCCAAATGGCCTACGGAATGCGAGGCGCCCTAAGTCAATAAGGGCCCTCTCAAGCGATATCAGGGGGTCGACAGCGATGGAGAAGAGGTCGGGGAAGCGCGCCGCGAAGGGGGAGTCGCTGGCCCACCGGTCAAACCAGAACAACGTAGCAGCCCCAGATCCAACCGAGATGGAGGTCCCAATGCGGAGGACTGGGAGAAGTTGGACCACCGACTGCCAGAACTGGGAGCCGCCGGTGCGCTGACAGAAGGCTAGGGGTCGCCCACGCAGATACTTATTCCAGATGATGTCTAACCAGAGGCCACCGTGACCTTGCGAGATGCGCCAAAGCCAGCGGGATAGGAGAGCAAGATTCATGTGTTTAGAGCACATGATACCGAGGCCACCTTGTTCCCGAGCGCATATGTAGTGCACGCATTATGCGAACGTGGGTTCCTAAGTGCTAAGCACGTATGTATACCTAGTTAAACTATAAGTGCAGTTCCTAAGTTGTCCTTAAATGTTCAAAGCTAATACCTATGGTAACGGTACTATGTCGTTATGTGCTCACTGTTATTCGTCTGGGAGTTTTTACAGTTTGTATATATGTTTTTGCTTCAGTTGTTTGACACAGCGTGAGAATGCTTTTTTTATTGAATTCTTGCTCCAGCCAACTCATCCAAAAGTCCGAACTGATGAAGGGAGACGGGCAATATATTTCAACATTCGCCCTCACGTCTAGGCTATTTTAGTCCTTAGACGTGGGATCGGCGTAGGCCGCAAGATCTTTTTTATTTTAATACTGCGTTGGCAGGGTCTTAAACTCAAGACCTCTTGGCTCGGATACCATATTGAATTCATGCTCCAGCCAACGCATCCAAAAGTCCGAACTCATGGAGGGAGACGGGCAATATATTTCAACATTTTTAACTGGATTGGTTCTTTTTGCGCAAAAAAATAATAACTGGATTGGTTCTTTTGGTCTCTCAGATATTAGTGGAAACAGGACACATTGGGAGGCAAGCCAGTGCTTCTGTAATGGTCACAGATGGTGAAACAGTAAGTGGTTGAAATTTAGTATCCAAATACCTCACGTTCTTCTTCACACACGCGAGTCACATATGAAATAATATAGCTGGTCTAAACACCGAAATTTTGAAATGCATGATATAGACTACTCAATCCATTGACTGTGCACCAATGATTTGATGTTGTGGTGGTAGAATGGGTTCTGATTTTCTCAGGAGTTCTAGGGGGAGCATTTGACGATTCAGTTGTCCTATTATGACTATACGGCAATTTTTGTGTAATTGGCTAGATTTATATTTGTACTATGCCTTGTGTAGCTACCTGTCTCAAAGATCAATTATCGGCGGTAGACTAGTAGTTTTCATGTTCCGTAATGTACTCAATTCACGCCGTGGGCAGAGCAGGAATCTGAACACCCTTGAACATTTTCCACACTTTAGGCTCCCATGAATTTGTTGCTGTTTGTAATTCTGTGCTTGAGCGTGCATTGCAACAAGATAAACCTGCCTTGTTCCTTATGTCATCGTCTCATTCTCATAATTTCGTCATGTCAGTTCCAGGGGACACCAAATTTTCCTATGCATACCACCATTTAAACATACTCTTTTTTAACTAAGACAGATCTGATGATCATCGCTATTTTCCAGTAGCGTCAAAACTTTTGCATCCCTAACTAAAATCACTAATTGCACTGCAGATTGTCTACTGTTCTGTTTGTATGGCTGATACTCCAAGCGATCCTTCTGATTTTTTCCCAATGTCGGTTCACTATCAGGAGCGCCTTTCAGCTGCTGGAAGAACTAGGTACAGAAACCCAAAGTAGTTCTTGCCGTTTGTGTCATCAACTATCACCTGTGTTTTGTGTATTTTCATTCACTCTACTCTTATTTTTTATCCAATGCAGTGGTGGTTTTTTTAAACGAGAAGGAAGGGCAAAAGACCACGAGGTTCACTATAAGAACTTTTGCTATATTGCTTTGTTTTACTTGTCGGTTCATTATAGTTTCTTTCTTGCTTTAATTGCAGGTTTTAGTATGTAGATTGATAGACAGGCCTCTACGCCCTACTATGCCCAAGGGGTTCTACTACGAAACTCAGATTCTATCCTGGGTAATCCAATGATTTTTTGTGTGTACATACATAAATTATACCATCATTTTTGAGCTTGAGCACAATGTGTCATTAATCCATCTATTACTTGTTTTTCATTTGCGTGCTTTATTATTCATATGATCAACAAATAAATTCTTCTTATTCCTCTAGCCTACCCCAACTTGTTTGGGACTAAAGGCTTTGTTGTTGTTGTTGTTGTTGCAGGTTTTCAGTTATGATGGTATCCATTCCCCAGATTGCGTGGCTGTGACAGCTGCTGGTATCGCCATGTACGTTTAATGAAAATATTGGATTAATCAAGTATTCTGTGGATTTTGACCCAAACAAGTATTTCAGCTGCTCTTATTTATCACCAAGCTATCTCTGCAGGGCACTCTCTGAAGTTCCAAATAAACAAACAATTGCTGGCGTAAGAATCGGTATGATTAATGATCAGTTTGTTGTTAACCCAACCACCGAACAAATGGAGGACTCGGAATTGGATTTGATGATGGCTGGGACCGATAGTGCTATATTGATGATAGAGGTTTGTGCTCAAGTTTTGTTTACAGTTGCACATATACTTTCCCCAGCCCATTTTGCTTAAAGAAAAGAATCTTAAAGAAAAGAATATTCACATATTGGTCGGGTGTTTGCCTATCAGTCTCTTAAGTCTTCTAGTTTTCTTGATAGTTAGTTGGGCATTAGTTCTCCCGAGATGAGAAGTTGACATAGTTTTTATCACTGGTTGTACATTACGAGATCTAAGCTTTACTAGTACGACGCCACGCTGCTATTTTCGTGACAACAGCTCGCTAGCAGTTATGTTAAACCTTGTTTGGTTTGCGCTAATTTTTCCCCTTACCCAGCATTTGCTTACTGAATCGGTGGCCCATGAATTGGCCAAATTTCAAATCTGGCAAGAAAATGAATAAGCAGGCCAAGGAGAGTGAACCTCTCTGGAATTTGGGCAGGAAACCACATGGGTGCTAAATGTGGTTAACCAGACCAAATGTGGCATAATGGAAGCTTTATTACTGCAATGAAAAAATGCGCACATGGTCTAACACCTATTACTCGATCCTTTTCCGTGGTTCCGCTCACAATGATCTTTGCTAGGGGCTAGGGACCTTTATATAGTGCAAATTCCAGTTTAATTCAAACTGTACAAAATTGCAGATAAGTGTCCAGATTTAATCTGTTTAAATGAAGACTCCAGATTAACTTAACCAAGCACGCTCATTAGTAGATATTTATATGATTTTTTAACTTAGCAGTAAATGAAGACTCCAGATTTACATGGGTAGCATACCATACCCTTATACTCCATCCGGTCCAAATTAATCTGGATCCGAGGGAGTACTGTTTTTTATTATGCTTCTCTGCTCTTGATTCTAAAGATATATCAATTTAGGTGAACCATGCTGTCTTCTGTGATAGTTCTGTTATCTTGATCATTTCACCGTCCTAGTTATTATTTACTGTTAATATCATGTCTTGCTTTCTGAGTTCTGACTAGTTCTTAGTAGGGATTCTGTGACTTTCTCACAGAGGAAAAGCTGCTTCAAGCTGTTGAAACAGGACAGGTTAGCTCATGACGTCTGTTATGCTATTCTTTTGATATAGTTTTTTTTGATATCCACAGTGTAGTTTGACAAAATATGTGTCCATCATATTGCAAGATGCACACTTAGCAGTTAATAGCGTAGTTAATCAGCAACTACAAGAAATGAGCAAGTCATTGCTCAAATATTTGATTCCTTTTTTCTGTACAAATTCTTGATGTTAGCTTTTCAGATTAGGGGTCTGCGGTCCCTCTAATTTCTAGTTACCTTTTAAGGGCAAGGTGCTGTTATTTACCTGTATAAGGTCAAGGACAGTGAACCCAAATTAGCGAAGACTTCCTCTACCGAGAGAACCAGGAGTTTATTCAACTGGAAACATTTTCTTAGAAGATCTGCTCTCCGCTAATTATTTTATATTACATGTTTTTGCTCTAGGCACACCGCTCAGCTGATATGATCACCGCCATCTCTTTCGCCCATCTCTTACAATAAATACTAGTTCCCTCCAAAAATATATTAAACTTTTGCCTTTATTGTCTTCTCAGGCCTCATTTTGGTCATTTTATTTTTATTTTCCTTCCTTTGTGATTCTAACCTAAGTAAAAATCAGGTGGCGATTCGAGAAATCTGCAAGGCAATCGATGTTCTTGTCCAGACTTGTGGGAAGAAGAAAATGGTTGAGGCTATCAATTTACCACCTGCTGAACTCTACAGGCATGTTGAAGTATGAACATACTGTAGCCCTTTATTAAATCAAATGTACAGTATTTTGACTTTGGTAGGTATATGCAACCTTTTCAAAATTTCAAGTTCTTAATAATAGGCTTATAGTAGATGAAAACAGCAACCGTGTTACTTTTTTTTATAGTTTTTTTCTGGTGACTAGTGAGCAGTTGCTGACTTGCTGTGGGCCTGTGGCTAAAAATCTCAGATACTGATCCTTTTTTATCCTCTCTCCCGACATGTTTTATCATTTTCACTTAGTGGCACAATCGCTGCTCCTTGATATTAAACTGTCTGTATTGTTGTTGTCTCAGTTTCTTCCTACAGGCTGTAAAATTGTCAGGTAGGCTGAGAGGTTTTTCATGGTGTTCAGATCTTACATATGTCCTCTTCAATCGTATAGTTTATTTCAGACTATCCCACAGAAAAACTTATTTCAGGCTATGTGCGCATCTACCCTGGTCTTCTATTCCATGTTGAATTGTATCTACATATGCGTTCAAGTGTTTTAGCCTCCCAAGGGTGCCAGTGCTAAATTAGCCGTGCTGGATAGAAATGTTTGTTCTAGTAATATGTGAACACCAACAGTGTTAAATCCCAGTTAGAAAAAAATGATTGAAATACAACATGCTTTCTCCTCCCACGGCGGTATTTTGCCATTGTCGTTTAATCCGCTTTTCTTTCATAAAAAAAATTAAGCTAAGTGTATCATACTTCACGTCTTCTATGCACTCATTGCTGATTTCAACTGCTAATTGTTTTCAGGATATTTCTGGAGATGAGTTGGTGAAGGCATTGCAAATAAAAGAAAAAATTCCCCGTAGAAAAGCTCTTTCAGCATTGGAGGAGAAAGTAATAATGATACTTTCAGAGCAGGGTTATGTGTCCAAAGATGAGTTATCTGGACCCATTGGAAATTTAGCTGATATTGTCGAGGAGGAAGATGAGGACGAAGTTATAGAGGATGGTGAAGTGGATGAAGGCGATGTTCACATCAAGCCAGTGTCGAGAAAGCCCCACCGTCAGGTGATGATTGTCAAGGGCCTCGGTGCCCAAGACAGCAGGACCTCGACTACGTAGTTCGTAGTCGCGGTGGATAGGAGCGCTAGGGTTTTTGCCTGGCTGCTCTATGATGCGGGAGGGGAAGATAGAAGGAAATAACTTTATTGCTTATCTCTAAAGGGTGCTAACTATCTGATATATAAAGGCCCCATGGGCTAATAACAAACTAGAAACCTATACGAAATAAACTAGTCTAGGAACTAATGTGCCCGGATCAGGACTCCTGTCCAGCCTGCGCCTTGCCTGATGCGGCCGTCGGCTGCTCCTGGCCGCGCGGCCCACGTCTGTAAGACGTGCCCCACATGACATCTCTCCCCCCCTCGACGAGCAGCTCGTCCTCGAGCTGAAAAGCGGGGTAGCGCTCGACGAAACTGTCAAGATCCTCCCATGTAGCTGACGAAGCTGCTTCACCCTTCCAGTGGACGAGTAGCTGGCGAACGCCGCGTGCTAGGCGCGCACGAGTCACGCGCTCTGGTTCTGGAACAGCCGCCCCGTTGTGGATCGAAGGCAATCCCGGCGGTGTAGTTGGAGGAATGCCGAAGAACTTCTTGAGGAGGCCCACGTGGAACACGTCATGGAGGCGCGAGCGCGCCGGAAGCTCAAGACGGTATGCCACGTCGTTGATCACTTCTGAAATGCGGTACGGCCCATAGAATCGTGGCTTGAGCTTGCCCCTGGTTGGCAAGTTGAGAGAGGACGCGGCGCGCTGTCGAAGGCGAAGCCAAACCCAATCGCCCACCTCATGCCGAATGTCCCGATGACGTCTGTCGTAGTAGGACTTATAGACCGCCTGTGCCTGTTGTAGACGATAGCGGACGTCCTCGATAAGTTCGTCGCGCTCAGCCATGCTCCTGGCCACTGCAGCCACCCGTGTGTCGCCGGGCTCGTAAGAGCGAATAGTGGGAGGGTCACGGCCATACACAAGCTTGAACGGAGTCTCTTGGGTTGCTGTCTGGTAGGCGGTGTTGTATATGTACTCAGCCCAGGGAAGCCACCGGAGCCACTGCTTGGGACGATCCCCGGTAAGACACCGTAAATACATCACAATGATCTTGTTAGCAGCCTCCGTTTGACCATCCGACTGCGGGTGAAATGCTGACGTCATGTGCAGCTTTGTCCCCGTGAGGCGCATGAGCTCTCGCCAAAAAGCGGAGGTGAAGACGGGGTCGCGGTCAGAGACCATGGACTGCGGCACGCCATGAAGACGAACAACCTCAGCGAAGAACACCTGTGCCACTGACTCTGCCGTGTATGGGTGGGCTAACGCCACAAAATGGCAATACTTGCTGAAGCGATCCACCACGGTGAGGATGACAGGCTTCCCGCCTACTCGAGGAAGCGCTTCCACGAAGTCGATGCCGATGTCAGTCCACACGCCCGTGGGTACCGGCAGCGGCAGTAGCAGCCCAGCGGGGTGCAAGTGCTCGGACTTGTACCGCTGGCAAGTACCGCAAGTGCGGATGTACTCCTGCACCGTCTTGTGAAGGTTAGGTGCGTGGAAATCGCGGCGGAGACGATGCAATGTGCGCAGGACGCCTTCATGCCCATCATCGTGCACGGCACTGAGAATCTCCTGGAGTAGCGGGGATGACGGCGGAATGTAGAGGCGGCCGTTGAAAGTAACGAGGCCGTCGGAGAGCGCCCAAGGCTGTTGCCGCGCACCTGCCGTGATATCCTCCCGCAGTGCGACGAGCGCCGGATCAGTAGACGTCGCTTGCCGGAGGCGATTGATGAAGTCGAAACGAGGCCCTGAGACCGCCATGATCGTCGTCTCCTCCGTGTCACGGCGGGAAAGTGCATCCGCCACCGTGTTGGTACTACCTGCCTTGTACTCCACCGTAAAGTCGAATCCCAGGAGTTTGCCAACCCAATGATGCTGCGGGATGGTGGCCAAACGCTGGTCAAGCAGAAATTTGAGGCTGTAATGATCCGTTTTTACCACAAATTGACGCCCCCATAGGTACGGCCTCCAATGGCGAATCGCGAGCACCAGGCCGATGAGTTCCCGTTCATACGCTGCCAGGGAACGGTGACGTGGCGCGGCTGGCCGGCTAAAGAAAGCCACCGGGTGGTGGTCCTGAAGAAGGACGGCCCCGAAACCGTACGTCGATGCGTCACACTCGACGATGAACGGCCGTGTAAAATCCGGTAACGCGAGGACGGGAGCCGTGGTGATTGCCGTCTTGAGGGTGGTAAAAGCTGCTGCCGCCTCCGGTGACCAAGAGAAACCATCCTTGCGAAGGAGGGCCGTCAGGGGCGCGGCAACCACGCCAAAGTCCTTGACAAACTTGCGGTAGTACCCCGCAAGGCCGAGAAAGCCCCGAACCGCGCGCGCCGAGCGTGGTTGCGGCCAGTCCGCTACTGCCTGCACCTTTTCCGGATCCATGGCCACGCCTGCAGCGGAGATGGTGTGACCCAGGTATGCGATTGATTCAACGGCGAACGCGCATTTGGAGCGCTTGACGAAGAGCCGGTGCTGGTGCAGGACCGTGAAGACGGTGCGCACATGTCGGAGATGGTCAGCCCATGTCTCGCTGAAAATGAGGATGTCGTCAAAGAAGACGAGAACAAAACGGCGCAGGTATGGCCGCAACAGATCATTCATGAGGGCCTGGAACGTGGCCGGCGCGTTGCAGAGTCCGAACGGCATCACCAGAAACTCGTAGAGGCCGTCATGAGTACGGAAAGCTGTCTTCGGGATGTCCTCCGCACGCATCCGCACCTGGTGGTAGCCGGAACGTAAATCGAGCTTGGTGAAGAAACGAGCGTGCCGTAGCTCGTCGAGGAGTTCGTCCACCACCGGAATCGGGAACGCATTCTTGACAGTAATGGCGTTCAGGGCGCGATAATCGATGCAGAAGCGCCAGGACCCGTCGGCCTTGCGGACCAGCAGTACCGGGGACGAGAATGCGGAACAACTCGCACGGATGATACCTTGGGCGAGCATGGCGGCGCACTGACGCTCCAGCTCGTCCTTGTGCGTGGCCGGGTATCGATACGGACGGACGGCCACCGGGGCGGAACCAGGTAGCAGGGTGATGCCGTGATCGCGGCTGCGGGGCGGTGGCACGCCGGAGGGGTCGGCGAAGATGCCGTCGAACTCGGTGATGATGGCGTCCAGGAAGTCGCGGCCGCTGCATGATTTTAGGGCTGGCCCGTCCGGTCCTGCAATGCCGTGCCAGCACACCCGATGGCCCCGCCGCCAGAATGTCATGGAGAGGGCTCGGAAATCCCACAGGATCGGTCCGAGCGACGCCAGCCACTGCGTGCCCAGGACGATGTCGTAGCCCGCGAGCGGCAAGGCGAGGAAATCCTCCGCGAACTCCTCGTGGCCGATGCGGAAGGGCACGACGCGGTACGCGCCCTGGCACGGAACGCGCTCGCCGTTGGCCACGGTGACGCGCATCTTCTCTGTGGTGGGGGGCGGTAACGTAGCACGAGCGGTCGCCTCTTCGGCGATGAAGTTGTGGGTGGAGCCTGAATCGATCAGGGCGAGGAGGGAGACACCTCCGAGAGTAATCTGCATCTGCATGGTTTCACTTGTGCGCACGCCGGCGATCGCGTGGAGCGAGATTTGAGGGTCGGCCCGCGATGCATCATCAGTGGCGGAGGCCGCGTCGTCGTCGTCGTCGTCGTCCGGCGCTAAGTCGAGGAGAAAGATGCGCTGGCACACGCGGTTGTGGCCCCTGCCAAACTTCTCGTTACAGTTGAAGCAAAGGCCCAGGCGACGGCGTTCCTCCATCTCTGTCTGGGAGAGACGCTTGATTGGGCGTCCGTCCGGCAGATTGTGGCCCTGCTGAGGTGCGGCTGGTGGGGCCGGAGCGGGGGGCGCGAGGCGTGGTCCTGGTGTCGGCAGGATGCCCTTCTGTGGAAAACGCACCGGTGGCGCGGCGGAAAGCGCGCACTGGTCGCGCAGCTCCAATTTGCTGGCGAGGCTCATGGCGACGGCGAGGGACTGTGGGTTATGGATCTCCACGTCGAGGCTGAGGGGTGGCTGGAGTCCCGCGGTGAAGATCTGCACTTTCTGTGTCTCGGATAAGGTGCCTGCCCGGGGAAGGAGTGCCTCAAACCGCTCCTGGAAGTCGACGACGGACGTCGTGCGTTTGCACGCCATTAGTTCGCCCAGCGGGTTAGCGCGCAGCGGTGGCCCGAAGCGGAGATTGAGCAGCTCGGAGAAGCGGCGCCACGGAGGTGTGCCCTCGTCGCGCTGGACCTGCATATACCATAGTTGGGCAGGACCCTCGAGATTGTAGGACGCCATCCACACCTTCTCCTCCTCGGCGATCCGTTGTTGATGGAAGAAGGACTCGCATATGTTGATGAAGGCGAGCGGATCAGACTTGCCGTCGAACTTGGGGAAGTCCATCTTCTGGAACCTGGGCGGCCGATCATTGTGGTGCTGCCCATCATGGGCGGCGGCTGCGCTGGACGAAGAGGAGGACTTGTCCTTCTGGAGTGCGGTGACGGACGACTGCAGGGACATCACCGTGGCCGTCAAGGCCTCGATCATCTTAGCCAGATCCGCGGTGGTCGGTTCTGCCATGCCGGAAGTGACCGAGGCGGCAGCGGATTGTGGCGATGTCGGGGAGCTGGGCGCGGACACAGGGGGGAAAGCGGCCGGCGGATGGAGCGTGGACGAGGAGGAGGATCGCCTGGAACCTGATACCAAGTTGTCAAGGGCCTCGGTGCCCAAGACAGCAGGACCTCGACTACGTAGTTCGTAGTCGCGGTGGATAGGAGCGCTAGGGTTTTTGCCTGGCTGCTCTATGATGCGGGAGGGGAAGATAGAAGGAAATAACTTTATTGCTTATCTCTAAAGGGTGCTAACTATCTGATATATAAAGGCCCCATGGGCTAATAACAAACTAGAAACCTATACGAAATAAACTAGTCTAGGAACTAATGTGCCCGGATCAGGACTCCTGTCCAGCCTGCGCCTTGCCTGATGCGGCCGTCGGCTGCTCCTGGCCGCGCGGCCCACGTCTGTAAGACGTGCCCCACATGACAATGATCATTATTTTGTTCTCATTGAATATGTCCTACAGCCTTTTCCCCCCTATATCATCTTATTGGAGTGAACTTGAAATTCTATTTGTTATTTTCTGTGGCACTGTTTTTAGCTTACCATCCATCTCATGCACAATTGATTATCTGTTGCTTTTACCGATCTACACTGTTTCTTCTGTGTAGTTATTCTCAGAAGTTGATGTCAAGTTAGTCTTCAAGGAAGTTTCATCCAAATATCTGCGAAGGCGGATTGTAGAGGTAAATGTTATTGCTAGGATGCTTCGTTATATCTATTACAGCATTTGTTGGGTAGGAAGTTTTCACTTGCATATTGCCTTCCTGTTTGCAACTTCGCAATGCTATAGCGGATTGTAATCTGGGAATTCAGTCATGGTGAATAATCAGATACAAAACATGATAATCTTCAAAGTCAAGGTGATGTTATGTCTAGGTACTCCCTCCGGTACTTTTTTCTCTTCGCCTAACTCAAATCACGCATACCACGGAACTCCACTTTTGGTTGAACTTGTACTCTTTTACCCCTGCAGTGGGTGGCTAGCGAAGATCCGGAGATCTGAGAAGATGAATACACCTGAAAGTTACTTTGCTCCTTCCTCCTCTGCATGCGCTTCGGGTTCCTTGTTTTCCCCCTCCCTTTGCATGTGCTCGAGCTGGCACGCCATGGCGCACGATCTCCCGTAGCAAATGGCGGTGAATCAGTTTCATAAACCGGCGCCAAAAGATTCAAACGAAAATGAAGAAAATAACGTGCTCCTCTCCTGCTCCTTCGAAACTGAATTGGGTGCGGTTCTACTGCCCGAAATTTAGAATGGCGCCATTGAAGTAAAAAGACTGAGAAGCTCCCTATAAATCCAATGCTCTCCATCTCCTCAGTTAGCAATTCTCTTCTCGTTGTCTTGCACATCTCTCCTGCCTTCTTCATTTATGTCATGCGTCATCCATAGTTCATAGACTAGGGCGTTGCAGATCACATCCATGGCGACGACGGCATCAGCGGAGCTCGCCATGCACACTGGTCGTGTGCAGCACGCTGACGCCTCGGGCGGAAACATAACAGGGGGCGCGAGCCATGTGGGAGTGAGGGTGCTCGGCCCGCCGGTCATGTGTAGCATGCCGGCGTTTCAGGCGGAAGCAGAATAGGCGGCCAGAGCATGCGGGAGTGGTGGTGCTCGGCCTACCGGCAGTGTGCAGGAACCTGGCGACCTGGGCGGAAGCGGTAGTGGTGCTGCTCGACCTGGGCCATTGGACTCCATTAATGGCGCTGGAGCAGCAGCAACCTGTAATGCCGGTCGTGGCTACGGTGCATGCATCAATGTTGGAAATTGCATAGGCATCGATGGCAGGTAGTTAATGCAGCGGTGCATGCGGAGCTGCGAGTTCAGCGGTAGCATTGGAAGAAGAGGTAAAATATGCTAACACGCAGACTAATAGGGGAAAAACCGAAAAATCTAAGATGCAAAGAAAAAAGGACCGGAGGGACTAGTCAGAACTAAGAAATACAGTATGGGCACAGTATTCTGTAAGAATTAGAAAATCAGATAGAATCTAGTTCTACTTAAAAAGGCTGGCTTTCTTGTAGTGCGACATTTAGATCATTAAGACAATTCATAGTTTCATAGGCCTTGAAAATGATTTCATGAATGTTGCATGATAGTCCAGGCAGAAGTACAAATATGACCATATTATAATCCCCTCCAGTTGACTTCCCGTAAGAAGAAAATGTTGAAAATACAGTTGTGCCTGGTAGGAGGCACAGTTGTTATGGCAAAGTGGGTTAGTTGCATGACAGTAGTAGAGACTGTCTATGTACAGAATAGGGCTGCTGCATCCCACAGCACTAAGTGCAGCAATGCCTGTGGGGCATGGCCTCTATCCATTAATAGTTTGATTTAATAGTTGCAGGGTTTAGATTTTGGAATACATTACCTTGTAAGACTTTTACTAGGACCGATAGACTGAGAACTGAGAGCTAGCAAGTGGCTGGAGTTCAAGGTGCTGAATCCGCCCACTCGTGTTCAAGTCCGCTATGCGGACTCCGCTTGGGTACTATCTTAATTTGTGGAGAGGTGTCACTTCGCCGTTTAGCCAACGTTTTTTAGGATCGATAGACTTTCTACTTAAACCTTTCTGTGGTATATGCTACTATTATTATTCATGTCTTTCCTGAATGTGCTCAAACTTCAGGGTGAAAAGCGAAGCGATGGACGGAGTGCCTGTGAGCTTCGCCCCATTAATTCTCAATGTGGAATACTCCCACGGGCACATGGTAGTGCATTGTTCACAAGGGGAGAAACACAGGTAAGGTAATACACTTAATTTGACAGTCTAATGCAACTGATATTCCTCACAACTTAACCTTTTGGTATCATTTTCTTCTTGCATATGATGCTTATTGTCTCACTAATCCTCAAATTAACCGGGCAACTCTCTTCTTATAATGCAATGGTGGAACTCCCGCCCCAGTTGTTGGTTTCATTTTCATGATCGTGTCACTAATCCTATTTGATCCTTCCTGCTGCTTTAGGAATCTTGCATTTGTATTTTATTCACATAATGTGGTATATTTGTATGAACCACAAATTGATTTCTTATTGCAGTCAATACTTGTTGCCACTTTGTGTAGATCTAGTAGTTTTTGCGGAGTAATTTCAATCTGTGTAGCACTTTATTGCAATTTTGTGACGTATGAGTGTAGATATTTAGAGCATCTACAGCCGGACCTCTCAAACCCACCTCATACGCTCGGGCGGGCCGCCCGGTCACTGTCCAGTCACGATTTTTTGACCCAGACGCCCCCCTCAAACGGCCCTCAAACGCCCGGGCGGGCCGCCCGGTCACTGTCCAGTCACGATTTTTTGACCCAGACGCCCCCCTCAAACGGCCCTCAGACGCCCGGGCTGATCGGCACCCCCCATATCCAGCCCAAATATGGGGCGGATATGGGGGCGCCTGGGTGTGCCCGCCACGTCGAACCTGGCCCACGCTGGCCCACCCAACCCCACATAAAATCCTCCCCATCCGCTCCCCGGACCAAACCCTAGCCACTTCACTCCCCTCCCCTCCACTCCCCTCCGCCACCCAAGCTCGTCTCCGGCTCCTTCCGGTCGTCTCCGGCATGGCGGGCAGCGGATCCGAGTCCTTCACCTCCAGATCCGTCGACCCTGAGCTCATCCCACGCGGCTCCGAGGAGGAGATGGCCGTCCGGCTTGCGCTCCGCCACGCCCGGGAGGAGGGACATGCACGGCTGCGCTCGGACTCCATCCGTCGGTAATCCATTGCGTCCGCCCAAATGGCGCATGGATCCGGCGCTAGGCCGGCCGTAGCTGCCTCGCCGGGGGCCGTGCGGTCCGTCTGGCGCCCGAACACGCTGGCGGACGCGCAACTCCTCCGGTGGCGTGTCGATGTTCGGGACGCATCATCGTTCCACGAGGCCATGGCACGGCGTGCCCGCCATGCAAGGCATCGGGTGCGGGAGGCCACGGCAGCCCTCGCGGCGGCGGACGTCGGCGAGGCGGAGTCGATTCTTCGCCCCGTATGGCGCATCAGTCCGGGCGCCGCAACCGCATCGTGGTGGACGTCGGCGGCTCGTCCCTGGACGGATCCGTCATCGATCAGACGTCCATCGACACCGTTTAGGTTCCGGCCTCCGACGAGGAAGAGTAGGGCATGGGAGACGTCGGGGTCTTGAGTCCCGTGAGCCGGCTCGTGTCCCATGCCCTACCCTACCTTGCCGGCGACCGGACCAACACTCTGAGGAGCGCAGCCGGCCGCCGGACATGGCCAGGGTGGAGCCGGGCGAGCGGTGAGCGGAACCGGACGAAGCTCCGCTCAAAGATTGCTGCGTTGCATGTAATAATATGGACTTGAGGTTTCTAATTTGAGGTATCCGGATGTGGAATGCGTTTTTTGAGGGGTGACCGGTCACTGTCCACGGACGCGCCTGCGTTGCATGTAATAATATGGACTTGAGGTTTCTAATTTGAGGTATCCGGATGTGGAATGCGTTTTTTGAGGGGTGACCGGTCACTGTCCACGGACGCGCCCAGGCGCGTCCGCGGGCGTATGAGGGGTCGGATTTGCCAAGTCCGGCTGTAGATGCTCTTACTCAGCATACTAATCACAATTTTGCAAGAACAAGAAATGTAGCTGCATGTGTCACTACACTGTTTTCTCTTATAACAGACAGTTTCTGCTTGAGTTGAAGTAGTGTTAAACACAGTACCTCTAACTCTGTACTTATTCAAAAAATCATAATAAAAAAACCGTACGTTTTTAACGTTTCTTATTTGATCATGCAGGCACTGGCTGTGGTCACTTTAGGTGACTATCAGATGGCACAAAGAATTGACACTCTTGTTGACACCGAGGAATCAAAGAGTTTCTATCTTCAGGTACGCGATATGAATGTTGGTTGATGACATATCATCTTGCTTGGCTAGTTCTTTTTTTGAATATTTTGCTTGGCCAGTTTCACATATCCAGAGTTAAAAAATATTCATCTATTGTTTCCCATATAGTTCGACTGAATAGAAATTATATTTGTAATGCTTTGCTGGGCTTTTAGATAGTTCCATTTATGAGGGCAATTGTTTTCAACTATTCCTTGTGAAATATATCCTGATCTGGTAAATGTAGATCTATTAACTATGAAAATGCTAAATGGAGGCCAAAGTTTGAAAAATTCAAAATTCAGACTTATACGTTTCAATTTTTTTTGAAAAAATACACATACACCCAGAGACACAGTGTACATGTGTGTAAATTTTCATGATGAAATACGTTAAAATAAGAGCTTACTTACTTACTTACGAAGCCTTTTATCCCAAACAAGTTGGGGTAGGCTAGATATGAAACCCTTTCACGAGGACTTCCCAGGAGGTCACCCATCCTAGTACTACTCTCGCCCAAATGGGTTTCATACCCAAAAGACTGGCTAGTTTTTACGTTGGCTCGCCAAGCCTATCACAACCCTTAGATATGAAACCCTTTCACGAGGACTTCCTAGGAGGTCACCCATCCTAGTACTATTCTCGCTCAAATGGGTTTCATACCTATGGGACTGGCTAGTTTTTACGTTGGCTCGCCAAGCCTATCACAACCCTCCTCCTTTACCCGGGCTTGGGACCGGCTATGCCTAGAAGACATAGGCGGAGTTACGTTAAAATAAGAGCTACCAAAAAAATAAGAGCTACCAAAAAAAATCTGTGGCTTTTCAGTACATACACTGTTCATTCTCAAAGTCCATGATTTTTTTTTTGTGCAGCTTGCAGTTCAAGGTATTTCATTGTGAAATTTTACACACATATACATTACATCCTTGTATAGGTGTTTTTTATCCGATTTTTTTGAAACTGAAAAGTTTTTTTTTTTAATCTCGGCCTCCGAAACTCCCTAATATATTAACTACTCCCTCTGTCCCATATTAATTGTCGCTCAGAAGTTAAATAGTGACAATTAATGTAGTTGTATATTAGCCTTTTTGACATGTGTTGCTTACAGTAAAGAGTGTTTTCTTAAGCTACTAGCACTTAACAGAGCCCATTCACAATATATTTGAAATAAGATTTAAGCTGTGAAGATACTGGTACCACTTCGTAGTTTAAGCAGTTATTTCTTGGACACTATATCGCTCTCATAGGGCAGCCTGGTGCATGTAGATCCTGCTTGCGCAGGGTCACGGACTTGAACCCGTGACCTGATGGTCACAAGGCAACAGCTGTACCACTGCGCCAAGGCTCCCCTTCATTATATTGCTCTCATAGTTTAACAAAAAAACAATGGGTCTGTTCAACTAGAGAAAACCTGAGACCGGTGCCACTGCCATGTTCTTTCTGGTTCAGCTCATGATTCTTTCCTCTAAAAGCTAGTTAATTTTATTATTATTCGGGAAGACTCGCCGTTTTAAGAATTGAGTTTGGGGCGTCCCACTTATTTAACACAGTTCCCACTAGGTGCTTTGCAGTGATTTGCTTGTTGGGGCAGGCAATAAATATATTAAACTACCATGTTTTGAGCCGCTCTAGATTGCCATATGCATCTGTTGCATAACATGATATGAACTGATGAACAGATGCCTAAAAGTTTCACCGACTGGTCCAGTTATTGTGTGTTTATAAATATTAAACTACCATGTTTTGAGCCGCTCTAGGTTGCCGTATGCATCTGTTACATAACATGATATGAGCTGACAAACAGATGCCTCAAAGTTTCACCGACTGGTCCAGTTATTGTGTGCTTCTGACTGCTGTATGCACGTGTTACATCCCATGATTACACTTCATAGCTAATTATTGTGTTACATACTGCAGTACACGTTCCCTCCATCATCTGTTGGTGAAGTTGGTCGAACCGGAGCACCTAATAGGAGAGAGATAGGTCATGGTATGCTTGCAGAAAGGGCGCTGGAACCGGTTTTACCTGCAGAGGTGGATTTTCCCTACACTATTCGTGTTGAAAGTACTATCACTGAAAGTAACGGCTCATCCAGGTAATGATCATTTCATGCTTTTCTTCCATTGTAGTTTGCAAGTCTTTCGATGGGGAAGCTTGTACAGAGTTGACACTTGACCTTGCACTACTACGTTCTTGTTGTGTTACTATTACTATCGTATGTAGTTACTTGGCGCCTCCTTATTGGAGTTGTTATAATATAGATTCTGCCACTCGTCATTATCATCCTTGTGAGCAGGCTGCAGGATAGCCTGATTTTACTCAATGTTTCTCACGAGTCTTAACAGCTGAGCAATAGTTTTCTCTCATGCAGTACAGCCTGCCCTGTATTATTTTTATTCTTAAATTGGTAATATATTTCTGTTATCTACCACCAGCATGGCTTCTGTCTGTGGAGGTTGTTTAGCACTTCAAGATGCTGGTGTTTCAATAAAGTTCCCTGTAGCTGGAATAGCAATGGGCTTAGTTCTTGACACTCAGGAATTCGGTGGAGACGGTACACCACTTATTCTTTCTGATATTACTGGATCTGAAGATGCCTCTGGTGACATGGATTTGAAGGTGTAACTTCTATACCACCCCGAGTTGGGTTTCCCCCATATAAATGCAGTAGCAGGCTTAATGGTTGATTCTGTTTGAATTGTTTAATTTGTTTACCAGTCAACCCCTCTTTCAGGTTGCTGGTAGTGAACATGGTATATCTGCTTTCCAAATGGACATCAAGGTTGTAAACACTAACGACTAGATGAACCAACATTTGTTTTGTGGCTATGCTATTAGGTTGCATATTATTCGCTCTGAAGTTATCTCTGTGCATGTTATGCTGTGGCAGGTAGTGGGGATAACTCTACCTGTAATGGAACAAGCACTTCTACAAGCTAGAGATGGTAGAAAGCACATTCTAAGTAAGTCTGTATAGCCTGTGTTTAACCTTAAATCTTGCTTTATTATCTGTGGATACCATGCTGGAAAAATCCAGTTTCATGTTACTTGTAACAGATAACTGCAAACTTACGATACATTGTAAGTAAGCTGCAAGATGTAACATAAAAGAAAGAAGATGTAATTATATCAGCTCACCGAAATTCTACCGTAAGCATTTTAAACCCTGAACAAGAAGTTTCCTGTCTGCAATGTGTACAAAAATCATATTTTACTTAGAGCATCTCCAATAGACGGTCCATATGTAAAAGTAACCAACTTTTGGATCTTCTGAGGCAAAAAACAGCTCTCCAACAGATGGTCCATATGCAAATTTTTTTACATCTCCGCCTCCCGGAGATGTAAAATAACCGCGACCGCGCGCCAACGCCCAACCGCCCTTCATTCATTTCCCCCCTTCTTCTTCCCGCCCGCCGCAGCTCCCCACTCGGCCGCCGCCTTGCGGCAGCTCCCCGACGCCGCCCCGCCGCAGATCCAGCCTCGCCCCTAGCCCTGCCGCCGATTCCATCCCGCCTGGGTTGCCCCCCGCCGTCGTATGAGCGGATCAAGCCGTCGTCGCACCGCGCCGCCCCGGCTCCGCCCGCCTCCGGCCCGGCCCGTCCGCCTCCGCCTTGCCCCGGCCTGTCCGCCTTTGCTCCGGCCTCCTCCCACCCCCGCCCGCACCGCACGCCGCCGGCGCCCGCCCTCGCCCGCACCGCACATCGCCGCCCCACTCTGTCCGCCTCCGCCTCGCACCACACGCAACCGCCCGCTCCCCGCTCGGCCGTCGCCCCGACCTCTCTCCACCCGCCGTTGCCCTGACTCGCTCCAGCCGCCACCGCCACCGGATGGCGCCGAAGGGCAAGTCGGGTTTCTTCGGCGTGAGGGCGAAGCCCTCCGGGAACTTCAGAGTGGAGTTCTCTGACGCCGGGCGGCGTTGGTGGCTCGGCATGTATCCCACTGCTGACGAGGCCGCGCGTGCCTACGACGTGCCGGTGTGGCATGCCGGACGGCCGAAGACGGACCTCAACTTCCCGGAGATCGAGACCCGGGCGGTGGCGGAGTGGCTCGTGCCACAGGGCATCCAGATGGAGGAGATGCCGACGACGAAGAAGAAGAAGAAGAGACCGGCGGTTGTCGTCACTCCCGGCGAGAGCGACGAGGCGGCGATGGCTCGGTTTGCGCGGGGGCATCCCGAGTACGTCTAGGCCAAGCAGGAGTTCTACTGGAAGCGTGATGCCGAGGAGAAGAAGAAGGAGGTGAAGGAGGACGAGGCCGGCCCCTCGACGGTGATCCCCATCGAGTCATCGTCGGAGGAGGACGAGGAGTTCTGGGGGCTCTCGGATGACTCCGAAGAGTCGTACTGGATGCCCTCGGACGACGAGTAGTTCTGCTAGTTTAAATTTATGTCATCTATGTTTGAACTTGTTTGAATTTGATGTTTGAACTATGTTGAGATGAAGTAGTAGTTGGTCGTTTTCAGAATTTTACATCTTCGTTTTGGACCAACTGTTGGAGTTGAGCCTTTTTCGGAGATGTAAAAAGCACTTTTTGGTGATGTAAATTTTTACATCACCGGTTTGGAGCACCAAAATATACATCACCGGTTTGGAGATGCTCTTATAATATGTATTAATTCCGGAAGAAGAATCATGCGTATCTATTTTGAATGCATCATCTTAGGTGACATCATTTGTGAATGCAGCTAAAATGTGGGAGGGTTATCCCAAAAACTTCTAATAGTAAGTCACACAACATGATTATGGTTAACAAACTCTCCATTCTTAGATTATTAAGAATAGTAACAATTTACTCCAGTCTATTCCACTGAATTCTATTATGGTCAAAAGGCCATTTGTATTTCCATTTGCAAATCAATTTCAGGTAATATCTGATGTTAGATTTCATTGTCTTCCTCAGATGAAATGTTAAAATGTTCGCCTCCTCCAAGTAAAGCACTGTCTCCCCATGCTCCTGTTATTCATGTTATGAAGGTTGGTACATTGTTTGTGAAGCATGATGATCTTTTATATTTCCTTGCAATTATAATGTTTTAAACTTGTCTGCAACTGTTCTTCTTCAAGGTTAAACCTAACAAGGTGAATTTGATAATTGGTTCTGGCGGAAGGACAATAAAAAGCATACTCGAGGAGACTGGAGTATATGCCATTGATGCTCGAGATGATGGCACGGTAAGGAGAACTTGGTGATAGCATGTTAACTTTTCAAAGTACTACCTGACATTCTTTTGGCAGGTAAAAATTACTGCAAGGGACATGGAAAGCTTAGAGAAGTCGAAAAATATAATAACTAATCTTACCATGGTTCCAAAAGTTGGAGAAATTTTCAGGTGTCAATTCGTTTTATTCCCTTGGTTTTATGTGCATATAGTTTCTTCATATTATGTTATGCTTCCTGCAGATTCAACCAAGCACTTGCTTTTAAATTGAAACATTTTCTGGGTTTTAGCTAATGAAAACTCTTCTTGGAAACTCAATTGCTAGGAACTGTGAGATCAAAACAATTGCTCCCTATGGAGCTTTTGTTGAAATTGCACCAGGGCGTGAGGTGAGTAGATACTAAAATTTGCTTTATTAATCCCAATGTTAACATATTTATTGCATGTTCACAATGCAGAATAATTTTACTTCTCATTGACAAATCCACGTGGCCTCATTGGGCTTCTAAGGAGCTAATTAGTTTACATGCACAAAGCCATTTCCAGTTGTTGTTCATTATCTTGTTGCCATAACTCGTATTCTTAACTCAATGTGCAGGGTTTATGTCATATCAGCGAGTTAAGTTCAAGTTGGTTGGCCAAGGCTGAGGATGTGAGGAAATATATCACATGTTTTACTTTGTGTTTGATTCCTTCTCGTGTTTAAGTTATCCAATTCTTTATTCCTTTTCAGGCTTATAAAGTTGGTGATCGCATTGATGTCAAGCTTATTGAGGTTTGTAAATCTCTTTAAAGTGTAAACTCAACATCAATGCAATGTAAAACCGTGAAAATTGCGCCTTTGGTGTATGCTAATGGTACATATAGATGGGCGACGAATGGTAGCCAAAGAGCCTATTGCTGGAATTTTCAACCAGTGCATGATTTCAGCTGGTTCAAATATTATCTACTCCCTCCGTTCACTATTATAAGATGTTTTGGATATTTCAATATGGACTACATATGGACTGAAATGAGTGAACAAACACACTAAAACGTGTATACATACATTCGAATCAGAAAAGTTAGAACATCTTATAATAATGAACGGAGGGAGTAGGTATTATGGAGCATAGATCAGTGTCATTGTTGCTAATTGTAGGCTGTATATGTTAATTGGTGGTACTGTAATATTGCATAATTAGTGTCCTATTTTTTCCAGCGTCACAGCTAATATTTATTAAGATAGTAATTGCTGCAGGTCTTTAGAATGCTTAGGCTACTATTCCTAATCTTACGGCTATAAATGCCATTAGGTTAAGTTTCTGGTTACATGATATGATTGAAGGGGAATGCCGTCAGTAGTTTTGACCATCTCTATTTTCTGAATCCCTATTTTCTTGACTGTCTGAACCAGATAAATGACAAGGGTCAACTTCGACTAAGTTGCAAAGCGTTGCTTCCTGATGCAAACCAAGAACCTGGCAGCATCAAGCAGCAAACGAGCAGTTCAGTGAAAGAAAAGGTAGTATACAAAGATGATATCATTAAGATGACAACTAGAAGGTCCAAACGTAAGAAAGAAGTTGAGCCGTCTGCAGCTGAAAATGCCACACCAAAGACCCTTGAAAACAGCACAGCTGACAGTCCTTAAGCATTTGGACTCACAAAGACAGTGAAAGAAACAGGGTGACACAAGCAACATGGCGCTTCATCACACTAATTGCCTGAGAAGACTAGGATTGCAACTACAATATCCACTGACTGCATTACTGGAACTACATGACATGGCTTGCAGCCCAAATTGCCCACTTGCCCCCTTGAGATTGGACACCTACAGAAGATCTGTTCAAATCTTTGTGCTCGATCATGCTCCAAATGGAGTAGATGCGAAATCTCACCTGGTTTATGTTGCTGCTTTAGCATGCAACTATTTTGGTTGTGTTCCCATATGCACATCTGCATTTTGTCTAGTGCAACAAGGAGTGCCTACTATGGCTTTGCTACATTGCTTTAACATGGCCTAGCTATACCCGTGCGTTGCCACTGAACAACAAGCAAATGTGCGTCATTGTTTTATTTCGTCAGATAAACGCGTGTTTTGTTTTCACCGTGTAGCTATAAACATGAGCCTACTTCTTTCGCTTCCTCCCTATCAGCCGCCGCGAGCATATCACGTGGAAACCAAGTTCCAATGAAAATTTTGTGAAAACAATGTTTGAATTTTTAAAATATTCTACTCTCTTTGTGCTAAAATAAGTCTCTCAAACTTTGGTATAACTTTGTACCAAAGTTAGTATGAAGTTGGAACACTACAAAGTTGGGACACTTATTTTAGGATGGATGGAGTGTAGAAAGACAGTATGTTGAGAGGGTGATGCCATGTGAATTTCCAGGTTTAATCACAAAACTATTTACGAGCTATGAAAAAAACAATTCAACAATGAATAGTGACCTGATAGATACTATTTTCAATCCCTTCGTTGAATCATGTTATATTATACTCCCTCTGTTCCAAATTACTTGTTGCAAAAATGGATGTATCTAGAACTAAAATACATCTAGATACATCCATATCTGCAATAAATAATTCGGAACGGAGGGACTAGGTGTGTTGCTTCAGTATTTTTTCCAGAATTTTTGAGAACTTTTACACCGTCGAAAACCTTAACTATCGTACCATGATGATAATTATAGCATAATCAATCTGGTAACTATGTTAAATTCTTCCTAAACCTATGGATATGATCAGAGATGCAGTCTCCTAGTTATTTGTTAAAATGAGATATACCATAACAAAAACACAAGGGTAGAGTTTTTTTTTGACAATACGAGTGGAAATGTAGTGTAGTAATCATCCGCTCTGTGTAGTTGTTAACATATCCCATTCTGACAAATAACAAAAACACAAGTGTGGGTTATGAGGCTAAAGTAGTATTAATTATAAGGTAGAATAAATTTAAGTTACCATGCTAAAAAAGAGAATTGAGTTAAATATACTAACAACGTGTTAGTTAAACATGTTGGCACTTCATAAGTTATCAAGTTGCATAAAGTTATCATGTTCAAAGAAAAAATGAAGTGTTGAAAAAACAGATGAAATTAAACTACTACACATGGTGTTATTTATCAGTCCAAAACAATATGAATTCTCACGTAGAAACTATTTAAGTTACCATGCTGAAAAAATAGATTGAATTAACCAGGCTAACAAAAGTGGTTATTATCAATGCTGATATATTATAAGTTATCAGGCTCAAGCTGCATAAGTCATCAAGATGAGGCAAAACATGATTGTTGAAAGCGGTTCGAGTTAGACATTGCAACACATCATAAGTTATAATTAATACTACTTTATAATATGTTAGCAGGCTCAAGTTACTATCTGGTTGAAGTAAAATTATAGACATTGAAAGCGGTTAGAGTTGTAAATGTTGGCATGATGTAATTTATCAAGCTAAATCAATATGAATTATCAGGTACAAAGCAATTGAAGTTACCATACCGAAACACCAAATGAGTTAAACTGGGTAACAAAAGTGAGTGTTATCATGACCCTATATCAGGTTGACGTAGTATAAGGTGTCAGACTCAAGCAAAATAATTTATCAAGTGGGCGTAAAAAACATGTGTTGAAGAAAGCAGTTCGAGTTAACCATTCTAAAACATCACAACTTATCAGGTTGACATATATTATAACTTATTAGTGGCAAGTTGCATAAGTTATCAGGTTGAAAGTAAAAATATATTGAAAAAGGATCAAGTTAAACTGCTACAAACGGTATAATTTATCAGGCTAAAAACAATATGAATTATCAGGTAGAGCTATTAAGTTACCATGCTGAAAATAGAATGAATGAACTAGTCTAACAAAAGTGGTTGTTGTCATGGTGACATACTTGAAGTTATCATGGTGATGTATTATCAGTTATCAGGCTCAAGCTGCGTAATTCATCAAGATGAAATAAAACATGAGTGTTGATAGAATTTCGAGTTACACATTGTAAAACATCACAAGTTATCAGGCTGACATATTATACGTTATTAGGATCAAGTTGCATAAGTTATCTGGTTAAAGTAAAATTATAAGTGTTGAAAGCGGTTAGAGTTAGACATGCTGACACAATGTCGTTTATCAAGCTAAATCAATATGAAATATCAAGTAGAAACAATTGAAGTTACCACTAAAAAATCGAATGAGTTAAATAAGGTAACACAAGCTAGTGTTATCATGCTGACACCATAGAAGTTATCAGGCTGACCTAATATAAGGTATCAGGCTCAAGCTGCATAATTTATCAAGCGAAATTAAAAATATTAGTGTTGAAAAAACAGTTTGAGTTAACCAATCTGACACATCACAACTTATCAGGCTGCCATATTATAAATTATCATCCTCGAGTTGCATATGTTATCAGGTTTAAAATAAAAATGAAGTGTTGAAAAGATGGATCAAGTTAAACTGCTACAGATGGTGTAATTATTAGGCAAAAAATATGAATTATCAGATAGAAACAATTGAATTTACCATGCCGCAAAAAATTTAGTTAAACATGCTAATGAAGTGAGTGTTATCATGCTGACACACTAGAAGCTACCAGGCTAACATTGTGCAAGTTATTGGGCTCAAGCAGAGTTTGAACAAATTCGAGTTAAGCATATGAATTGTTAATAGAAACAATTTGAGATATTATGCTGAAAAAAGGCTAAACATGCTAACACATTACAAAAAAAATCATACAAATTTTGCTAAGCAAAAAGTGATGCGAAGTTGAACACATATCATGCTGACACACTAGAAGCTACAAGGCTAAACATCGTATAAGTTACCAGGCTAAACATTGCCACAAAATAAGGAAACAGTACACCTGGTCCAGAAAAAACCCTGATATTCTTGCCACTCATTTTCCCCAACCTCACCTTCGTACCACAAATTTCCGATAATAAAAAATAACTATAGCACTATAGCAGGGAATAGAACTATAATTGGTGTTTGTCCTTGTTAATTATAATCAGTGAAGGTTGTAAATCCCACACTTACAGTGAATCATTCTACATCGTACAGTACATGCACTGGCGGAGCTACATGTAATGAAAATGGGCTATGGCCCGCCCATTCCAAAGCTAATACAGTGTAGGATTAAAGTAAACTGAGCCACGAGAAAAAATATAGTGATCTTCCTTCATATTGGCCCGCCCAGCTTTGGTTGGGTAGCTCCGCCACTGAGTACATGCATAGTGCCCGGTATGTTAGTGGATTGTGGGAACACTACTCTAGCAGTACAAAATCAGACCTGATGCATACATCACTCCAAAGTCTTGATAACGGACGAACTGGACGAGGCGTTGCTCCTCTACATACAACATACAGCTACTCTAACAGTGCAGGAGGCATGTGAAGGACTGCGATGGCAGACGGGGCTCGCAGCAGCGCGGATGGACATATCCGAGGAGGGGCGATGCAGATCCGGTGGCGGGGAGCTCTAGTAGGGTGGCGGCGTTCTGGGTCAAGCTCGGCTCAACCGTAGACGGCGGCTGAACTGGAGCTTCCTCGGGCTGCCATGGCTACGAGAAAGAATATGAGAGATGGAGGATATGGAAGGAGGAAGTAGATGGATCGGCGGAGGAGGAGCTACTCACCGGTGGGCTCGGGTGACCAAGGAGCGGTTCAGAGGGGGACGCGTAGCTCGGGATTGAGCTTCACCTGGCGGCGCGGGCGCTGGACGGTAGGAGCGACGCGGAGGTGCTTGGGAGCGAGTACCACGGGGCGACAGCTGCTATGAGAAATGGAGGGACATGGGTGGAGAATCGGTGTGGGAGAAACAGATAAGGAGAAAAATATCAAGCAGCAGGGCGTGTGCGCGATCTGGATCGAGCGGCCACCGAATCGTTCGGATCTGTCGCTAACCATCCAGTTGACAGGATATA
>NC_041382.1:369695176-369705786 GCF_002162155.2 Triticum dicoccoides | reverse complement strand
TCCCCTCTTTCTCCCGCGGCGGCGGCCTGGGAGCGACGCCGCCCTTCCCCTCCCGGCCTTCTTCCGCGGCAGCGGCCGGCAGCGACGCCGCCCCTCCCCTCCCGGCCTTCTTCCGCGGCGGCGGCCAGGCAGCGACGCCGCCCGTCGCCTCTCGGCCTTCTTCCGCGGCAGGCACCGAGCAACACCAGCCTATCGGCCTTCTTCCACGGCAGCAGCTCGGTAGCGCCGCCACCGAACTCCTCCGGGCGTGTAATTAGCTGTACTTCATCAGATGTGGATTGGTGCTGCCTCGACATCAAACCAATTCGAGCAAGGAGGAGTGTGCGCAAGGTTGCTTCATCCACGGTAGCTTCTTGGAATAAGTCTGCATCGACCTTCAGAGCAAATCCTCCTTCCCTGATCACCTTGAGCAACGTCCAGACCGCCCATGAACTTTGGAAGGGCAAGTGGACTGCACGGGCGAACGTGAAAGTTGTGCAGGCGGACGAGAAGGGAACTTCCTCCTGTAAACGCAAGGAATCACTGCATCATGAGGTAAGCAGTACACTTCCTCAACCATCTCAGTGTAGTTATCATAGACAAAGTAGTACAAGCAGTACAACGCGCGATTATGCAGTACAAAACCTATGCAGTGCGGTTGCTTCAGTTTGTTGTGGGGGAAAATGCAGTACGCTTGTATAGGTTCATTACAGATAATGATGCAGTGCGGTTGCTTCAGTTCACCTTGCGGGGTGATGCAATCACCATGCAATGCTTCGGCAATACCATTTTGAACACATTGCAGTTCGCATGATTCAGTTCATTTAACCTGACAATGCAGCTCGGTCATTTTGTGTGCAGGAGATGACGTTCAGCAGATACAAAATGCCACGCATAATTGACAGCATTGAGAACAACAACCTTCAGAAGAGTGGATATTCTTCTGAAAGAGATACTGGCTGGGTTACCCCTGAGATTCCTCGTGGATTCTTCACGACGACAAACAGGGTGCAGTACTCTCCAAAGAAGATTTTTCACATGACGAAGATGTAGTTGACGATGGCGATGATGTCACATTCGTCTGGGAAGGCACTCACCAACGCGATGATGAAGACGATGATGATGAAGATGAGCCGATAACAGTTCTCAACCCAGAGTATAAGCACAAGTTCACTACGTTTGGACAGCATGTCCGAACAGACAATGATGACGCAGTTGAACACGATGTTGCAGCAGATGATGATTATGCCTATGATGATGTGCCACTGCTCCAAAATTTTCAAACCAATCCACCGAGACATCGTCACAACACTGGATTACCACCACGTCCACCTGCCGCACCCCAAAACAGAGCTCAGCGTCCACCTGCTGCACCGAAAAATAGAGCTCCAACTAGACCTGCTGCATCAACTTCGACGCTGCGGCCACCAACGGTGCCTCGGTCAAAAGTAAACAGCAGGTACAAATCCTCCTCACTGTTACCGCCACGAGATCCTCAACTACACACATCTGCTATAACCCCGCCATGTCCAATACAACCCGGCGAGCTGCAAACACCATCAGGCGAACGACTCTACACACATGTAAGTTTATGGCCTGAAAAAATAAATAGTTGCAGTCCATTCAGATAACATTGCAGTGCACACTGATATTTCTTGTGAGCTTTGGCTAGGAACATTGCAAATGCTTTATTAAACTCGTATGCACTCCTCGTATTCAAAAAACAGAACAGAACAAATTTTCTCATATAGCATTTCAATTAGTGCAGGATAAAAACATGCCGCTGAACCTCGTACCTGCTGCTGGAATGAAATTCACCACGTACGACAAGGCATGGGACTTTTACAACAATTATGCAAGATGTGCAGGGTTTGGTATACGCAAGAGGGCAAAACACAGGACAAATGCCTACACTGTCTGCTCAAGAGAAGGGGTCCACAAGCAGGCTGTGTCAGATTATCACCGGGTACGTCAGAAGACATCAAAAAGGATTGGCTGCAATGCAAAGATTAGAGTCAAAAAAAGGAAGGATGGCAAATTTGTGATAGAAATGGTTCAACTCAACCACAATCACAAGATGCTGGAAAGCCCGGGATGCTTTTGCACACGCGATCGCACAAAAAAGACGATCCTTTGATAGACCAGTTAGTGAAAGACATGCAACTGGACAACCACACACATGCTCAGATGATGTCGACGCTGTCGCGTATGTCCGGTGGTCTGCAGTACATGGGACATACTAGCCGCGACTGGGTAAACAGGTAAGCACGTAACAGAGCATATCTCTTGAGCATTCTATCTGTAATTATTCCCTGTTTGGTGAGATAAGTTTGCATTATCTTTGAAAATGCAGGAAACAGAAGTTTGCCAGAGAAGAGTCTGAAGATGATGTCAAGAAACTTCTGAATTTCTTTGAGAAAATGCAAAAGATAAACCCAGAGTTCTTCTATGATTATGACGTTGATGCAGATAACCATGTAATAAACGTCTTTTGGGTGAACGCAAGTTGCAGAGGATCGTATGAAGATTTTGGAGAATGCATTACATTTGACACGACGTATAAAACTAACAAATTCCACATGCCGCTGGGAGTGTTTGTGGGGGTGAACCATCATCTACAGAGCACCATATTTGCTGTTGCACTCGTGCGAGATGAAACAATACCATCATTTGAGTGGGTTTTCAAAACTTTTCTGAGGTGTATGAACAACAAGCCGCCAATCTGCATGCTCACAGGTACAAAAAATAAAAAACACCTGCATACTTACGTTTTGTTTTGTTTTGTGCACTTATATTTCTTCCATCTATCTTGCAAACACACAAACAACTTAATAAAAAAAACACTCTTTGTCTCTTCTCAGACCAGTGTTCTTCGATGAAGGCAGCATTAAAAACTATCCTCCCACAAACTCTGCATAAGCTGTGTCGGTGGCATATCATGAAGAAGTACAAGGACCACCTCGCCTTGCTGTATAAGGCGCACGAGAAGCTCAAGGACGAACTCAATGCAGTGCTGAACCACCCACTAATGCCGTCAGAATTTGAACGAGCATGGAAGAACCTCATTCAGAGGTACAACTTGCAAGACGACGAAGTGATGAATTCACTGTGGGATGACAGGAACGAGTGGATCTCAGCTTACTATAAGGAAATTTTCTGTGCTCGAATGACTTCCACACAGAGAAGCGAGAGCATGAACCGCGTACTGAAGAAATTTTTTGTCAGGGAGAAGCATGATCTCCATCTGTTTGCTCAACAGGTGGACAAGTGCATTCAGACCAGGAAGGCCGTCGAGCACGCAGAGACAGTAGCAAATGAGGTAAACAAAATGTCAATCAAAAACTGCTTAAAAAATATGACTACAAAATTTCTCTGGATCGTAACAGTGCATTTGTGATCATGCAGTCAGAGGTAAAAACAACAACAAAGTTTGGCTTCGAAGTTCAGCTATCAAAAGTGTATACAAGGGCAGTGTTTGCAGATTTCAAAGAAACACTCTACCGTAGCACTGCATTCAGAGCAGAACGGTGCCCTGAGAACCCGACAAAGTATCTCATACACCACTACAACAGATCGGATGCATTTGACTGGGCAAGGCATAATTTCCAAGTGGTCGCCGATGAAGAGAAAGGTGTCTACGAATGTGAGTGCAAACTCTGGACACACACAGGTGAGACTCCTAGCAAAAAAAATTCTAGATTCTCATAGTCATGCACGAAAGCTAACTTACTGAACTTTAAAAGTACATATGCATGTGTAATTCACAAAACTAAATGAAGTTCACTTCTTTAAAAAATGAACAAATAATGAAAAAAAATATATGTTTACTAATTTCATGCAGTTCACTTACAGAACAAAAAGAAAAATCATGTGTTTCTCTACATGCCTCTTCTGCGTCCATGTCTTATGCATGCTTTCTCATTTGAGGGTACTCAACATTCCTGAGGTGTACATCATGAAAAGATACACCCGTAGCGCAAGATCAGATGCAACGTTTGACAGAAGAGACTACGAACAAACAACACCAGATGGAACCTCGCTTTTTTGCCGTAGAAAATTGCTGACAGAAACAACAATGGACCTTGCAAACAGAGCGACAAGGTCCGACGCTGGGTGCCACAGAGCGTTGTCTAGTATGAGGGCACTGATAGAGGAAGTTGACGTGCTCAACGAAGAAGAAGAAGAAGCAGCAAAACTAAAGCAAGCAGAGAAATCCCAGCATGACAATAATGCCGAGCAAGTAGAAAATACTGAACACATCGGAACTGGTGCTATCAAAAAAGAAACAATTCTTCCACCTCCTATTTCAAACACAAGAGGAAGGAAGAAAGGGGGAGATGCAACCCAGAAAAAGGTGGCATGCAAGGAGAAAAATGATGACAAAAACAGTAAGCCACAGCCTGAGCTGGATAGTGATGGTCACCCACTGGGAATAAGAAGGTGCAAGACATGTAATGAAATCAGCGGCCACAATTCCAGGACGTGTACAAAAAGAAATGAACAAGAAAAACGAGGACATGGAGATGCACAACAAAACAGAAATTCCACTCACAGCACTAAGAAATGGACGAAACCGAGACGTTGTAGCATCTGCAAAAAGAGGAAGAGACACAATTCAAGAACTTGCCCCAAAAGAAAAAGAAAAAGATCAGAAAATGAGGAAGACGAAGAAGGTGAGATCAAAGAAGAAGATGATGACAGAACTGAAGAAGAAATGGCTTATGAAGAAGCAGATGGAGAAGAGGAGGAAGAAGAAGAGAGTGAAGAGGACGAAGAACGTGAAGAAACTAAAGAAACAGTGGCGTATGAAGAAACAGATGATGAAGATGATGAAGATGAAGAAGAGAGTGAAGAGACTGAAGAGAGTGAAGAGGACGAAGAACATGAAGAAACAGTGTCAACAAGACCACCACAAGGAAATGCTGCTGTACAGAAAAAACCGAGAACAACACCACTTTCAAAAAACAAGGTAGGAGCAAAGAAGGATGCAGTTCATATCACTGGAAAACGAAAACCACCATCAACCAGCACGCGGGGATCAAAGAAGGATGCAGTTCACAGCACTGGAAAACCAAAGCAGCCATCAACCAGCACGCGGGGAGCAAAGAAGGATGCAGTCCACAGCGCTGGAAAACCAAAGCAGCCATCAACCAGCACGCGAGAGGCTACAAACACAAAGGTGCAGAGACAAGAACCAGCAACACCGCCATGGAAAACAAAAGAAAGTGCGACGTTAGACACGCTCCAGTCACCGCGCAGAAGCAGCAGGTTAACGACCAAATAGATGAACAAACAATAAATTAATCGTATGCATAGCAGTTTGCTTATCTCTATGACTTATGTATCAGTTTAAATTTTGTGTAAACACAAAATTCTCGTTGACTATGAGTTATTCAACTAAACCGTGTAAAAGAGAAAATGGTATATAGAGTATACCATATATATAGCAGTCTTGAGTAAAACATTGACACATTTTGATTCAAAAACCATGTAAAAAATGTTGTTAGCTCGCTGCAGTCCAACGAGTAGTACATATAAAACACATTTCAATATGCAGTATGGAACTTGCAAATATGCAGTACGCTTCGAACTATCATGCAATACTATAGACTAACTACATGTAGTACACACCATACAAATTGGGAAAAAATGTGGAAACATGTAGTGCTCAGCTAACATATAAGCAGTTCACATATTGTAACCATGTAAACACAAATTTCCCACTGAATAATAATTGAAGTGGTTTAGATCACAAAAGTGCTTGTTACAAAACACATCAAAAAAGATGAAGCGTTCAACACGCAAAAGTACTTATTACAAATCAACCTCATAACCTTAGCCAATCACGTCAAACGTGATTCTAACCGTACGATCCTCGAGTTCAAAGAAGTTGAGGACAACAACTTGCTCAGACTTCAGGCCACTATCAAACAAATTCCTTTCACCCTTTGTGCAGACACAGCCGTCCGTCAACGCCTACAGTGTACTTGGCTGGTTGAAGGTATCCATTACCAAGAACAACTTGAAGAATTCCTTTCTTCTTGAGCCGGACATACCTAACAGCTCGTTTAGGAATTTTCTGTAAACAATAATAAAACTGTTTGAGAACGAAACTAGCAGTACAATTCTCATACTGTGCACAGAGATAGATGAAGTGCACAATAGTCCAATGAGTAGTACATATAAAACGCATTTCAATATGCAGTATGGAACTTGCAAATATGCAGTACGCTTCGAACTATCATGCAGTACTATAGACTAGCTACATGTAGTACACAACAAAAAAATTGGGAAAAAATGTGGAAATATGTAGTGCTCAGCTAATATATAAGCAGTTCACATATTGTAACCATGTAAACTAAAACATAAGCTACATGCACACAAGCATAAAAATAAAAACAAGAAATAAGAACACATTGTACTTCAAAAAACAAAGAAAAAAGTGTGTTCCTAAAATACTGCAAGTTCAGAATGCAATGGAATTATACAAAAAAACACAAAGAAAAAAAATTCATATCTAACGGATCATACCATCTTGTAGTGAGTCTCCACATTTGTTGGCGTAAGCTGATGAACAAAAGGACTCGTGCAGCCAAGGCCACGCCGAATCAAGGCAGAATAGAACGCAGAAACGTTGATCTGGCCCATATCCAATCTTTCTGTGAATACTGTACCATATGCAAGCTGCTCGGCTCGCCCAGTTCGGCACAACACCTTCCCACCACGACGAGCACGACGGGCCTGCGAGCAAGCTGAACAATTGCAGTGCGTCGGCACACCACAACCATGGCCGCAACAGAAGAGATATGCACAGGGGCCTGGAGCCATCGCAACAAAAATCTAGAAAAGCAAAAAAAAAATAATAGGCTGGAGAAAGGAGAGAACTTGCGGCTAGCGCAAAAATGAAATGCAAATGAAGGGTATAAGTTAGCCTTCATTTATATAAGAGGAATGCAAAAAGGTCAAAACTGAAAATTAAAGGGGACTTAATGGAAATTATGTTCCCAAGAATAAAGGACAATCAATAAAGGCTTATGTTACCAAAGAAAAAGGAATGAAAAAAGAAGGTGTACTTTGACTGCAGCAATTCCCATGAACAAAACCGCAGATCATTAAAAAATAATACTTTGAAAAATTATAATCCACACACCATTTTATGTGTGCAGTTCTCCAAATTCGTACCAGGAAGTTCACTATATGTGTGGATGAAGTGCAGTACATGATAAAAAAAGCAAAAGAGAAGCACTTTCGCAGCATTGGCATAGCCAGTCACAACTTTTTGGCAAAAGGAGGATGCACGCAGTGCAAAATGTGTACACCTGCAACACAGAACTATGACAAATGCAGTGCGCATAGGAGCACAAAAGCAGTGCACACGCGTACACTAAGAAAAAAGGATACGAAAGAGGAAAAACAATAAAGAAAAATGATACCGATGCAGTGCACAAAAATGTAGCCCAGAAAATGTGTAGTACGGTATGCGTGCACATGCAGTACTGAAACTAAATCAATGCAGTGCACGCATGATTTACTAAAAAAAGCAGTGCACGCCCCAACATTGAAAAGGTAACAAAGGCAAAAAAATTGACCACCCAGGTGCTACCGGCCCCAGCTAGTCTTGTAATAGGTCTGCACCCACAAAAGGAGAGTCGTTCTGAGCCACAGTGAATGGGGCCGGTTGCACATGGGCCCACAGGTCATAGAGCATATAGCTAAGAGCGCCGTGTATAAGCGCCCAGATAAGTGTACGGAGGAGTTCAACCAGTATGCCTCGCCAGCGCTTATAAACAGGTCGGGCGCGCCTTCCGCGGGCGAGGTGGGACTAAACATTAGGACGCACACACAGCGAAACGGGAACCAAGCCGTGCTCACAGGCCGACTTGGACCCAAGTACGTCTCTAAACTAGCCGAGCATAGGCCCAACAAGGCCGACTAAGAAAAAAACAATAAGTTTAAAAAAAATGGGGGGGCCCCACCCTCCCCTTTCCCTACCCATCCCGTACCAGCGATTGCAGTAGGTACAAGCAAAAACAAGATGCAGTACGTAGCTGTAAACAATGCAGTGCATTACGTTACACGATGCAGTGAGGTATGACAATCCAGTTCCCGATTACCCCTACACGAATAAATAAACTCAAAAAACAGTGAAGTACGCACATGTATACACAAGTGTAGTACTAAATTCTAGAAGATGCAGTGCAGGACTATATAGTAATGCAGTTCATTATCGCACAGGATGCATGTATAAAACGTAACAAAATGCCCGTTCGCATAGAAAAAAATGGTGGTTAAAAAAATGTGCTGATCAAAAATAAAACAAACCCACCTTAAAAAAAACCACATGTTCGCATACAACCACCCGATCGGAGAAGTTCCATCGCCACAAGCCCACGATCACAGATGCAAAAACCAACGCACGATCCGCACAACCGCATCATCAGCGCGATCGTGCAGTTCATCCGACGAGGCCATCCCACCCCGCGCCCTCCCTTAAATTCAGACCCCTGCCAAAGGCCTTCTCATCCAGAAACAACACAAGTATCCATTGCACTCCCACCAAAAGCACCAAGCCCTGCCACCGGCGATGACGTTCACCGATGAGTACAAGGGCGACAACGCCGTGGAGGCGCACGACAACACCAAGTTGCACGTCATCCACACCAACGACAGGAAGCAGATGGCGATCACCCTCGTGCAGTACGAGCGCCACCTCAGCCTCCAGCACCACAAGATCGTCGGCATTGATCTCGAGTATGACAACGCCCCTGAAGCGACGCAGAAACCCGCCCTCTGCCAGCTCTCCATCGGCAAGAATCACCCGGTGCTGCTCTTCCAAATGCGCGACAGTGAAAGGTGCAACATCTTTGACAACTTCCTTGCCGACCCCAGGTACACCTTTGCAGGCTTCTCCATCGACGGTGACAAAACCAGGCCGGAGCGCGTCAAACTGGAGGTCGCCAACTTCGTCGACATCCAGAAGGAGTGGAGGGTGCCCGAGGCAACCAAGGCGTTGGACTCCCTCGGAGACATCTCCGGCGTGCTCATCGACGACTACTACAACAACATGAAGAAGAAGATCACCGACGACGAGCACCAGCGCTGGGCCATCCTGCTCTGTCCAGGAGGCACATCGAGTACGCGGCAGAGGACGCCTACGTAGCGTACGAGATATGGAACCGCATCACCCTCACCCAGGACGGCCTTCGCCGTGCAAAGCTGGAGAAGGAGGAGCCCCCCAAGAAGCACGCCAGGAGCAGCTGGGGATGGGGAGAGCCTGACTGGTGAAGAAGAAGATGGTGCCGGCCAGGAGCCAACAATGCCAGCGTTCTTTTAGAATTATCATCAAATTTGCTTTCTGTTGTTTGCTTATGTATCGTTAGTTTGCTTGTGTGCTGAACCTAGTTTGCTTGCCATGCACAATCGCTTTGTAATGATGAACTCTGATTATGTTAGTTTGCTTTGTGTTCAACTTAGCTTGCTGGTGATGAAATTGTCGTACATAATGCAAACAGGACGCATGCAGTGCAAGTTGCGCACGAATGCAATACATAATTTGTCGAATGAAGTCTTAACATACCCAACAAAGCAGTGCACGAACATAAATTTGAAAAAAGGAATACATAAGAGCAAAAACACAAATAGAAAAACACAAAAACACATAAAATAATTCAATACAGTCCGGATGTACACGAAAGTACAGCACAGAACCATAATGAGTGAAGTACAGGTATGATTTACTAAGCAGTGCACTCCCATACATTGGGAAAAAGATTATATAATAGCAAAAAGACGGAAGCAAAAAAAATGGCAACTATACATGCAGTACACAATGCGTACACATGCAGTACGGAACCCTGATCAATGCAGTGCACACTCCAACATTGAAAAAAAACACATAGGGCAGAAAAATAAAAAAATAATAATTCAATACAGTCCATTGTGTTGTTCTTTGTTTCATGTATGCAAGATTTTGATAATGTCCGTTGCTTGTGATCAATTGCTTTCGCAGAAATTAGTTTGCATTAGAACAAGTATCTACACAACTTTGAAAAATTTAATGAGTGACACCAAAACATACTATGCACATACAAAACATAATAGTCCACAAAAAATAGTAATTATATAAAAATAGAAATTAATATTGATATATCCGTATACCTTTCTAAACAAACGTGAATACAGTTCACAGAATGAACAAAAGGCAGTTCAACAAGTGTATGCGTGAAGTGCAGTACATGCATAAATGAAGAACGACAAGGGCCCCAACACACACACTTGCTACACGAAGTGCAGTACTCGACATTGGTGTAAGCAGTACAAATGACAAGGGCCCCAATACATAAATGAAGAACGACAAGGGCCCCATCAAAGGGGACGCGCGCAAAAACCCACCCGGACCCCACACACCCTAAGATAGACAGGGGGCGACGGGGTATGACGGACTCGCCTACGCATGCGGCGCCGCGGCAAGCCGCGTCGCCGCCTGCTCCGGCTCGTTCCAGGCTCGGCCTCGCAGGGGGATGTAGAGAGGGGGTCACGACCCCCCTCCCGACCCCCTGCTCGGCCTCGCGCTAACGCATGCACTGCGCTTGGTTGACAAGCGCAGTGCGGACATTCTGTTTTTCCCATCA
>NC_041382.1:369662599-369693293 GCF_002162155.2 Triticum dicoccoides | reverse complement strand
CCCTGCTCGGCCTCGCGCTAACGCATGCAGTGCGTACAAGAACAATACAAAAAATATATAGACAGCTAAAAAATTGGGCCCCCCAACCCCCCCATGTACCTTAACGTACAAACAAATAAAAAAACCAACTACAAAACGCAACTATAGGCTAAAAGCAATGCGTTTTTTGTTTTGGCAAAAAAAAGCAGTTTGGTGTCATAAAGCAATGCAGCTTCGGCATGCACACACGTGCATCACTTTGCTTGAATGCCAAAAAATGCAGTTCTCTTATATTGGACAAAGAAGTTCGGCATCAAATGCGATACAGTTTATCGAACACATATCATACATATAAAGCGTGACAAAAATGCCAGTTCGCATAGACCGTGGTCGTCAACAAAAAATAAAATTATACACTTATATATATTGTATCAGTTATTGATATAAAATACACATACATATACAAAATCATCCACATGCACTGCTGCATAAACGAACAAGAAGAAACACAACGACAAAAAAATAATTCTTTTTCATTCATTGTCTACCTTAGTCAGCACACACAAACACAACATCAAAACCTAGCTATTGTCCACGCACAACCTTTTGCACCCAGTAGAAAAACAGTGCCCCAAATGACTGTTACTGCGTGTGCGACTGCGTCTGCGATTGCGACAGGGAAGTGAGCCCGAGGTCCGCAATCAGTTCACGTAACTCAAGCGGCATGTCTTCATAACACAACATGTTCAAAGGATTGAACAGCAGCTGGAACATGTACTCCGCCTTCCAATCTTCAGCAGCAGGCTGAAAAAAAGAAAACAAATGCAAACAAGTGATTAAAAAAAGGTTGTCATAAAGAACAAAAAAGTAAAAAGAAAACAGAGAAGTTGTTACGTCGGATTTCAAATTTTTCTCAACTAGACGTTGGCCGTCATACAACTGCGTCATCCTCAGAACATAGATTCCGCACTCATTTGCTCCCTGCGCTGGCATGACCGGGTAAGATGGCTTCTCTGCCAATTTAACCCAGTCAGGAAGGTTCCTCGATTTATACATTTTTTCACCATAAATCACCTTCAGCAGCTGAGTCATCCTCCTCATCTGGCAAAAAAAAGAAGCACAAGGTAAGAATAACACACATCACGGATCAAAAAGTTGATATTCAAACGAACCCAAAAAAAGTTGTTCTCAAACATCTAAAACAATCCCTCTTTTAAGTGCACGTGTGAGAAAAATGCAGTTCTGTCACGCATATGTTGAAGTTCACTACATAAACAATTGCAGTTTATAAAAAAATACAGTGGGAGAAACACAAAGAAAGCTTTACGCTTGGCAAAGAAAAAATAACATACCACTTCAGTGCAATCTGCGTGGTAGTCAGTCCTGCGCCACCTTGTCGTGACATCAGGATGGCCAGTGTACTTCCTACTGTCATGGATATCAAGGGTCTGGCGATGCTGGTTCATCGTGTATAAGGAATAATGACCATCCTTGAATTGCGGCATCATAATCTGTTCGCATAAAAAATGAAATCAAAAGTTCTTTCGACACGTACCACCAGGACCACTGTTCCAAAAATAACTATAAAAAGAAATGCAACAAACCAGGAAAAATAAATGACAAAAAATAATGAATTTACCAGTTTTGCATCCAACAGGTTTGCGCCGTCGTTCACAAAAAATTTGAACTGCTTAACTGCATCTTCTAAAACAAACGAGCTATGCACAACTAGCAACACAGGATTTCCGTCATTATCTCTTGTCACAGAGGTTTCCATTTGAAGAACGTACTGCACACAAAAAAGAACAAAAAAAGGACATGAAAAAAAAAGAATAAACAATGCAAGCAGGCATGGACATGAAAAAGCCCAGTGCAGTAGGAAAGAATGACAACAAACGTTTACCGTGATAAATAAAGGTGAAAGTAGCAAACGTTCACCGGATTGATAAGCTAAACCCAATTCAGGGTCTTGCTTCTAGTACTTGATGACAAAATCCATGATATACAAATCCATTAAAGCTCCTTTGCCAAATGTATCATAGATATAGTCGATATTGTAAGTATCGACATCACCAAAAGGACCATGCACCATAAAGAACGCGTTCCTGCAGTAAACATACACAGATGGGATCAATAAAATTAGAATTAAAATCAAAACACACAAAAAGCATGAAAGGGCACACGCATCACATAAAAAACTTACTCGCGGTATTTGGTTACAAAATCTTTGCTGCGAACAAGATCCTTTGTTTTAATCACCTCATCCATATATCTGAACCTCGGAGGCTTCAATTTCTCTATAGAGCATCTCAACTTAAAAGCCCTCTCACCTGCCCTCTTGTTCGAAAATACTTCAACCTCATCCAAATGAGGACGATTAATTGCTGCACTCCTAGTCCTAGTTGCACGTGCACACGGTGTAACAAAATCATCATCATCAACATCATATACATCGTGTGGAGAGCTAGGTCGAGAGACACTTCCACCATCAGGTCCAGACGCCACATTTGTGTTCAAACCAGAATTATCTAGAGAGATTTCAATGACACAATCCTCCATAACCACATCAGAACCCTGGGACTCAAACAGTGACGTACAGCCTTCATGAAGCCCCCAATCAAAACCTAAAAACGTGCAGAAAAAACATGGAAGCACTCAGTACAAAACACAATAACCAAAAAACATGTATAGAGAAAAAATAGAATGCAACCCACTGTTGTATACAACAATGCAGCCCGCACTTGCATACAGCAATGCAGCCCACATATAAATAACAATGCAGCCCACTTCTCTACAGCAATGCAGCCCGCACTTGTATACAGCAATGCAGCCCACATATAAAAGAACGATGCAGCCCACTTCTCTACAGCAATGCATCCCGCACTTGTATACAGCAATGCAGCCCACATATAAATAACAATGCATCCCACTTGCCCATAAAGAAGCGGAACCAAGCAGTAGTCAAAAATAAAATAAAGCGAGGATAAAGAAGTTCAATAAAACAACCTTTATCTGCAAAAATTAGAAGTGATGTTAAATCAAGGCAACACTTCCTTGATGTTAGCCAGCTATAGAGCATGGCCTTTCTGATGTAGCCAATGTGCTCCACCCCAAACTTAGCAACTCGAACACCATCCCATGTCTGCAAGAATTGAAACATATAGAATCCACAATCATGCCTGCAATAAAAAGAATAAAAAACGCCAGTTTCACAAAAATTAAGTGAAAAAAAAACTTGAACGGTATGACACAGAAGGGCTGTAAAGAACACACTCATTTGGCTGCAATGGGACAATGACATGTTTCAACACAAATCCATCAAGTGTGGGAGGATTTAGCGGCTCATCAGAACTCAAGCTACCTTCTTTCCATGCACGCTTGATATTTTTAACCATCCTCCTAAAAACCCTGACCGCATCAGGGCTGCCAGGTTTGTTGAGCGAGTCAATAAATTCAAACCGCCTTTCTTTCACATTTAACGCAACTACACAATAATGACCAACACCATCCCTCGTATCTCGCGGATCAAAAGTTGCAAAAAGGACCTGTTGGAAGCATGAATAAATAAATAAAATTATTATAACAAGAAAAAACAGAATGCTATAAAAACAAAACAGGCAAAATACACATAAAAACGTCTCTACCATATCCTTTTTATCAACACGCTCCTCGGCTTTTGAAGAGAACATCATTTTAACACTCCTGCCTACAGTACCACCATTCCAAATATTTGTCTGCAAATCAAAACCAAAAATCAAATAAGCAAAACAAGTCGTCGCACGAAATCAGAAAAGAAAATGAAAAAAATAAAACAAAAATTTCTGCATTCTTACACAAATATGGTACAAGACAACCATTGTCGGAGATCTCCTAAACTTATCTACTAGCAAAGAAACCCCAAGATCTACAAGCCTTGTAGTGAGCATCCCTTTATCCCAAAAGGATTGACCAACTTCGCCAATGCTAATATCACCCATCTCAGTTTTAAAAGCAATCATGTCCCTGAATTTTTCATGAAAAACTCAAACATAAGATACTAAAAAAAATAACAACAAATAAAAACGGGTAAATACAAAAATTAGATAATACATATGAACAAAACAATTTCTAAAAAACCATACTTCTTCTTCTTGTCCTTCCGAGCCCTTGTAACAGCAGCGTACAACTCATTGTATCTTTTCAGAAGAGCTAGATCAATGCTCGACGGTGTCACAACAGGGAGTTCATCATCTGTAATAAAAAGATGAAGTTCACTTATACAAACAATGAAGTTTAAATATTAAGATAAGGGAATTCTGCTAGCTATTTTGAAAATTATAGACAAAAGATCAAAGTTTCACTTATCATTAAACATCTAATACAGATACCATAGTAATTAAACAACATGAATGAGAAAAACATCAAACTGCACCGTTAAAAACAATCTCTTGCCTTCAGTGTCAGAGTCTTCAGGCTGCTATTCTTCAGAACTGAGCAAAATATTTTCTTGCATAGGTTGCAGCGAATCCACCACAACCTCACTGGACTTTCCTTCTGCAGCAACATCAGCATTCTCTCGATTTACAATAGTCTGGTCAACAGCAGCTTCCTTAGATACTTCAACTACATGAGGCTCCACTATCGATACTTCCGGAACATCATTGGACACCAGAGAGACAGGGGAAGCAACTACACTAGCAGCAGGGGCAACATTCTCCGGTGGCTTTTCAATGCCAACATCAGAATTTTCATGCCGACTGGTGGGAACAGCATCATGGGATCCTTGAGCTACAGAAGGATTTGCACACTCAACGGCAACCGATACAGAAGCATCAACACTGACACGGCCATCAACAGCACAACTGCCCTGATTCAGATCAACATGGACTTCCACGTTTTGTTCTCCAACCTTTGGAAAGTTTAAAAAACACCCAGTAACACAAAAATAAGCATGGGGATAACCAACACAACAACACACAGCACACTTATGTCAAAAGACTGCTGGCAACATACACATAACAACTACAATCCACATATGCAAAACAACACCAACACACATGTGTCAAACACAACTACAACTGCAACCCACATATACATAGAAAAAACTGCAGTTCGCTTTGACAAACGATGTAGTTCAGTTATGTTAAATACTGAAGCGCACGTACGTAAATAAGTATGGATCACGCATGCCAAAAAGAATTGCAGTTCACTTCTGTCAAACAGTGAAGATCACACATGTAAAACTATTGCAGCTAACATACGCAAATGAAAATGCATATGGATGAACATAACAGCGTACATCAAGTTTATAACAGACAACGAAAAATTAGATTACAACCCACTAACAGAACAAGTAATACAACTATACCTTATCAGCTACAACATCCAGAGGGGACACTGCATCACCCAAGACCTCATCCTTCCCAGAGCAATCGTAAGTCTCTTTGTGCACATCACGAGCAGCGACACCAGTCTACGGGCATAGAACAAACCAAAAACGAGAAATAAGATGGTACCGACCGAAAAAGAAAAAACTCCAACTATGCACAAGCAGTACACACTTCACAACAGAGAAGTACACAAAAAATATGGGAACCAAACAAATGTAAGTTCAAATAAAAAGGGAAGCATGGCAGAACATACATGGCAGGAGTATTTATACCTGACGAACTCCATCATCTCTAGTTCCATCGACACCAGAAGATTCCACTCCAGCCTATAACAAAAAAAACAAAAATAGTGAGGAGCAGTCAACATAATACACAAAAAAGAGGGCCAAAGCCACAAAAAACCTAGAACATACATTATCAGCGCCAACGCCAGCGTCCTGACGGATCATTTCATCCACAATATGCCCAGCATCCTTCTCATACCGACCGCATTTTTCTTCTTGTGAATGTCTCAATTGAGCATACGAAGAACGAACATTTGTCACTGCAATCTTCAGGCTTTCAATCACACCACAATAAAAATTGTGAGCAGCAACAATATCTTCATCTCCTGGGCCATGGCCAACAGGGAAAAAACCAGCAACTGTCCTCAACTTGTCACCAGAGGTTGGCAAATCTTCAGTCAGCTTCAAAACCTTCAGAAGAAGCTCATCAATCTCCTCATGCTTTTTGCCGCCAACAAATGTCTGTTTATAAGAGCTTGTATTATCAAACATCTGTCGAGGCATGAAACCACGAGTATGCAGCACCTCACCATGACAGGCAGGAAGCTGACTACATATAGGCTCATAAAACCTATCATGAATGCTAGGCCCCGCATCAGAGCTGCCATGTACAACTGCAACAGGACATGTGTACACAATATCACCTGACGCCTTCCACTGCAAAAAAGACAACACGCAAAGAGAAGTACACATGTGAGTACTAGAAGAGTTCACATTTATAATGACTGCATATTTTTTTTTAAATCTGATATTAAAAAATTAGCTGCACTAACCGCAGCTTCCCAAATTTGTAACTTTCCAAGTAAATCTTTCCCTTCACAAGCACATCCTCATTGTACAACTTCATCAGGTCCTTGGTCATCAGGTATGACGCGCGTGGCGTCAACGTGTGCATGACTGAAAATTTGCGAAGCTTCAAGCAGTCAAGATACATATCAGGGGGACAATGGCACAACCCTCTGCACAATTCTGCTTGCTGCCTTCTGATTGCCACCTAACCACAGCCGCCTGCAACTCATCAACAACAAGCTGACAAAAGTCCATCTGAGCCATAGCCGCATAATCCATGTTCTCTACCATCGCAGCAACTCTGCCCAAACGAACTGCAGGCCCCCGGCACAGCAAATTCTGGTAAAGTATCAGGAAGAACACCTTCACAGCAAGGTCAACACTCACATAATCATCTTCCTCCACCAACACCTTCCACTTATCAAGCAAGTCCTTGACACCTATACTTTTTGAACGGTCAAAGCCAAGCTCATCCTTGAGGGCAGTCAACGATTCATCATGACCGCTGGAAGCAGGCATGGGTGAAGTGTGACGTCCCATAGGTAAATCAAAAATGTGATGAACTGCATCACGATTGATTCGAAGAACCCTGCCATTCCCAAAGTCCATTAACATAGTGGCAGGGTCAATCACTCCCATCAAATAGCACATAAGAATGCGCAACACATTTTTCTTTACTGTCAGATCAAAGACAACACCAAATCCAGGATCCCTAACACGGCTGCAATGCGCCTCTTTCAACAAAGAAGCAACCTTGCAAACAATGGGAAGCGACAAACGCACGGTCTTGTTAAATCGAGAATCATCTCCCTCACCATCATCTTTAGTTGCATTGCTCTTACTAGACTTCTTCCTCTGTGTAAAGGGAAATGCAGTCCACACTAGAAGATTAGGCATAAAAAAAGAGACATAGAAAATACAGAAAGAATAACAAATGAAGGAAACAAATGCAGTGCACTTCAACAAACCTTTGGAGCAGCATCCACCTCCTCGCCAGAATCACCACCAACATCTTCGTCGACATCATCATGGGCACGCTTGGGTACACTCTTAGATAAACCACAGTCTTTGCGTCTAGAAGGATGAACACCGTTCACATAATTAGCAAGCACAAAGTCGTCGTCATCAGAATTGGGACCTTCAGTGACATGTAGTCGTTTGCGCTGAGGATCATCACTTCCACCAACTTCAGCGGTTCTCTTGCCAAGATTCTTCTTCATTCCAGCAACATGTGGACTCCGCCGAGGTGTACCACCTTCCTCAGCAACAGTACTCAACCTCTTCTTCACCTTGCCAAATTTACCACCTTTGGCACCATCTGCAGTTCTCCTCTGCTTCTCCTTTTCAGCAAACTCTTTTGACTTAATTTCAAACCTCAACTTCTTCTTGCTTTGCTTCAACTCATATTGACGAAGCTGTTCCGGGACCATCCAATCCTGTGTAACTTCCTCTGTACCATCAACAGACTACGACTGTGTTTCAGACAAGACAAGACGTCTCTGATCAAAGCTCACACTAACATTACCCTCTGCAAAATAATGGTCAATTAATTGAGTAACCTCCTCAAACCCAGGCGCCCCAGCATGGAAAACAGACACTGCATCAAAATAAAGTTTGTCTATGCTCGTTAAAAATTGCACAAAAAGAACAAATGCAGTACAGTTAGACATATAAATGTAGTGCTCAACCATAAACTCAAAATAAAAAATAATGCATTGTACAAAAAACTTGAATAAAACAACAATGCAGTTCACAAGTACATACACTGGAGTTCACATACAAAAATAAAATGCAGTGCTGCATATACTAAATTCATGGATATTCACAACAAAAATGTCGAACTAGATAAAACAAAGCATACACAAAAATAAACAAATTAATCACATACCAGAAGAAGGGGCCACACTTATAGGAGAAGATTCAATCAGCGAATTCACTTGATGTCCTCCCTCGGCACCATGATCCTTACCACCAGGACAAGGAGAGACAATTGGTGTATCATTATGAGCACTGCAATCACCTGCTAGATTCAAAAAAAACAAGAAAAAAGAAATTACAAAAACATCACATGACAAAATAATGCAAACGAACGCTGACAACTAACAGAGCATAACCCAATATGCAGGATGAATTAGGAAACTAGATAAACACCAAACAAAATAAACAAAGCCTAACGAATAAGCACTCCACATACCCTGAACTCCTTCTCCCGGCCTGCTCGGCGAAGACATAGTGTTTCCCTGCAACACAAAGGATGAAGTGACAGACATAAGCAACAAAATCGGCGAAAATCTCACGAAACCCTAGATCCGCATTGCTACACACAACTATCGACTTCAAAACGATATAAAATCGACTGGCTACGAAAAATTACACAAGCAAAAAGAGCTACATCAACTACAAGAATCACAAAAACAAGGCGAGGGGACAATCAACACCGAGCCAAGCGGAACGTACCGAAGAAAAGTGTGCGGCGACGGCGGCGGGAAGGGGGAAGGGGGGGCGGCGACGGGAACAGACAGGAAAGGGCTGCGGGAGCGCAGCGGCAAGGGCTCACGGAGCGGACAGCAACGCCGAATGCAGGAATAAGGACCTCTTGAGGGCAGCGGTTCTCCGGGCGACGGCGGTTGCTGCGCGCGACGGCAGTTTTGCCCGAGGGAGAGATGCCTCGGGAGAAACTACAAGAGAGGAGAGGGGATTGTTCTCGGTCTCTTTCTCTGACAGCGGAGCGGTGGAATAGCCTGGAAACAATACGTAGGAGGCCCGCGTGTCGCAAAAAGGGTCACAAATAACGGGCCGACCCAAAAACAGCCCGGACAAAATAAGCCAGTCTACATCAAAACTCACATATTACTAAAAACAAAAAAAAAACATGATGCAGTTCTCTGTGAAGAATCATGAAGTTCAAACAGTAAAACAACAAATAAAATACATACAGTTTGTAAAAAAAGTTAAAATAAAAAACAAAACGCATGTTAAGAAAACACATCCGAAAAAAAGTCTACCTTCAATTAAGTGCCACACAAAAAAATGTGCCCCCCCTCCGCTCTCCCCTTAAACCTCCCGTACAGTGAAGTAAGCACAGGCAAAAAAACAAATGTAGTACGCACTGCTGGAAAAATGCAGTGCATTTCTATACGGGATGTAGTACGCCATTATGCATTTCTTTTTCGGGATGAAGAAAAACGCCAACGCGGAAAAAGTAAACGCAGTGCGCAAGTACACGAACGTGCAGTACAGTATCATAAACAATGCAGTACAGTCGTAATTTGCTAAGCAGTGCAGTCCCGTACATTCGAAAAAAAGATTACAAAAAAAGTAAAAACACGGGAACAAAAATGAGAACTGTACATGCAGTAAGGAATGAAGTTCACATCTAGTACATAACCATGATCAATGCAGTGCACCGATGATTTACCAAAAAGCAATGCACTCCACGACATTAAAAAGCATACAAAGAATAAAAACTGATCACCCAAATGATACCAGCCCCAGCCACACAAAATTTGACAACGTACATGCGTCTCTGAACTACCCGAACACAGGCCCAACAAAACTGACTAAGAAAAAACAATAAGTTAAAAAAAAAATGCCCCCCCACCCCCTCCCCCCCCATTTCGCTACCCGTCCCGTGCAAGAGACTGCAATAAGTACCGGCAAAAACAAGATGCAGTACGATGCGGTAGAAGTATGCAGTGCATTCCGTTGCGCAATGCAGACCACCGAAGCATATAGCAAAGACACGCAAAAAACGATGAAGTACACACATGTATACAATGTTGCAGTTCTGATTTGTACGCAACGCAGTGCGTAAGTGTAATCAATGCAGTTATGTTGTCACGCAGTATACATCTATAAAACATGACAAAATGTCCGTTCGCATAGAAAAAGGTGGTGGTTAAAAAAAATGTCCTGATCAAAAATAAAACAAACCCACCTTAAAAAAAAACCCACGTTCGCATACATCCACCCGATCGGAGTAGTTCCATCGCCACAAGCCCACGATCACAGATGCAAAAACCAACCCACGATCCGCACAACCGCATCATCAACGCGAGCATGCAGTTCATCCGACGAGGCCATCCCACCCCGCGCCCTCCCCTTAAATTCAGACCCCTGCCAAAGGCCTTCTCATCCACAAACAACACAAGTATCCATTGCGCTCCCACCAAAAGCACCAAGCCCTGCCACCGGCGATGACGTTCACCGACGAGTACAAGGGCGACAACGCCATGGAGGCGCACAGCAACACCAAGTTGCACGTCATCCACACCAATGACAAGAAGCAGATGGCGATCACCCTCGCGCAGTACGAGCGCCACCTCAGCCTCCAGCGCCACAAGATCGTTGGCATTGATCTCGAGTACGACAACGACCCTGAAGCAACGTAGAAACCCGCCCTCTGCCAGCTCTCCATCGGCAAGAATCACCCGGTGCCGCTCTTCCAAATGAGCGACAGTGTAAGGTGCACCGTCTTCGACAACTTCCTCGCCGACCCCAGGTACACCTTTGCAGGCTTCTCCATCGATGACGACAAAACCAGGCTGGAGCGCGTCAAAATGGAGGTCGCCAACTTCGTCGACATCCAGAAGGAGTGGAGGGTGCCCGAGGCAACCAAGCCGTTGGACTCCCTCGGAGACGTCTCCGGCATGCTCATCGACGACTACTACAACAACATGAAGAAGAAGATCACCAACGACGAGCACCAGCGCTGGGCCATCCTGCCTCTGTCCAGGAGGCACATCGAGTACGCGGCAAAGGACGCTTATGCAGCATACGAGATATGGAACCACATCACCCTCACCCAGGACGGCCTTCGCCATGCAAAGCTGGAGAAGGAGGAGCCCCCCCAAGAAGCGCGCCAGGAGCAGCTGGGGACGGGGAGAGCCTGACTGGTGAAGAAGAAGATGGTGCCGGCCAGGAGCCAACAATGCCAGTGTTCTTTTAGAATTATCATCAAATTTGCTTTTTGTTGTTTGCTTATGTATCGTTAGTTTGCTTGTGTGCTGAACCTAGTTTGCTTGCCATGCACAATCGCTTTGTAATGATGAACTCTGGTTATGTTAGTTTGCTTTCTGTTTAACTTAGCTTGCTGGTGATGAAATTGCCGTACGGAATATCTGTGATAATTTGTTTTCTGTTGTCTGCTAATGTATCATTAGATTCGAGCAGTGCAGAAAACGAAAAAAGAGTTGCAGTGTGCAAACAGGACGCATGCAGTGCAAGTTGTGTACGAATGCAGTACAAAATCTGTCCAATGAAGTCTTAACATACCCAACAAAGCGGTGCACGAACCTAAATTTGAAAAAAGAATACATAAGAGCAAAACCAGAAAATAAAAAACGCAAACACGTAAATAATCAATGAAGTACAGAAATATATGAACGTGCAGTACAGAACCATAATCAACGCATTACACGTATGATTTACTAAGCAGTGCACTCCCATACATTGGGAAAAAGATTACATAATAGCAAAAGGACGGAAACAAAAAAATGGCAACTGTACATGCAGTACGTAATGCGTACACATGCAGTACAGAACCCTGATCAATGCAGTGCAAGCTCTCGACATTGAAAAAAACACCTAAGAAAGAAAAATAAAAAGAAAAAAAATGACCACCCAGGTGGCACCGGCCCCAGCCAGTCTCGTAATAGGTCTGCACCCACAGAAGGCGAGTCGTTCTAAGTCACAGTGCATGGGGCCGGCCACACATGGGCCCACAGGTCAGAGAGCATACAGCTGCGAGCACCGTGTTTAAGCGCCCAAATAAGTAACAAGAGGAATTCGACACAGATGCCTTGCCACCGCTTATAAACATGTCGGCCGCGCCTTCCGCGGGCGAGGTGGGACTAAACATTAGACCACACACAGCGCACCGGGAACCAGCCGTGTGCTCACAGGCCGACCTGGGCTCAATTGCGTCTTCACTACCAGAACACAGGGCCAACAAAAAAAAGAGAGGCCACTGAAAATAAAAAAATGCTACATACCATACACAAACACAGGCCCAACCACACGTTCGTAGTTCGCCATGATATGACAATGCAGTCCGCTATTTTCAAGTAAGCAGTCCTGTTGCTTCTTAAATGCATTCGTGTTCACTGAATCACACCCAATCCACCACCTAACGCCAACCACACCATTTATTACTTCCATTGCTTGATTGGTTGCATAAAAACTTATCCATTCGTGCTACAGACTAACACAACTCCTCCCCCCGTTCCTCATTTTCCTCAAAACGTAGATCTAGGGTTTATCCCATCCACAACTCTTCTCTGGAATTCCACTGAACCCGCCATGGACTATAAGTGCGGGTGCTTGGCAAGGATGGCTCCGGTAGCGGACACATGCGTCTACGCAGAAGGCCTACAGCTCACCAACACCGAGTGGCGCAGCATGCTCGGCTGCCTGATGATACCCAACAGGGGGTTTCGTGCGCCATTTCTTCATCGCCTCACAACCGCAGATCTACAGGAAAGTTGGGTATGTTTTTCCACTCACAATTTTTGCACATAATCTAGACTGCAAATACACATCTGAACATATAGTTCAATCAATTTGTTCAGTAGTATCAACAAAAATACAAAACAGAATTTGTATTCTTGTTCTGATCTGTTAGCTATTAAGACTAGATGCTTCCACCTATCTTTCTTCAGTACCACACCATGTATCGACATATGTACAAAAAAGGGTCAGTAGATAAGTTGTAGTTATCTTAACATGCTGGAGAAGTACACTGTTACTGACATTGCAGTGCACACATGTTGCAGTATAATATATATCCCAGTAAAACTAGGAGTCAATTGCGTATATAAGTTTGTTCATACATTGCAACTACTTTACAAAATACAATCATATGTATGTAACAATTTAAGTAAACATAAACAAATCATACTAAGTATAAAACAAAAACATTTGTTGTTTACTTACAAATTCTTTTTCCACCCATTACAATATGCAGAAACTGCCATCCACAATAAAATTTCATGCTCCGAGTTCAGGGAAGCTTACTTTGGAGACAGAACACAAGAATGGCTATGGAGACATGGAAGCTGACTACCACATCGACTCTGAAGACTGCATCAACATAACTTGATAGAGGCAAAGGTGTCCCGTCTTTCGATGAGATGATGGATATCGCTTTGGTGGCAGTCGACTTTGACGATTCGACTACGAACGTGCGAGGACGTCGCGCCTTAGCAATCGCTAAACCAACTCCGAGAGGTTATTGACCACGCCGGAGCACGATCAACCTGACCACGAGGGTCTGTTTCCTGCGAGCAAACGAAGAACAAGCAAGAAACTAAGGTTGTAATCTGGATATTGCGAATATAAGATGAAAGCTTTATTGATCAAGGTGGGGTTCTATGACGCCTTTGTCTGGTCGTTGAACACAAACGAAGTACGCGAAGTTGCAGCTATGGCGAACTTTTAATCTAAACAAAACCCAAAGTCTAAACGGTGCCCTAAGGGCTGTATATATGGAGGAAGAGAGGGGGAATTTCGTGGCCCTTGGTGGAGGGGTCCGAAATCAACCCTATCTCTTGTTTCCCCACACATACGGACTCTAAAAATAGCCTATACTTATGTATTTCGAAATTACATGGGCCTGGCCCAATAAAAAGGTGACGCAGCACCTATAATAGCCTCTGGACGAAATTTATGAAGTGACATCTTGTATATTTCGTCCAAGGCTTCATGCACTCGTTATGGAGGCTTCAAAGACCTGAAATCATCACTTGTAACTCTGTTCTTGTTCCCCTTGCGCATGCCATCATCTCCATGCTTGTTCTTGCTCCAATGTTCATCCTTCTCCAAGCTAGGCCCTTCATTTGTAAGCAAAACAAATGTATCCAATTTAGGCAGCATCATATTCTCATGAACATTAGAATCATTACCAAGAAACGAAAGTACCTGGTAATTTAGTTGGCGTGCGCGAGCTCTAGTAATTGGTCCAGTATGTATAGCAGCAGGGGCTGTGGGTGTAACAATGGTATTCATGTCCTCATCATAACTACTGGTTGGAAAGATTTTGTCTCCCAGAATGGCTTTGAGGCCGGAGAAGTGGCCATGGTCTTTTTCTACAAAGAAGAAGACTCCATCAAGTTTACAATATTTGCACTCCACGCTGTCTAATATGAAACAACCAATATTTCTAATGCTTTGCTTATGCTGTATGCTTTTAAAATTATGTCCAACAGACAATTTGAACGATGCCTATTTAAAGTATGCAACCTCAACTACGTCATTTTATCATCCTTTTTAGACAAAGTTGCTGTTTGCAGTAATGCAGTTCTCTCGAACACAGTGTGGTACTAATAATAACAAAAAGCAGCCATCTGATACAGTAACAAGGAAATGCAAATGGTAGAAACTTTGCACTTAACATATGATGTTCAAAAACAATTATCATAGTATGCAGTTCAAAAAAAATCTTATAATAACTATTCAGCTAACACAAGCGTATCATGGACCATCCATTCTAATAGCAGAATAGAAAATTAACAACACTGCTAATGCAGTACAGAAATGCATATTATGCATTCATCTAGAACACAAAATGTAGTTTAAGAAAAGGAGAAATCTCATAAACAGCCATAACCACTGTAATACAGCTACAACAAAGTATGCTACCAAAGAAAATGCAGTGCACTACAACGTATGCCGCGACTACAACAAATAAAATTAAAGCACTGAAACTACAGACAATGTGATAGACTGATAGAGGTGTCAATTTCACTCGCACTTCCATAACTCACCTAAAAATTGTACAGCCACTAAACTATCGAAAAATACACCCGCACAAATTTACATGGGAGACATGGCAACTTGACGAACAACATCACCTTTCATTTAAAAACCGCGATTCAAAAAATGACAATTATACCCGCAATACAATGAATTCAAACCTACAACAACAGTAATTACAATATTCAAACACGTGTGGATGGGAAAGAAAATCAAAAAAATCAACAAGAACAGAGGAGCGGACGAAGCTCACCCGCCCGCACAACCAAAATAGCAAGAAATTGAAAACTAACTCCTAAAAACTAACAAATTATAGAGTGAACGGACCGATTAAAACGAATGCAATCAAACAATTCCTACTAAATAACAACATCCGAGCACAAAAAAATCACATCTGACGCGAACACGAACGAACAGAGAAAGCTCGTCCGCCAAATCCCTCGATTTGCAAGCACTCTAGTATATTTTCCTGTAAATTAGAAAGAATAAAGCTAAAATGAGATGCAGACACAAACTGAATCATCCCGCGACACCCGATTCCACATAGAACACGCGGGCGGAACACCGGAAAATGAAGCAGTTCTCCCGTGAAGCATTGCAGTGCCCAACGTAAAGAAGATGCAGTGCACTTGTGTTCAGCGTGCAGTGCGGAAGTGGTGTGCAGAATAGTTATTCTGCTAATATTAGCAGAATAGACCGTCTGTATATATATAGACAAGATGTTTCATACAAGCAGCGGTAGTTACCACCACTTGCGTTTTGTATGTTGTATGTAGTATCTGTCGAAATCGAGAGTATGTACGTGTAGTATGTAGTATATAACAATGATTAGGTAATATATATACTAATTTTCAGGTAGTATATACCATGTTTTGAGTATGCTCTTTTTACGTACAAATATGTACGTATTTCACAAATATAACAAAAACTATGGGGCTCATATGCAATTTTTTCATGTAACTTGCTTTGAAATATGTTAGATATAGTGTATGAATATATTTAAAATGATAAATTAGTATATATAGTACCACATGATAGTATATGAGGCATATGGGGTAACTACCACCGGGTGGTAGGATGGGGTAACTACCACCGGGTGGTAGGATGGGTAACTACAACCGCACTGCAATAGACAGTCAATTGAACTTCATGATTCCTTTTGTCGGATGTAAATTTTATGAGATGAGTTTTTGTTGTCTTTTTTTCAACATTTTTTATGAACGAGGGTGAACCGCAGAGACAAGGGCAAGTGAACCGCGACATATATCAAAGTGAACCGCATTACTGTCTTGTTGTTCGCTAATTTTTTCGCACTTTTATGTTGGGCGCAAGTGAACATCATCACTCTTAAAAGTGAGCCACATCCGAGGACCAAACGCACTGCAGGTGTTGATGTAGTTGACTGAATTTTGAGACACACAGAACAAATTGCACTTCATACAGAGGGGTAATGAGCTGCTGCAAAAGTGGAATGAACTACTTTTTTCATACATACATCCTCTACATAGCACAATTAGATCTCGAGCACCACGAGCAACTAACTGAACCGCACAAAACACAACAAAAGTACTGCATTGTTGCCCCCCAACCAAACTGCACCACATGGCATTACCTATTTTTACAATGAAGTGCAGTTTTCAACATTATTTTTTGACTAACAGGGCATTAGGCATTGAACCGAACAGCACCACCTATCTTTAGGAAAATACAAAAACCAATGAGCCCCATTCATCCTATTATGTGTTTCCAAGATTTGTAGTCCGCGCAAAGACATTTTATCTAGCAAAAAATTAACTACAAAAAAACTACTTCACTTTTGTGCACAAACCGAGCTGCACTGGAGTGCCACCAGGAACTGCAACGGGCCATGCAGAGCACCCCCTCTCTCCCTCCGGCGATTTGCAAAGGGCAGTGTGGTCAACCACATAGAAAGCGGCCGCTGGCACATGCACCGCACCACACCGAGACGAGAGGCAAACTGCACACAAGCAAAATCTGAAGAAAAAGAAGGTCCCGATCTGCAATAAAATGCAATCAGGTTTAGAGGCAGTAGAATCAAACTGCACACACGGGGGTGCCATATTGCACGTTAGGGAAAATTCAAAAAAATGTGCCATTTTACAGAGATGAACTTCAGTTTGCTTATGTTCTCCCTCGGCGAGGTTCAGCGGCAACAAACGGAACAAACTGCCCAGCATCGACACCAGTGGTGATGCAGTTCATCGAGGGGGAGGGAGATGCCCATGTAGCAGGTCGTCTTTCCGTGTTTCATGGCCGCGACCCCATCTCCACTGGCAGACACGGGAGATCCGACTTCCTCGGCACATGCGAGGTCACCGGTCCCCTCCAAATGCAGGATCCACCATTCACAGGCACGTGCGCGGCCGTCGCCCCATAGCAGCGCGGGATCCATCAATCCAGTGCAGCGCCGGCCGGTCAGGAAGGAAGGGAGGGCGCCGCCGGCCATCCACCATAGCACTAGCCGATCGAGAGGGTGGGCGCCATGGGGGAAGGCTGGAGGGGGGCGGCGCCGATGGTGGATGCTGGGATGCTGCGAACGCCGATCTAGCGTCGAACAACTCGGGGGTTGGTGATGTGGGGCAGCACTATGGAAAGATGGAGGTGCTTGGATCCGGCGACCACCAGGGCGGTAGAAGGTGGAGGGAGGTCGGGGATTTGGATCCGGGGAAGAGGGAGGTGGGTGTCGTGCGGGAGCTGCGGTGGGTTTTGTTGCGGTTTGGTTAGTGGTAGTGGGGTGGTTTGATTAGTGGGGCGGTGCGGAGAGAGGTGTTAGCAGAATAAGACTCTTAAGGGGTGTTATCATAAGGGGTGTATATATATATAGCCGGTCTATTCTGAGTTATTCTGATAACACTTCCACTGCACGGTCAACGCGAGAGCACTGCACTTTCTGTACCAAAACACTGCAATTGAGACTAGTGAACTTCATGTCGGAAAAAACTGCACGCGATGTTTTTTGGGTACTAGTTTTGCTCCAGTTTTTAAACCGTATGTCGGAACAAGGGGTGTAATATACCGCTGAAAAGCTATGGATTAGGCACAACTTACCCACGTTGATTTTTTTAGATTCATCACGGTTTAAGAGTAGTTTCAAAAACGGTGCGGCGCATGACGAGTGACAGTGAGCGTTTTTTTGCATTTTTTCCTAAATCACTCGTCGGAATGAAGCAAATGATACACTGTTGGAAAGATATCGTCGAGGCGCACTTTTTCATATGTATTATTTTCTTTAATTCATTATGGTTTAAGAGTAGTTTCAAATTTACTAAATTGCGGAATTCTGTTTTTCAAATTTTTGGCACTGTTTTCACTCCAGTTTTTTAACCGCTTGTCGAAACGAGGCGTGTAATTTACCGTTAAAAAGCTATGGATGAGGCGCAAATTTCAAATGTTGAAATGTTTTTAGATTCCTTACTGTTTTAAGTTAATTTTGAAAATCGTGCGACGGAAGACAAGCGGCAGCGGCCTTTTTTGTAATTATTTTCAAACCGCTCGTCAGAATGATCCAAACAATACGCCATTGGAAAGATATCACCGAGATGCAACTTTTTGATGTAGACTGCTCTCTCTAATTCCTTACGGTTTAAGAGCAGTTTTGAAATTATCAAAATGCACACGCTCTGTTTTTCGCAACACCAAAATCGACAAAAGAACTGCATCATACAGAAAACCGCACTGCTTCAGAAGGGAAACCACACTTCATCAGACGGGCTACCGAACTTCATTGTTTTTTTGTTAGACATAAATTTTTCCAAGAGAAGTGGACCGTGCTTCACATCGGGCATAAGTGAACCACAACACTATCGAGAAGTGAACCACATTATTTTTTTGTCGTTTGCGTATCATTTTTTTTAACTTCACATTGGTATTAAGTGAACTGCATGATTTTTTGTCCTTTTTGATATTTGTATGAACGAGAGTGGACCGCAGAGACGAGGACAAGCTGATAGAGGCAAAGGTGTCCCGTCTTTCGATGATATGATGGATATCGCTTTGGTGGCAGTCGACTTTGACGATCCGACTACGAACGTGCGAGGACGTCGCGCCTTAGCAATCGCTAAACCAACTCCGAGAGGTTATTGACCACGCCGGAGCACAATCAACCTGACCACGAGGGTCTGTTTCCTGCGAGCAAACAAAGAACAAGCAAGAAACTGAGATTGCAATCTGGATATTGCGAATATAAGATGAAAGCTTTATTGATCAATGTGGGGTTCTGTGACGCCTTTATCTGGTCGTTGAACACAAACGAAGTATGCGAAGTTGCAGCTATGGCGAACTTTTAATCTAAACCAAACCCACAGTCTAAACGATGCCCTAAGGGCTGTATATATGGAGGAAGAGGGGGGGGGGGAATTTCGTGGCCCTTGGTGGAGGGGTCCGAAATCAACCCTATCTCTTGTTTCCCCACACATACGTACTCTAAAAATAGCCTATACTTATGTATTTCGAAATTACATGGGCCTGGCCCAATAATAAGGTGACGCAGCACCTAAAATAGCCTCGGGACGAAATTTATGAAGTGGCATATGGTATATTTCGTCCAAGGCTTCATGCACCCATTATGGTGGCTTCAAAGTCCTGAAATCATCACTTGTAACTCCGTTCTTGTTCCCCTTGCGCATGCCATCATCTCCATGCTTGTTCTTGCTCCAATGTTCATCCTTCTCCAAGCTAGGCCCTTCATTTGTAAGCAAAACAAATGTATCCAATTTAGGCAGCATCATATTCTCATGAACATTAGAATCATTACCAAGAAACGAAAGTACCTGGTAATTTAGTTGGCGTGCACGAGCTCTAGTAATTGGTCCAGTATGTATAGCAGCAGGGGCTGTGGGTGTAACAATTGTATTGATGTCCTCATCATCCTCCCCTTCTTGAAATGAAGTCGTCCTCGACGGAAGTTCATCTTCCCCACCCAAATAAGGCTTCAAATCTGCAATGTTAAAAGTGGGACTAACCCCAAAATCTGCAGGCAGCTCAAGTTTATATGCATTATCATTTATTTTCTCTAACACCTTAAAGGGACCATCAGCACGTGGCATAAACTTTGATTTGCGCAAATCAGGAAATCTATCCTTACGCAAATGTAACCAAACAAGATCTCCAGGTGCAAACACAACATGTTTTCTACCCTTATCTCCAGCAAGTTTATATTTAGCATTCATACGCTCAATGTTTTCCTTAGTTAACTCATGCATTTTTAAAATCAATTCAGCACGTTGTTTAGCATCAAAATTAACCTTCTCCAAAGATGGAAGAGGAAACAAATCAATAGGTGCACGAGGTAGGAAACCATACACAACTTCAAAAGGGCACATCTTAGTAGTAGAATGCAATGAACGATTATAAGCAAATTCAATATGAGGCAAGCATTCCTCCCACATTTTCTTATTATTCTTCAAAACAGCCCTAAGCATAGTAGACAACATTCTATTGACTACTTCAGTTTGTCCATCGGTTTGGGGGTGACAAGTAGTATTAAAAAGCAGTTTAGTCCCCAACTTAGCCCATAAACATCTCCAAAAGTGGCTAAGAAATTTAGTATCACGATCTGAAACAATAGTATTTGGCACACCATGCAAGCGAATAATTTCACGAAAGAACAAATCAGCAACATTAACAGCACCATCGCTTTTATGACATGGTATAAAGTGTGCCATTTTCGAGAATCTATCCACGACAACAAATATGCTATCCCTCCCCTTCTTTGTTCGAGGTAAACCTAAAACAAAGTCCATAGATATATCCTCCCAAGGAACACTAGGTACAGGCAAAGGCATATATAAACCATGAGGATTGAGTCATGACTTAGCTTTTTGACATGTAGTGCAGCGAGCAATAAAACGCTCAACATCCCGTCTCATCTTTGGCCAAAAGAAATGTGTAGCAAGTACGTCCTCCGTCTTCTTCACGCCAAAGTGTCCCATTAATCCTCCTCCATGCGCCTCCTGCAACAACAAAAGACGAACGGAGCTAGCTGGAATGCATAGCTTGTTAGCACGAAACACAAATCCATCGTTAACGACGAACTTGTTCCACATTCTTCCTTCTTTATAATTCTGCATTACATCTTTAAAATCAGCATCATGCACATATTGATCTTTGATGGTCTCCAAACCAAATATTTTGAAGTCAAGTTGTGAAAGCATAGTATAGCGGCGAGACAATGCATCAGCAATAACATTTTCTTTTCCCTTCTTGTGTTTAATGACATAACGAAAAGTCTCAATGAATTCAACCCACTTAGCATGTCTACGATTCAGTTTAGCTTGACTTTTAATATGTTTCAAAGATTCATGATCAGAATGTATAACAAATTCTTTGGGCCATAAATAATGTTGCCATGTTTCTAAAGTCCGAACAAGAGCATATAATTCTTTATCATAAGTAGAATAATTCAGACTAGGCCCACTCAATTTTTCAGAAAAGTATGCAACAGGTTTGCCATCTTGTAATAACACACCGCCTAATCCAATTCCACTAGCATCACATTCAAGCTCAAAAGTCTTATTAAAATCAGGAAGTTGGAGTAAAGGAGCATGTGTCAACTTATCTTTCAATACCGAGAAGGCTTCTTCCTGTGCGGTACCCCAAAGAAAAGGCACATCTTTCTTTGTAAGCTCATTGAGAGGTGCAGCAATGGTGATAAAATCTCTCACAAAACGCCTATAGAATCCAGCGAGGCCAAGAAAACTCCTCACTTGTGTGACCGTTTTGGGTTGCGGCCAACTCTCAATAGCTTCAATCTTGGCTTTATCAACTTCAATTCCCTGTGGAGTAACAACATAGCCAAGAAAAGATACTCGGTCGGTGCAAAAGGTGCACTTCCCAAGGTTACCAAACAAACGTGCATCATGTAGAGCAATAAAAACAGCACGTAAATGTTCCAAATGTTCTTCCAAAGATCTGCTATAAATCAATATGTCATCAAAGTAAACTACCACAAATCGTCCAATGAAAGCACGTAAAACTTCGTTCATTAATCTCATGAAAGTACTAGGTGCATTAGTTAACCCAAAAGGCATGACTAACCACTCATATAATCCAAACTTAGTTTTAAATGCTGTTTTCCATTCATCTCCCAATTTCATACGAATTTGATGGTAGCCACTACGCAAATCAACTTTGGAGAATATTGTAGAGCCACTCAATTCATCAAGCATATCATCTAGCCTAGGAATAGGATGACGATAACGAATAGTAATATTATTAATGCCTCTACAATCAACACACATACGTGATGTGCCATCCTTTTTCGGCACTAGAATAATAGGAACAGCACAAGGACTAATGATGAGGACATCAATACAATTGTTACACCCACAGCCCCTGCTGCTATACATACTGGACCAATTACTAGAGCTCGTGCACGCCAACTAAATTACCAGGTACTTTCGTTTCTTGGTAATGATTCTAATGTTCATGAGAATATGATGCTGCCTAAATTGGATACATTTGTTTTGCTTACAAATGAAGGGCCTAGCTTGGAGAAGGATGAACATTGGAGCAAGAACAAGCATGGAGATGATGGCATGCGCAAGGGAAACAAGAACGGAGTTACAAGTGATGATTTCAGGACTTTGAAGCCACCATAATGGGTGCATGAAGCCTTGGACGAAATATACAAGATGCCACTTCATAAATTTCGTCCCGAGGCTATTTTAGGTGCTGCGTCACCTTATTATTGGGTCAGGCCCATGTAATTTCGAAATACATAAGTATAGGCTATTTTTAGAGTCCGTATGTGTGGGGAAACAAGAGATAGGGTTGATTTCGGACCCCTCCACCAAGGGCCACGAAATTGCCCCCTCTTCCTCCATATATACAGCCCTTAGGGCATCGTTTAGACTTTGGGTTTTGTTTAGATTAAAAGTTCGCCATAGCTGCAACTTCGCGTACTTCGTTTGTGTTCAACGACCAGACAAAGGCGTCACAGAACCCCACCTTGATCAATAAAGCTTTCATCTTATATTCGCAATATCCAGATTGCAATCTTAGTTTCTTGCTTGTTCTTCGTTTGCTCGCAGGAAACAGACCCTCGTGGTCAGGTTGATCGTGCTCCGGCGTGGTCAATAACCTCTCGGAGTTGGTTTAGCGATTGCTAAGGCGCGACGTCCTCGCACGTTCGTAGTCGGATCGTCAAAGTCGACTTCCACCAAAGCGATATCCATCATCTCATCGAAAGATCGGGACCCTCGCCTCTATCACAAAGATTCATGATCAGAATGTATAACAAATTCTTTGGGCCATAAATAATGTTGCCATGTTTCTAAAGTCCGAACAAGAGCATATAATTCTTTATCATAAGTAGAATAATTCAGACTAGGCCCACTCAATTTTTCAGAAAAGTATGCAACAGGTTTGCCATCTTGTAATAACACACCTCCTAATCCAATTCCACTAGCATCACATTCAAGCTCAAAAGTCTTATTAAAATCAGGAAGTTGGAGTAAAGGAGCATGTGTCAACTTATCTTTCAATACCGTGAAGGCTTCTTCCTGTGTAGTACCCCAAAGAAAAGGCACATCTTTCTTTGTAAGCTCATTGAGAGGTGCAGCAATGGTGCTGAAATCTCTCACAAAACGCCTATAGAATCCAGCGAGGCCAAGAAAACTCCTCACTTGTGTGACCGTTTTGGGCTGCGGCCAACTCTCAATAGCTTCAATCTTGGCTTTATCAACTTCAATTCCCTGTGGAGTAACAACATAGCCAAGAAAAGATACTCGGTCGGTGCAAAAGGTGCACTTCCCAAGGTTACCAAACAAACGTGCATCACGTAGAGCAATAAAAACAGCACGCAAATGTTCCAAATGTTCTTCCAAAGATCTGCTATAAATCAATATGTCATCAAAGTAAACTACCACAAATCGTCCAATGAAAGCACGTAAAACTTCGTTCATTAATCTCATGAAAGTACTAGGTGCATTAGTTAACCCAAAAGGTATGACTAACCACTCATATAATCCAAACTTAGTTTTAAATGTTGTTTTCCATTCATCTCCCAATTTCATACGAATTTGATGGTATCCACTACGCAAATCAACTTTGGAGAATATTGTAGAGCCACTCAATTCATCAAGCATATCATCGAGCCTAGGAATAGGATGACGATAACGAATAGTAATATTATTAATGCCTCTACAATCAACACACATACGTGATGTACCATCCTTTTTCGGCACTAGAATAATAGGAACAACACAAGGACTAAGGGATTCGCGTATATAACCTTTGTCGAGAAGCTCTTGTACTTGACGCATAGTCTCCTTCGTCTCCTCTGGATTGGTACGGTATGGTGCACGGTTTGGCAGTGAAGCACCGGGAATTAAGTCAATCTGATGCTCAATCCCTCGAATAGGCGGTAATCCCGGTGGCACGTCTTGTGGAAAGACGTCAGCGAACTCCTGCAAAATGTTAGTGACAGCAGGAGTCAAAGAGGAAGGCACGTCCTCGAATGAAAATAATGCCTCTTTGCACACAAAAGCATAGCAAACAGATTTGCTGAAATCTAGCTCATCAACATCAGATTTGGTGGCAAATAAACATGCACTTTTCAATTTAATTTCAGAAGCAACACTAGATGGTTTATTATTAGGCTTCATTTGTTGCTCAAATTCTTTTGCCACAATCTGATTTTCACTCTTATTCTTCTCCTGTTTTGCTTTATTAGCTCTATTAATATCATCTTTCAAAGTGGAATCAGGAGTCATAGGAAGCAAAGTAATATTTTTATCCTTATGAACAAGAGTATAGTGATTGTTTATACCATGGTGTACAGAGTTTTTATCAAATTGCCATGGTCTACCAAGTAATAAGGAACATGCTTGCATAGGTACCACATCACAATCAACATAATCAGCATATGTAGAGATACTAAAATGCACACGAACAGTACGTGTTACCTTAACCTTGCCGCTGTTGTTGAACCATTGGATGTAGTAAGGATGTGGATGTGGTCTTGTGGTGAGAGAAAGCTTCTCCACCATGTCCATGCTAGCCAAGTTGTTGCATCTCCCTCCGTCTATTATGACGCGCACAGAACATTCCTTCACAACTCCCTTGGTATGGAACAAATTGTGCCTCTGATTTTGCTCAGCTTGTGTGACCTGCACACTCAAAATACGTTGAGCAACTAAACATTCATACCTGTCAGCATCTTCAGGAGCCATGTATTGCGTCTCATGATCGGAATCATCTCCACCATGTTCTTCACATGTAATAAGAGCCAAAGTCTCCTCATCATAGTCACTAGCGGACTCATATCCACCATCCGCGGTAGCAATCATCACACGCGGAGATTTGCATTCTCTCGCATAATGACCTCCTCCCTTACAACGACGACAAATAATATCACTTGTGTGCCCTGTTGATGCCATGGAAGAAGCAGAACTCTGTGCAGGCCCAGCAGGTGTGCTCTTGGCAGATAATGGTGGTTGTGCCTGTTTTCTTGTATCACGACTGGAGGAGACACCTGATTGAGGTGCTGGTGCAGTTGAAGTAGAATATGCACGCGGTGTCCATGATGAAGGTCGGCCTGCAGAAAAGTTAGTTCACACCAATGCTTGTCGATCCTGCACTTCACGTTCAGCTTTACAAGCAAGATGGAATAAACGAGTGATATTAGTATACTCCTTATAGTCTAGAATGGTCTGAATCTCTCTATTTAATCCACCCAGAAAACGTGCAAGCATAGCTTCATTCTCCTCAACAATACCACATCTAATCATGCCAGTTTGTAATTCCTGATAATATTCTTCTACAGAATTTTTCCCTTGTCTTAAACGCTGCAATTTTTGAAGCAATTCACGTTGATAATATGGTGGAACCCAACGCGTACGCATAGCAGTTTTCAAAGCAGCCCAAGTAGTTGGAATAGGATATAATCTACAATGTTCAGACCACCATACACATGCAAAACTAGTGAAAGCACAAACAACAGCAGCAACCCGTCTCTCCTCGGGATATTGTAAACATGTAAAACGTTGTTCAATTTCTAACTCCCAACTAAGATATATATCAGGAACATATCTACCCTCAAATGGTGGAATATTCAATTTCAGTTTAGGAATATGCACATCATCTCGTACCTGAGGTGGTGGTGCAGGCCTACCATTACGAATATATACCTGAGGTCGACCTGCTAGTGGTGGTGCTGGTGGGTGCACGTAGTTCTGATTTTGATCAACCTCATCCTCATAATCGCCCGCATACTCATCATCCTCCTGGGTACCAGCAGTAGCAGTAGCAGGAGCCAAAGAAGCATCAATAACAGGAACAACAGCACCAGAAGTTTGGCCATCCTCAATAGGAACACGCTTCGCTCGTCCATACTGATTCGGAAGGATGCGTTGTTGTTGGTGTTGCAGAGGTGCGATAGGTGCAGCCGGCGGTGGTGGTGGTAAACGCGCGAGCAATTCATTAAACTTGCTATCAAGCTTTGTTTCGAACGTCTTCTCCATGCCATCTATCTTCTCCATGGCCTCGTCAAATCTGTTTAGCACATCTTGCACCTGTTCACTCATCATTTGCTGAAATTTATCATGTAGCTGTTTGTTCGTCAGGTTCTCCCAATCAGTCTCATCGGCTTGTGATCCTACCATGGTTAGCAGCAAATAGAAACACACAAGAATATGATCCTACAGACTACTAAGAAGTGGTGGTGGTGTATCACAAACCCGTCAAGCAAAACTCAAATTCTTACCAGTTCTTACCCAGCAGCAGGCGGTGATCGGCAATCGTTGTAGTCAAAACTCTCAAAGCTTGGATAGAGCGATTACCAGGGACAGTCAAACGCACGACGTAGATGTATGTGGAGCTGGGAAGGCTTATAATATGGTAGCAAAAAGGGCCAGCAATAATCAATTCAGAGATGCAAAGTTGAATAAACGCTCAACGACGGTACTGTGCTGGTCCTAGGCTAGACCGTGCTAGAGACGCGAGCCTAGAACACTAACAAAATCACGGCGCTGCACGTAAACAAGGAAAAAGCACACTCTGGAATTTTTTTCGCTCTTTTTTTGCGCTCTTTTTTTTGCGCTGCTTTTTTTTTGCGAAAAATCACTATAATGGCGAGTGTCTCAAAACTCTACCTAGGTCAAACTGACAGGATGGGCACGAAATTTTTTCGACCAAATTTTTTTTTTCGTTTTTTCGACTGCCCGGACCCAAAAACTGGAAACGGGTCAAAAAAAACTTCCTATAATGGCACCTGTCTCAAAACACTCAGAAACACCTAAAAATAGGATAGCCAGAAATTTTTTCGAAAAATGCGTTTTCGAAAAATTTTGGGCCTAAACGGAGGGTGGTTTCCGGACTCTTTTTTTTTCGAAACCTACTCCGGCAAGGAAACACGAATCGGAATCTAGATGGATCTCAAAAACACACCTAATATGCAAGGAACTCGGATTGGTGGTGGATATATGGTGGTGGATATATGGTGGTGGATATATGGTTGTGGTATATGGTAGCGGTGGTGGTATATGGCAGAGGTGGTAATATATGGATATGGATCGGTGGTGGTATATGGATACGGATTGGTGGTGGTATATGGATACGGATTCGGAGCGGTGGTGGTAGGTGACAGGGGCGATGATGATGGTGCGGTGGCGGCGTGACAACTTATGACCAGAACTCGAAACTCTAAAAGACTAACGCTAAGACCAGCAACTAGACACGACGATGCAACCACAAATTTAACAAAGCAAAACCCTAAAAAGATTATGCAAAGGCTCAGATTGGTTCGGATATGATGAACTAACCCTAATTTTTTTTGGCTTTTTCGTGGACTGTAGGTATGAAGAACAGACTCGATCTGAACTACGAAAACTGTAAAATCTCACCGAGCAACCTGGAAATCTGATACCACTTGATAGAGGCAAAGGTGTCCCGTCTTTCGATGAGATGATGGATATCGCTTTGGTGGCAGTCGACTTTGACGATCCGACTATGAACGTGCGAGGACGTCGCGCCTTAGCAATCGCTAAACCAACTCCGAGAGGTTATTGACCACGCCGGAGCACGATCAACCTGACCACGAGGGTCTGTTTCCTGCGAGCAAACGAAGAACAAGCAAGAAACTGAGATTGCAATATGGATATTGCGAATATAAGATGAAAGCTTTATTGATCAAGGTGGGGTTCTGTGACGCCTTTGTCTGGTCGTTGAACACAAACGAAGTACGCGAAGTTGCTGCTATGGCGAACTTTTAATCTAAACAAAACCCGAAGTCTAAACGATGCCCTAAGGGCTGTATATATGGAGGAAGAGGGGGGAATTTCGTGGCCCTTGGTGGAGGGGTCCGAAATCAACCCTATCTCTTGTTTCCCCACACATACGTACTCTAAAAATAGCCTATACTTATGTATTTCGAAATTACATGGGCCTGGCCCAATAATAAGGTGACGCAGCACCTAAAATAGCCTCGGGACGAAATTTATGAAGTGGCATCTTGTATATTTCGTCCAAGGCTTCATGCACCCATTATGGTGGCTTCAAAGTCCTGAAATCATCACTTGTAACTCCGTTCTTGTTCCCCTTGCGCATGCCATCATCTCCATGCTTGTTCTTGCTCCAATGTTCATCCTTCTCCAAGCTAGGCCCTTCATTTGTAAGCAAAACAAATGTATCCAATTTAGGCAGCATCATATTCTCATGAACATTAGAATCATTACCAAGAAACGAAAGTACCTGGTAATTTAGTTGGCGTGCACGAGCTCTAGTAATTGGTCCAGTATGTATAGCAGCAGGGGTTGTGGGTGTAACAATTGTATTGATGTCCTCATCACAAGCGGACCACAACACTTTCGAAAAGTGAACCGCATTACTCTGTTTGTTGTTTCCCTAACATTTTCGCACTTCACTTTAGGCGCAAGTGACGAGCGTTACTCTTGAAATCATTTTTTTTTCAATGAGAAGAGTGAATTTCTAGAGTGTTCGAAGGTAACAAAATACATCTAGTGAACTCCCACACATAAAAAAGTGCACTGCATTTTTGTTTCTACATTTTTAGATATCAATTTCTTGTTGTTGTTACATTTTTTTTCTTGAAACTGGACCTCAAGAAGCTGCCATCTGAACTCCGGGAGCAGCCAAAGCAGACTGCAATACTAAGTCAAAATTACAACCGCACAGCCACACAAAAAAAATCTGAAAGAACAAAACTAAAAGCAAATGAAGTGAGTAGATGAAGCTAACTGAAACTCGTTTACAGTACTTCTGAACTAAATTGCGAGCTCCCATGAATACACTACATGGGTGTGTACCCAGATTTTAGAACAATCTAAAAGTACACTCAGCAGCCTGTATCATGCATGGCCATCTTTAGTACAATACTTGAAGGAATACGTGGCAACCCGCAGCAGCCTGCATACATATGCCCGCTCGCTGCTTTTGTTGCTTTGGATCAGCTTCAACAATACATAGGATGAACTGCAAAGACCATGATACGCAGGTTAACACTTGACAACATACACAACACAGACCATGAGACAGTAGGTTAGCAGTACACAACACAAAATTACAAAACACTAGCTTGGGAGAGCGCCAACATTAAACAATAGGTTTCAAAAGGATTTCAAACACTAAATGAATGGGAGTTTGTTGAATAGACTTTCAACAATTTCAGAATGATCGAAAACACAGATCTTTCTTGTTCAGTCCCTGTCATCCTAACAAATGTCTGAAAGTACAGATCGTCCATGTTTTGTCCTTGCCATCTTCAGGATGATTGAAAGCGCACGAAATAAGAGGAGGTGGACTGCAATGCAGTGGTTTGTGCATTGCACGCGGATGATTTGGCACTCGCCACCGGCCGCCAGGGAGGTGCAGCCTGTCGCCGGTAGCCATGGGGGGAGCAGTCTGCCGCCGCACGTGCTGCTGCAGTTGTTGGAGGAGGCTGGAGGGCACGGGGCAGCCATCTCCCATCGGTCTAGCTCTCTGCAGCAAGGAAGATGGCCGTCGGCTCATGCGTACTTAGGAGAACTACAGAGGGAGCCGAACGGAGCTGCACTGCAAGTGGAGCCGCACTGCACGCCGAGCCGCACTACATGCCGAGCCGCACTGGACAGCACCAGCACCGCTGAGGCAGAGGGCGAAGGTTAACAGCGGAGGGGCTCTGGGCGAGGGCAAGGCAGCCAGCGCCGCAGCCGGAGGTGGATCGGCATTGGCTGCCAGAGGAACTACACCGCATGACCACGTGCACTGCGTCATGAGTCACTGGCGAACGACACTAGCTCCATCGGCCTCCATTGCTCAGACGGCAGCTGCAGGGCGTGGGTCCCCCGGGGCGGCCGAGATCCGGCTGTCCATGGAGGTGGCGTGCGCTATGAGGGAGTCGGGCTTGGGTGAGGGAGTCGCGGGGCGGCGTTGTGGGGTTGGGGAGGGAGGCGCACCGAGCGGGAGTGAGAGGGTGTGGTGGGGAGGGGCGCCGCGGTGGTCGGGGACGGGGGAGAAGATGGCGGCGCTGGGGAGGAGGCCGCAAGGTTGGGGAGAGTAAGGTGG
>NC_041382.1:369635295-369662125 GCF_002162155.2 Triticum dicoccoides | reverse complement strand
GGAGTAGGAGGCGGGGAGGCGCCGGGCGGGAGGAGTAGGAGGCGGGGAGGCGCCAGGCGTGCGGTGTTGGGGTGGGAGGTGGAGCTTGTGCGGCGGCGGGGCAGGAGGTGGAGGTCGTGGGGACTGGGGGAGGGAGAGGGGAGTTCGTGCCGAACATGATAAGGTGGGTGGGATTTTTTTATCGCCGTAGTTCGGTGGTTAGTTTGTAGCTACAACGGTAGGCGGGGGTGTTAGCAGAATAAGATTAGGTCTTATCAGAATAAGACTCTTAAGGATGTTATCATAATAGACCCACCCTATATGATGAGGACATCAATACCATTGTTACACCCACAGCCCCTACTGCTACATATACGGGACCAATTACTAGAGCTCGCGCACGCCAATTAAATTATCAGGTACTTTCATTTCTTGGTAATGATTCTAATGTTCATGAGAATATGATGCTGCCTAAATTGGATACATTTGTTTTGCTTACAAATGAAGGGCCTAGCTTGGAAAAGGATGAACATTGGAGCAAGAACAAGCATGGAGATGATGCCATGCGCAAGGGAACAAGAACGGAGTTACAAGTGATGATTTCAGGACTTTGAAGCCACCATAATGGGTGCATGAAGCCTTGGACGAAATATACAAGATGCCACTTCATAAATTTCGTCCCGAGGCTATTATAGGTGCTGCGTCACCTTTTTATTGGGCCAGGCCCATGTAATTTCGAAATACATAAGTATAGGCTATTTTTAGAGTCCGTATGTGTGGAGAAACAAGAGATAGGGTTGATTTCGGACCCCTCCACCAAGGGCCACGAAATTCCCCCTCTCTTCCTCCATATATACAGCCCTTAGGGCACCTTTTAGACTTTGGGTTTTGTTTAGATTAAAAGTTCGCCATAGCTGCAACTTCGCGTACTTCGTTTGTGTTCAACAACCAGACAAAGGCGTCACAGAACCCCACCTTGATCAATAAAGCTTTCATCTTATATTCGCAATATCCAGATTGCAATCTTAGTTTCTTGCTTGTTCTTCGTTTGCTCGCAGGGAAACAGACCCTCGTGGTCAGGTTGATCGTGCTCCGGTGTGGTCAATAACCTCTCGGAGTTGGTTTAGCGATTGCTAAGGCGCGACGTCCTCGCACGTTCGTAGTCGGATCGTCAAAGTCGACTTCCACCAAAGCGATATCCATCATCTCATCGAAAGACGGGACACCTTTGCCACTATCAAGTGGTATCAGATTTCCAGGTTGCTCGGTGAGATTTTACAGTTTTTCGTAGTTTAGATCGAGTCTGTTCTTCATACCTATAGTCCATGAAAAAGCCAAAAAAATTAGGGTTAGTTCATCCCATCCGAACCAATCTGAGCCTTGCATAATCTTTTCTGTATTTGCTTTGTTGAATTTGCGGTTGCATCGTCGTGTCCAGTTGCTGGTCTTAGCGTCTAGTCTTTTAGAGTTTCGAGTTCTGTTCACAGGTTGTCACGTCGCCGCTGCCATATATCACCACCGCATCATCATCGTCGCTGTTGCCATATACCACCACCACATATTCACCGCCAATCCAAATCCATATACGCCACCACATATCCGCCGCCATCACGCCAATCCGAGTTCACCTGCAACATATATCCGCCACCTATCCGTGTTCCACCAGATTCATCTCCGCCACCAGTCCGAGTTCCACCAGATTCATCTCCGCCACCAGTCCTAGTCCGAGTCTAGTAATTGTTGCATTGTTCTCGATTTCCAGATCACGCGATACTCTGAGTCGTGACAGAGAAGGACTCCCCAACTTCCGAGCCATCCGCAGAAGAAAAATAGTTCCAATTTAAAAAAAAAGCTAAGTCTGGAAAATTCTGGCTAGGCAGTTTTTAGACCATTTGTAGACTTTTTCGAAAAAAATTTTGTTGCGGAGCAAAAAAAAAGAGAGAAAAAAAATTCAGAGTGTGCTCCTCCCTTGTTTACGTGCCGCGCCGTGATTTTGTTGGTGTTCTAGGCTCGCGTCTCTAGCACAGTCTAGCCTAGGACAAGCACAGTACCGTCGTTGAGCGTTTATTCAACTTTGCATCTCTGAATTGATTATTGCTGACCCTTTTTGCTACCATATTATAAGCCTTCCCAGCTCCACATACATCTACGTCGTGCGTTTGACTCTCCCTGGTAATCGCTCTATCCAAGCTTTGAGAGTTTTGACTACAACGGTTGCCGATCACCGCCTGTTGCTGGGTAAGAACTGGTAAGAATTTGAGTTTTGCTTGACGGATTTGTGACACCCACCACCACCAGTTGTTCGTAGTCTGTAGGATCATATTCTTGTGTGTTTCTATTGCTGCTAACCATGCCAGGATCACAAGCCGACGAGATTGACTGGGAGAATTTATCGAACAAGGAGCTTCACGATAAGTTTTAGCAAATGATGACTGAACAGGTGCAAGATGTGCTGAACAATTTTGAAGAGGCCATGGAGAAGATCACTGGCCTTGAGAAGACGTTCGAAACAAAGCTCGACAACAAGTTTAATGAATTGCTCGCGCGTCTTCCACCACCACCACCAGCTGCACCTAACGCACCTCTCCAACAACAACAACAACGACTACCTCCACGTCGCGAAACAGACCTCCGCTGAGCAAGCCGTGTTCCTCTTGCGTTTGGCCAAACTGTTGGTGCTGCTGTTGATACTTCTGTGGCTCCTGCTGCTGATGCGGAGGAGGATGATTATGTGGGAGATTATGAGGATGAGGTTGATCAAAATTAGCACTACGTGCAGCCACCTGTACCACCACCAGCAGGTCGACCTCAGGTATATATTCGTAATGGTAGGCCTGCACCACCACCTCAGGTACGAGATGATGTCCATATTCCTAAACTGAAATTGAATATTCCACCATTTGAGGGTAGATATGTTCCTGATATATATCTTACTTGGGAGTTAGAAACTGAACAACGATTTACATGTTTACAATATCCTGAGGAGAGACGAGTTGCTGCTGCTGTTTGTGCTTTCACTAGTTTTGCATGTGTATGGTGGTCTGAACATTGTAGATTATATCCTATTCCAACTACTTGGGCTGCTTTGAAAACTGCTATGCGTACGCGTTGGGTTCCACCATATTATCAACGTGAATTGCTTCAAAAATTGCAGCGTTTAAGACAAGGGAAAAATTCTGTAGAAGAATATTATCAGGAATTACAAACTGGCATGATTAGATGTGGTATTGTTGAGGAGAATGAAGCTATGCTTGCACGTTTTCTAGGTGGATTAAATAGAGAGATTCAGACCATTCTAGACTGATGAGGACATCAATACAATTGTTACACCCACAGCCCCTGCTGCTATACATACTGGACCAATTACTAGAGCTCGTGCACGCCAACTAAATTACCAGGTACTTTCGTTTCATGGTAATGATTCTAATGTTCATGAGAATATGATGCTGCCTAAATTGGATACATTTGTTTTGCTTACAAATGAAGGGCCTAGCTTGGAGAAGGATGAACATTGGAGCAAGAACAAGCATGGAGATGATGGCATGCGCAAGGGAAACAAGAACGGAGTTACAAGTGATGATTTCAGGACTTTGAAGCCACCATAATGGGTGCATGAAGCCTTGGACGAAATATACAAGATGCCACTTCATAAATTTCGTCCCGAGGCTATTTTAGGTGCTGCGTCACCTTATTATTGGGCCAGGCCCATGTAATTTCGAAATACATAAGTATAGGCTATTTTTAGAGTCCGTATGGGTGGGGAAACAAGAGATAGGGTTGATTTCGGACCCCTCCACCAAGGGCCACGAAATTCCCCCCTCTTCCTCCATATATACAGCCCTTAGGGCATCGTTTAGACTTTGGGTTTTGTTTAGATTAAAAGTTCGCCATAGCTGCAACTTCGCGTACTTCGTTTGTGTTCAACGACCAGACAAAGGCGTCACAGAACCCCACCTTGATCAATAAAGCTTTCATCTTATATTCGCAATATCCAGATTGCAATCTCAATTTCTTGCTTGTTCTTCGTTTGCTCGCAGGAAACAGACCCTCGTGGTCAGGTTGATCGTGCTCCGGCGTGGTCAATAACCTCTCGGAGTTGGTTTAGCGATTGCTAAGGCGCGACGTCCTCGCACGTTCGTAGTCGGATCGTCAAAGTCGACTTCCACCAAAGCGAAATCCACCATCTCATCGAAAGACGGGACACCTTTGCCTCTATCAAGTGATAAGTTTCAGCAAATGATGACTGAACAGGTGCAAGATGTGCTGAACAATTTTGAAGAGGCCATGGAGAAGATCACTGGCTTTGAGAAGACGTTCGAAACAAAGCTCGATAACAAGTTTAATGAATTGCTCGCGCGTCTTCCACCACCACCACCCGCTGCACCTAACGCATCTCTCCAACAACAACAACAACGACTACCTCCACGTCGCGAAGCAGACCTCCGCCGAGCAAGCCGTGTTCCTCTTGCGTTTGGCCAAACTGTTGGTGCTGCTGTTGATACTTCTGTGGCTCCTGCTGCTGATGCGGAGGAGGATGATTATGTGGGAGATTATGAGGATGAGGTTGATCAAAATCAACACTACGTGCAGCCACCTGTACCACCACCAGCAGGTCGACCTCAGGTATATATTCGTAATGGTAGGCCTGCACCACCACCTCAAGTACGAGATGATGTCCATATTCCTAAACTGAAATTGAATATTCCACCATTTGAGGGTAGATATGTTCCTGATATATATCTTACTTGGGAGTTAGAAACTGAACAACGATTTACATGTTTACAATATCCTGAGGAGAGACGAGTTGCTGCTGCTGTTTGTGCTTTCACTAGTTTTGCATGTGTATGGTGGTCTGAACATTGTAGATTATATCCTATTCCAACTACTTGGGCTGCTTTGAAAACTGCTATGCGTACGCGTTGGGTTCCACCATATTATCAACGTGAATTGCTTCCAAAATTGCAGCGTTTAAGACAAGGGAAAAATTCTGTAGAAGAATATTATCAGGAATTACAAACTGGCATGATTAGATGTGGTATTGTTGAGGAGAATGAAGCTATGCTTGCACGTTTTCTGGGTGGATTAAATAGAGAGATTCAGACCATTCTAGACTATAAGGAGTATACTAATATCACTCGTTTATTCCATCTTGCTTGTAAAGCTGAACGTGAAGTGCAGGATCGACAAGCATTGGGGCGAACTAACTTTTCGGCAGGCCGACCTTCATCATGGACACCACGTGCATCTTCTACTTCAACTGCACCAGCACCTCCATCCGGTGTCTCCTCCAGTCGTGATACAAGAAAACAGGCACAACCACCATTATCTGCCAAGAGCGCACCTGCTAGGCCTGCACAGAGTTCTGCTTCTTCCATGGCATCAACAGGGCACACAAGTGATATTATTTGTCGTCGTTGTAAGGGAGGAGGTCATTATGCGAGAGAATGCAAATCTCCGCGTGTGATGATTGCTACCGCGGATGTTGGATATGAGTCCGCTAGTGACTATGATGAGGAGACTTTGGCTCTTATTACACGTGAAGAACATGGTGGAGATGATTCTGATCATGAGACGCAATACATGGCTCCTGAAGATGCTGACAGGTATGAATGTTTAGTTGCTCAACGTGTTTTGAGTGTGCAGGTCACACAAGCTGAGCAAAATCAGAGGCACAATTTGTTCCATACCAAGGGAGTTGTGAAGGAACGTTTTGTGCGCGTCATAATAGACGGAGGGAGCTGCAACAACTTGGCTAGCATGGAGATGGTGGAGAAGCTTTCTCTCACCACAAGACCACATCCACATCCTTACTACATCCAATGGTTCAACAACAGCGGCAAGGTTAAGGTAACACGTACTGTTCGTGTGCATTTTAGTATCTCTACATATGCTGATTATGTTGATTGTGACGTGGTACCTATGCAAGCATGTTCCTTATTACTTGGTAGACCATGGCAATTTGATAAAAATTCTGTACACCATGGTAGAAACAATCACTATACTCTTGTTCATAAGGATAAAAATATTACTTTGCTTCCTATGACTCCTGATTCCATTTTGAAAGATGATATTAATAGAGCTAATAAAGCAAAACAGGAGACGAATAAGAGTGAAAATCAGATTGTGGCAAAAGAATTTGAGCAACAAATGAAGCCTAATAATAAACCATCTAGTGTTGCTTCTGAAATTAAATTGAAAAGTGCATGTTTATTTGCCACCAAATCTGATATTGATGAGCTAGATTTCAGCAAATCTGTTTGCTATGCTTTTGTGTGCAAAGAGGCATTATTTTCATTCGAGGACGTGCCTTCCTCTTTGCCTCCTGTTGTCACTAACATTTTGCAGGAGTTCGCTAACGTCTTTCCACAAGACGTGCCACCGGGATTACCGCCTATTCGAGGGATTGAGCATCAGATTGACTTAATTCCCGGTGCTTCACTGCCAAACCGTGCACCATACCGTACCAATCCAGAGGAGACGAAGGAGATTATGCGTCAAGTACAAGAGCTTCTCGACAAAGGTTATATACGCGAATCCCTTAGTCCTTGTGCTGTTCCTATTATTCTAGTGCCGAAAAAGGATGGTACATCACGTATGTGTGTTGATTGTAGAGGCATTAATAATATTACTATTCGTTATCGTCATCCTATTCCTAGGCTAGATGATATGCTTGATGAATTGAGTGGCTCTACAATATTCTCCAAAGTTGATTTGCGTAGTGGATACCATCAAATTCGTATGAAATTGGGAGATGAATGGAAAACAGCATTTAAAACTAAGTTTGGATTATATGAGTGGTTAGTCATGCCTTTTGGGTTAACTAATGCGCCTAGTACTTTCATGAGACTAATGAACGAAGTTTTACGTGCTTTCATTAGACGATTTGTGGTAGTCTATTTTGATGATATACTGATTTATAGCAGATCTTTGGAAGAACATTTGGAACATTTACGTGCTGTTTTTATTGCTCTACGTGATGCACGTTTGTTTGGTAACCTTGGGAAGTGCACCTTTTGCACCGACCGAGTATCTTTTCTTGGCTATGTTGTTACTCCACAGGGAATTGAAGTTGACAAAGCCAAGATTGAAGCTATTGAGAGTTGGCCGCAGCCCAAAACGGTCACACAAGTGAGGAGTTTTCTTGGCCTCGCTGGATTCTATAGGCGTTTTGTGAGAGATTTCAGCACCATCGCTGCACCTCTCAACGAGCTTACAAAGAAGGATGTGCCTTTTGTTTGGGGTACCGCACAGGAAGAAGCCTTCACGGTATTGAAAGATAAGTTGACACATGCTCCTTTACTTCAACTTCCTGATTTTAATAAGACTTTTGAGCTTGAATGTGATGCTAGTGGAATTGGATTAGGAGGTGTGTTATTACAAGATGGCAAACCTGTTGCATACTTTTCTGAAAAATTGAGTGGGCCTAGTCTGAATTATTCTACTTATGATAAAGAATTATATGCTCTTGTTCGGACTTTAGAAACATGGCAACATTATTTATGGCCCAAAGAATTTGTTATACATTCTGATCATGAATCTTTGAAACATATTAAAAGTCAAGCTAAACTGAATCGTAGACATGCTAAATGGGTTGAATTCATTGAGACTTTCCCTTATGTCATTAAACACGAGAAGGGAAAAGAAAATGTTATTGCTGATGGATTGTCTCGTCGCTATACTATGCTTTCACAACTTGACTTCAAAATATTTGGTTTGGAGACCATCAAAGATCAATATGTGCATGATGCTGATTTTAAAGATGTAATGCAGAATTGTAAAGAAGGAAGAATGTGGAACAAGTTTGTCGTTAACGATGGATTTGTGTTTCGTGCTAACAAGCTATGCATTCCAGCTAGCTCCGTTCGTCTTTTGTTATTGCAGGAGGCGCATGGAGGAGGATTAATGGGACACTTTGGCGTGAAGAAGACGGAGGACGTACTTGCTACACATTTCTTTTGGCCAAAGATGAGATGGGATGTTGAGCGTTTTATTGCTCGATGCACTACATGTCAAAAAGCTAAGTCACGACTCAATCCTCATGGTTTATATATGCCTTTGCCTGTACCTAGTGTTCCTTGGGAGGATATATCTATGGACTTTGTTTTAGGTTTACCTCGAACAAAGAAGGGGAGGGATAGCATATTTGTTGTCGTGGATAGATTCTCGAAAATGGCACACTTTATACCATGTCATAAAAGCGATGATGCTGTTAATGTTGCTGATTTGTTCTTCCGTGAAATTATTCGCTTGCATGGTGTGCCAAATACTATTGTTTCAGATCATGATACTAAATTTCTTAGCCACTTTTGGAGATGTTTATGGGCTAAGTTGGGGACTAAACTGCTTTTTAGTACTACTTGTCACCCCCAAACTGATAGACAAACTGAAGTAGTCAATAGTACGTTGTCTACTATGCTTAGGGCTGTTTTGAAGAATAATAAGAAAATGTGGGAGGAATGCTTGCCTCATATTGAATTTGCTTATAACCGTTCATTGCATTCTACTACTAAGATGTGCCCTTTTGAAGTTGTGTATGGTTTCCTACCTCGTGCACCTATTGATTTGTTGCCTCTTCCATCTTCGGAGAAGGTTAATTTTGATGCTAAACAACATGCTGAATTGATTTTAAAAATGCATGAGTTAACTAAGGAAAACATTGAGCGTATGAATGCTAAATATAAACTTGCTGGAGATAAGGGTAGAAAACATGTTGTGTTTGCACCTGGAGATCTTGTTTGGTTACATTTGCGTAAGGATAGATTTCCTGATTTGCGCAAATCAAAGCTAATGCCACGTGCTGATGGTCCCTTTAAGGTGTTAGAGAAAATAAATGATAATGCATATAAACTTGAGCTGCCTGCAGATTTTGGGGTTAGTCCCACTTTTAACATTGCAGATTTGAAGCCTTATTTGGGTGAGGAAGATGAGTTTCCGTCGAGGATGACTTCATTTCAAGAAGGGGAGGATGATGAGGACATCAATACCATTTTTACACCCACAGCCCCTACTGCTACATATACGGGACCAATTACTAGAGCTCGCGCACGCCAATTAAATTATCAGGTACTTTCGTTTCTTGGTAATGATTCTAATGTTCATGAGAATATGATGCTGCCTAAATTGGATACATTTGTTTTGCTTACAAATGAAGGGCCTAGCTTGGAAAAGGATGAACATTGGAGCAAGAACAAGCATGGAGATGATGCCATGCGCAAGGGGAACAAGAACGGAGTTACAAGTGATGATTTCAGGACTTTGAAGCCACCATAATGGGTGCATGAAGCCTTGGACGAAATATACAAGATGCCACTTCATAAATTTCGTCCCGAGGCTATTATAGGTGCTGCGTCACCTTTTTATTGGGCCAGGCCCATGTAATTTCGAAATACATAAGTATAGGCTATTTTTAGAGTCCGTATGTGTGGGGAAACAAGAGATAGGGTTGATTTCGGACCCCTCCACCAAGGGCCATGAAATTCCCCCTCTCTTCCTCCATATATACAGCCCTTAGGGCACCTTTTAGACTTTGGGTTTTGTTTAAATTAAAAGTTCGCCATAGCTGCAACTTCACGTACTTCGTTTGTGTTCAACGACCAGACAAAGGCGTCACAGAACCCCACCTTGATCAATAAAGCTTTCATCTTATATTTGCAATATCCAGATTGCAATCTTAGTTTCTTGCTTGTTCTTCGTTTGCTCGCAGGGAAACAGACCCTTGTGGTCAGGTTGATCGTGCTCCGGCGTGGTCAATAACCTCTCAGAGTTGGTTTAGCGATTGCTAAGGCGCGACGTCCTCGCACGTTCGTAGTCGGATCGTCAAAGTCGACTTCCACCAAAGCGATATCCATCATCTCATCAAAAGACGGGACACCTTTGCCTCTATCACTATATATATCTTATATGTCACCCGGGAGTAGTTACCTCATATATCTCATATACTACCTGTCAGCATCCCAAGTGCAACCACAGCCAAGGGCGGCAGGACGTCTGCAGGGGCAGCTAACCACGACACGCTGGCGACAGATCAAGGGCAAGCCACCAATCAAGGCAGAGGCCGCGTCATCGACAGGCCACATCGGATCAAGCACCCGAACCGCCGGTACGTGGGACCAGAATGGCTGAACGCTACTTAAGGCAACGCATGCAAGCAAGAGGGCATCCGGGCTTGGATCACGGCGAACGGCACGACTGGCTACTTTCCTTTTCTTCTTTTCCAAGACAAGCTCCTGTGGAGCGAGTGTATCGTGTGGGAACTCTGTAATACTGAAACTAGAGAGAAGAATAGATCGAGATCCTAACATCCTGGTATCAGATAGCCACCTGCCACCCTCCGTCGTCGCCAATCGCTCGTCGCCCTAGAAACCCGCCGCCAGAAGCAGGCGCGCGACCACCTCATCGCCACCATGGATCCCGCGCTAAAGGCTTATCTCGACAAGATGAGCGAGGACATCGTTGCCCGCGCCAACAAGCAGGACAGCGACAACAACGCCATCCTCCAGGCCTTGGCGACGCAAACAACGCGGATCGACTCCCTCATCACTTGGAAGCCGGAGTTGGAGGCGCGATTTGTGCAATTGGAGCTCTCGGTCGCCGCTCTCCAAGCAGCGTCGTCTTCGTCTCCACCATCCAGTGGATCAACGCCACCTGCAATCCCTTCAACGGGGGCTCGCGAGATCCACGGGCAACCAGGCCATGGCGCGCCACTGCATACCGGGGGACACTCGCCGGTGACCCCCGCATCACCGGCGACTGCCCCGGTCACGGGTATGAACCTGATCCCGTCCCAAATATCGTCCCCTTTGTCCTCGCAAGTTCTGGCGACTTTGGGTCAATCCTCACCGCCGATGTCATTTCCTATCTTCTCGGGTGAAAATCCTCAGCTCTGGAAAACACTCGCTGAGCAGTATTTCCAATTATTCACTGTGAACGAATCCTACTGGGTTCCGATGGCAATTCTGAATTTCTCAGGCCATGCTGCAATTTGGTTACAATCAGCGCAGTGCAAGATCGCTGGCCTCGCCTGGGAGCCGTTTACAGCTCTGTTGTGTACGCGCTTCGGGCGCGATAAACATCGATTACTCATCCGACAGTTTTATGCGATACGTCAAACGGATACTGTTGCTGATTTCATCAAACGCTTTGATTGATGAATCATATGATCTCTTACTCTAAACTGACACATCCTTATTTCTTCCTTACATGATTCATCGAGGGTCTACGGGCGGACATTCGAGTAGTGGTACTCATTCAACGGCCGCCCGACCTCGACACGGCGTGTTCGTTGGCTCTGCTTCAGCAAGAAGTTGCGGACGGGGAGTTTGCCATGCGCGCCGCGTCTAGTCGGCCGTCTCCGCTGCGTTGGATGGCGCCCAGTACCTCAAGTCTCCCCGCAAGCTCGCTACGACCATCAATGCCCACTGCCAACGCAGAAGATCGGCGAGGCACAGATGCAGCAAGGGCAGGTTCAGGTGTAGATAACATCAAGATATTGGCGTTGCACACTTTCAGGCGCGCTCGCGGTCTTTGCTTTAAGTGTGGAGAAAGGTGGGGCAAAGACCATACATGCCCACCTACAGTACAAATGCATGTCGTGGAAGAATTACTGGCATTGTTTGCAACAGAGGATGTGCTAGGTGACCATACACAAGATCCACCTGAACCTGACGAAGACAACTTGTGCACTTTCTCCAAACAAGTTGTCAATGGATCTGCTGGCCCGGGTGTGATGCAGCTTCACGCATGATTCCAAGGACGAGAGATGTCATTACTGGTGGACTCCGGCAGATCATCTTCTTTTTTGGATCATCGTATGGCTGCTAAACTATCAGGAGTTTGCAAAATGCCTAAAGCTTGCAAAGTCAAAAGTGGCAGACGGCGCCTTGTTGCATTGTGACAGCTTCATACCGCAGTGTCCATGGACATCTCACGGCCATGAATTTGTCACCGATTTCAAACTCATCTCGTTGGGAGTATATGACGCTATTCTAGGAATGGACTGGCTGAAGAAGCACAGCCCCATGCATATCGACTGGGAAGCACAACATATGACAGTCACCACTGATCAAGGTTCAGTGGAAATGCAAGCAGTGTCCAGTGACCAGCTCCAGTGCTCTGCGATTTCTTCCCAGGAACTTTTGTCGGCCTGCAAACAAGGATCAGTGGCTTATGTGGTCCACCTGAATGCTGTGAGAAAATCAGGGGTGCCAGAGGAACCAATCCCAGTAGAAACCCTCAGAGTCTTGGAACAATACACAAATGTTTTCGGAGAACCAAAAGAACTCCGCCTCGGCGTGCTTGTGACCACCGGATCCCACTCATGGAAGGGGCGCAACCTGTTAACTTGCGACCATATCGGCACAAACCGGAGCTCAAAAATGAGATTGAGCGCCAGGTGAAGGAGCTGCTCGACGTCGGCATCATCCGAAAGAGCACCAGTCCATTTTCTTCTCCAGCTCTGCTTGTGAAAAAGAAAGATGGTACATGGCGGTTGTGTGTGGATTACCGATGTCTGAATGCAATGACGATCGTCAGCAAGTACCCTGTCCCGATCATAGATGAACTGCTGGATGAATTGGTCGGAGCACGTTGGTTCTCTAAGCTGGACCTCCGCGCCGGCTACCATCAAATACGGTTGGCAGAAGGAGAAGAGTACAAGACGACTTTCTCAACACATTCTGGTCACTGGGAGTACTTGGTTATGTCATTTGGATTAGCTGTTGCTCCTCCAACTTTCATAGGTGCTGTAACCTCCACACTTCAACCAGTGTTGCGAGTCAATGTCATCCTATTCTTCGATGACATTCTGGTTTTCAGTAAAACCCTGGCACAACATGTGGATCACCTTCGCCAAGTACTCCAGTTGCTTCGGAGAGACCACTGGCAAGCGAAGCAATCAAAATATGCCTTCGGTCAATGCCAGATAGCCTATCTCGGGCATGTCATTAATAACATGGTGTCTCTACAGATCCGAGCAAGATTGAGACTATCAAAAAATGGCCAGCTCCTCGCAACAGCCGGGAAATGCGCAGCTTCCTGTTGACACCAGATTTTGGCACGGCGAAGAACTTAATTAAGATGGCATCAAATGGAGAAGTGCTCAAAGTGAGAAAGTTCCATATCGTCAAAAGGAAAAACTTTGATATTTGGTCCATAGTCATCCGGTCTCATCTCTAAGGACGAAGTTGTGTTCGAAGTACTCATATTTTGTATTCAGAACACTATTCAGCTGATTACGCCCCCAAGATGGCCTCATATGGGAAATGTTTCTACACGGATTGTCTTCGTCTTGTCGAAACGATCGATTTTAATATAAAGATTGTCCCAATCCGAGGTCGTATGCAAAAGTTAGAGCCCGCACAGCGTGACCCTCCAATGGGCAAAATATGACGCCCGGAACCAGACACATGTGTGGGTATGTCTGATGAGCTGCGTGAATATTTAGCTATTTTGCACGAGCAATTTGGCCATGAAGATGACCTCGGATCAAAAATCGTTCAACATGAAAGTTGTTCGCCTCGTCGAAACAGTCAAGATTGATTTTGGACTCGTTTTCATCCAAGGTTGTTTACCACCACAAAAAAGACCTGCAAGGTGCAGTCAGTTTAAACCGAACAATTTTGGAAAGTTCGGACAAAACCAATCCGAATTTGACTAGGGTTTTGGACGTGAATCCAAACCTTTTTCTTGCACCGGAAGTCCAGCCGCCTCTTATATACCCAAGGGGTGACGGCCGATTGAACAACAACACACAATCGCAAAACACATCTACTTTTTACCCTAGTTTTACATCCCTCCCTTGTTCTTTCTCTCTCGTTCTTCGTTCGTTCTTCGTGTTGAAGGGCAGCGATCCTCGAGGCTCTAGGGGCGGGTGAACCGACCTAGGGCAGCCCATAGCCGCCACACGTCCAGACGGGGCCCCTCCCGGGCGCGTGGGGTTTCGGGTCCTGAAAAGCACCCGCCAGATTGCTTGCGTACCGCGCTTCCGGATGGGTCTCCTTCGACGTGAGCTGCGGTGCATCACCCTCGGCGTTGGAGGTACACAGTGACGTGTTCGTGTGCGAACATTTCCTTGGACTGGCCGGCTATTACAGGAAGTTTGTGAAACACTTTGGCATTATCGCCAGACCTCTGTTCAATCTTCTGAAGAAAAACCGACCATTTGTCTGGACTGCTGAAACTGCCAAGGCCTTTGAGCTGTTGCAACAGAGTTTAATTTCAGCTCCTGTTCTGCAACTTCCAGATTTCACCAAACAATTTGTCATTGACACAGATGCGTGTGATTACGGTGTGGGAGCAGTCTTGCAACAAGGGGGACACCCAATTGCATACATGAGCAAGCCGCTGGCACCCAAGCACAGAGGGTTGTTCACATATGAGAAAGAGTGTCTCGCTATTCTTATGGCCGTGGAACAGTGGCGACCTTATTTGCATCACGACGAATTCCTAATACGAGCGGATCAATGCAGCCTAGTGCACCTGGACGATCAGCGACTGTCGACAGTGTGGCAACAGAAGGCGTTGACCAAACTATTGGGGCTGCGGTACAAAATATGCTACATGCAAGGTACCACCAACAATGTTGCGGACACCTTGTCTCGCCGCAGACATGAGCAAAACCAGGCAATGGCAATCTCTATCTACAAACCTTCTTGGATCGATGATATCATGGCAAGCTACACGGACAACCCCCATGCCCAGAAGTTGCTGGAGTAGTTTTCGAAGCAGGAGGACCCAAAAGGTCGTTTCTTTGTCAATGACGGTCTGCTATACTTCAGGCAACGTTTCTGGCTTGGCGGCTCCCCTTCAATTCAACTAAGTGTGCTACGTGCCTTCCATGATAGCACGGTGGGTGGCCATTCGGGATTTCCAATGACATATCGGCGCCTCCGTCGGCTCTTTCCCTGTCAGCAAGCAAAACCAGAAAGGGTCGGGTACCCGGGGCTGCTCGAACCAATTCCATTACCGGAAGGAGCGTGGCAGGTCCTCACCATGGATTTTATTGACGGTCTTCCCCAGTCAGGCAAAGCGAATTGCATTCTGGCCGTGGTGGACAAATTCACACGTTACGCCCACTTCCTGCCGCTTCAACACCCATTCACAGCAGCGAAGGTAGCTCGCTCGTACTTGGATAATGTTTACAAACTCCACGGTCTGCCCAAGGCTATCATCTCTGATCGGGATCCTATTTAGCAAGTTTTGGCGCGAGTTGTTCACCATCATCGGCTCAGAACTCAACATGAGCACACCATATCATCCGCAGACGGACGGCTAGTCGGAACGGGTCAATCAATGCCTTGAGATATACCTCAGATGTTTCATCCACGCCTGCCCAAATCACTGGAGCCAATTCCTTTCACTTGCTGAGTTCTGGTACAACTCTAGTCACCACTCTACTTTGGACATGTCTCCTTTTCATGCTCTGTACGGCCACGAACCCAGACATTGGGGAATCAAAGCAGCGTCAACTTGCAAAATTCCAGCACTGAAGGACTAGTTGGAAGAGAGGAAGACAATGCAACAAGTACTGAAGCAACATCTACACCGAGCTCGTCACATCATGAAAGTGCAGGCAGACAAGAAACATACTGACAGGGAATTCACTGTGGGGGATGATGTTTTCGTCAAACTGCAACCATAGGTGCAATCGTCAGTGCATCGCCGAGTCAACCGCAAGCTGGCCTTCAAATACTTTGGCCCTTTCAAAGTGCTGCGCAAGATCAATCCAGTCGCATATGAGCTGGAGCTGCCACCGGAATCGAAGGTCCACCCGGTATTCCATGTATCCCAACTACGACAAGTACTCTCCCCAGGTACAGTCGTCTCCGTTGCTTTGCCAATACCTCGCTCTGCAGATTTGGTTCCTGTTAAGCTGCTGGACAGGCGCTGGCGACAGACCCCTACCGGTCACCGCGAGCAGTACTTGGTTCGCTGGTCGGACTCTAATCTGCGGGACGCTACATGGGAGGACGCTCTCGCGCTCAAGGCCCGCTACCCTGTTGTAGCAGCTTGGGGACAAGCATGCTCTCAAGGGGAAGGGGATGTCAGCGTCCCAAGTGCAACAACAGCCAAGGGCGATAGGACGTCTGCAGGGGCAGCTAACCACGACACGCTGGCGACAGATCAAGGGCAAGCCACCAATCAGGGCAGAGGTCGCGTCATCGACAGGCCACATAGGATCAAGCACCCGAACCACCGGTACGTTGGACCAGAATGGCTGAACGCTACTTAAGGCAACACACGCAAGCAAGAGGGCATCCGGGCTTGGATCACGGCGAACGGCACGGCTGGCTACTTTCCTTTTCTTCTTCTTTTTCAAGACAGGCTCCTGTGGAGCAAGTGTATCGTGTGGGAACTCTGTAATACTGAAACTAGAGAGAAGAATAGATCGAGATCCTAACACTACCATGTGGTATTATATATACTACTTTATCATTTTAAATTTATTCATATCTATACCTACTATTAAAAGGGCGATTGATTCTTCCTCCAAAAAATTCATATATACCTACTATTAAAAGGGCGATTGATTCTTCCTCCAAAAAATTTGTCCGTGCTTCGTTCGTCCGTTTTGTCCGTCATCTATTTGTTTTTCTATTTAGTATTGTACGTCTGTTCGTCGAGGTGGTTTGTACTTCGTAGCTTTCAGATCGCTACTTGGGGTCCCATCTCGCACCACCGGTATTGGGCCACGAGGCCACCAAGTGGCCTTCCAATTGATTTTCCTTATGGGCTGTCGGGTGGGCTTCATATAGAATAAAAGAAACTACTATTGCTTTCATGGTTGATCGATCTCACGATCACCTAAAGCCCAGATGTTTTTTTTAAAACTGACAACCAGATTTGTCTCAAAATAAAAAAAACCAACAACCAAACTCTATAAAAAAACTAACGACCAGACTCCCCTCAAAGACTTGCTCAAAAAACAAAAACCTAATGGCCAGACTCACCTGAAAAACTAACACCAGACATTTCTCAACAAAAAAACTAATGACCCAACGCCCCACAAAAAATGCTAACGACCAAACAAGGGTGGCACTCGCATCTAGCTTGATGATATTGATTTTTTAGTCATAAAATTTCACTTGCCCAAGCGCAGTTCAATGACAGGTGTGTCATGTTGTGTCCCAATTAATTTTTGGATTAACCATGTTTGAACACATTATGATCATATGAACACTGCGGCCAATGTAGGCTAGGACAGGGAAAAGGATAAGCGGCAACACGGATGAGGTGTCGTGTTGACATAGAGGATGTAGACCTTTGGAAGAAAGGGTTAACTGTGTTTAAAATGTGTGGTAATTTTTTCAACTGTTGCAACGCACGGGCATGTTTGGTAGTACTATATATAGATGATTCAAAGTGAGTTACACGAAAAAATTGCAAGTTGGCCTATTGATAGAGGCAAAGGTGTCCCGTCTTTCGATGAGATGATGGATATCGCTTTGGTGGCAGTCGACTTTGACGATCCGACTACGAACGTGCGAGGACGTCGCGCCTTAGCAATCGCTAAACCAACTTTGAGAGGTTATTGACCACGCCGGAGCACGATCAACCTGACCACGAGGGTCTGTTTCCTGCGAGAAAACGAAGAACAAGCAAGAAACTGAGATTGCAATCTGGATATTGCGAATATAAGATGAAAGCTTTATTGATCAAGGTGGGGTTCTGTGACGCCTTTGTCTGGTCGTTGAACACAAACGAAGTACGCGAAGTTGCAGCTATGGTGAACTTTTAATCTAAACAAAACCCCAAAGTCTAAACGGTGCCCTAAGGGCTGTATATATGGAGGAAGAGAGGGGGAATTTCGTGGCCCTTGGTGGAGGGGTCCGAAATCAACCCTATCTCTTGTTTCTCCACACATACGGACTCTAGAAATAGCCTATACTTATGTATTTCGAAATTACATGGGCCTGGCCCAATAAAAAGGTGACGCGGCACCTATAATAGCCTCTGGACGAAATTTATGAAGTGACATCTTGTATATTTCGTCCAAGGCTTCATGCACTCGTTATGGTGGCTTCAAAGACCTGAAATCATCACTTGTAACTCTGTTCTTGTTCCCCTTGCGCATGCCATCATCTCCATGCTTGTTCTTGCTCCAATGTTCATCCTTCTCCAAGCTAGGCCCTTCATTTGTAAGCAAAACAAATGTATCCAATTTAGGCAGCATCATATTCTCATGAACATTAGAATCATTACCAAGAAACGAAAGTACCTGGTAATTTAGTTGGCGTGCACGAGCTCTAGTTATTGGTCCAGTATGTATAGCAGCAGGGGCTGTGGGTGTAACAATTGTATTGATGTCCTCATCATCCTCCCCTTCTTGAAATGAAGTCGTCCTCGACGGAAGTTCATCTTCCTCACCCAAATAAGGCTTCAAATCTGCAATGTTAAAAGTGGGACTAACCCCAAAATCTGCAGGCAGCTCAAGTTTATATGCATTATCATTTATTTTCTCTAACACCTTAAAGGGACCATCAGCACGTGATAGAGGCAAAGGTGTCCCGTCTTTCGATGAGATGGTGGATTTCGCTTTGGTGGAAGTCGACTTTGACGATCCGACTACGAACGTGCGAGGACGTCGCGCCTTAGCAATCGCTAAACCAACTCCGAGAGGTTATTGACCATGCCGGAGCACGATCAACCTGACCACGAGGGTCTGTTTCCTGCGAGCAAACGAAGAACAAGCAAGAAACTAAGATTGCAATCTGGATATTGCGAATATATGATGAAAGCTTTATTGATCAAGGTGGGGTTCTGTGACGCCTTTGTCTGGTCGTTGAACACAAACGAAGTACGCGAAGTTGCAGCTATGGCGAACTTTTAATCTAAACAAAACCCAAAGTCTAAACGATGCCCTAAGGGCTGTATATATGGAGGAAGAGGGGGGGAATTTCGTGGCCCTTGGTGGAGGAGTCCGAAATCAACCCTATCTCTTGTTTCCCCACACATACGGACTCTAAAAATAGCCTATACTTATGTATTTCGAAATTACATGGGCCTGGCCCAATAATAAGGTGACGCAGCACCTAAAATAGCCTCGGGACGAAATTTATGAAGTGGCATCTTGTATATTTCGTCCAAGGCTTCATGCACCCATTATGGTGGCTTCAAAGTCCTGAAATCATCACTTGTAACTCCGTTCTTGTTCCCCTTGCGCATGCCATCATCTCCATGCTTGTTCTTGCTCCAACGTTCATCCTTCTCCAAGCTAGGCCCTTCATTTGTAAGCAAAACAAATGTATCCAATTTAGGCAGCATCATATTCTCATGAACATTAGAATCATTACCAAGAAACGAAAGTACCTGGTAATTTAGTTGGCGTGCGCGAGCTCTAGTAATTGGTCCAGTATGTATAGCAGCAGGGGCTGTGGGTGTAACAATGGTATTGATGTCCTCATCATCCTCCCCTTCTTGAAATGAAGTCGTCCTCGACGGAAGCTCATCTTCCTCACCCAAATAAGGCTTCAAATCTGCAATGTTAAAAGTGGGACTAACCCCAAAATCTGCAGGCAGCTCAAGTTTATATGCATTATCATTTATTTTCTCTAACACCTTAAAGGGACCATCAGCCCGTGGCATGAGCTTTGATTTGCGCAAATCAGGAAATCTATCCTTACGCAAATGTAACCAAACAAGATCTCCAGGTGCAAACACAACATGTTTTCTACCCTATCTCCAGCAAGTTTATATTTGGCATTCATACGCTCAATGTTTTCCTTAATTAACTCATGCATTTTTAAAATCAATTCAGCATGTTGTTTAGGATCAAAATTAACCTTCTCCGAAGATGGAAGAGGCAACAAATCAATAGGTGCACGAGGTAGGAAACCATACACAACTTCAAAAGGGCACATCTTAGTAGTAGAATGCAATGAACGATTATAAGCAAATTCAATATGAGGCAAGCATTCCTCCCGCATTTTCTTATTACTCTTCAAAACAGCCCTAAGCATAGTAGACAATGTTCTATTGACTACTTCAGTTTGGCCATCAGTTTGGGGGTGACAAGTAGTACTAAAAAGCAGTTTAGTCCCCAACTTAGCCCATAAACATCTCCAAAAGTGGCTAAGAAATTTAGTATCATGATCTGAAACAATAGTATTTGGCACACCATGCAAGCGAATAATTTCACGGAAGAACAAATCAGCAACATTAACAGCATCATCGCTTTTATGACATGGTATTAAGTGTGCCATTTTCGAGAATCTATCCACGACAACAAATATGCGATCCCTCCCCTTCTTTGTTCGAGGTAAACCTAAAACAAAGTCCATAGATATATCCTCCCAAGGAACACTAGGTACAGGCAAAGGCATATATAAACCATGAGGATTGAGTCGTGACTTAGCTTTTTGACATGTAGTGCAGCGAGCAATAAAACGCTCAACATCCCATCTCATCTTTGGCCAAAAGAAATGTGTAGCAAGTACGTCCTCCGTCTTCTTCACGCCAAAGTGTCCCATTAATCCTCCTCCATGCGCCTCCTGCAGTAACAAAAGACGAACGGAGCTAGCTGGAATGCATAGCTTGTTAGCACGAAACACAAATCCATCGTTAACGACAAACTTGTTCCACATTCTTCCTTCTTTACAATTCTGCATTACATCTTTAAAATCAGCATCATGCACATATTGATCTTTGATGGTCTCCAAACCAAATATTTTGAAGTCAAGTTGTGAAAGCATAGTATAGCGACGAGACAATCCATCAGCAATAACATTTTCTTTTCCCTTCTCGTGTTTAATGACATAAGGGAAAGTCTCAATGAATTCAACCCATTTAGCATGTCTACGATTCAGTTTAGCTTGACTTTTAATATGTTTCAAAGATTCATGATCAGAATGTATAACAAATTCTTTGGGCCATAAATAATGTTGCCATGTTTCTAAAGTCCGAACAAGAGCATATAATTCTTTATCATACGTAGAATAATTCAGACTAGGCCCACTCAATTTTTTAGAAAAGTATGCAACAGGTTTGCCATCTTGTAATAACACACCTCCTAATCCAATTCCACTAGCATCACATTCAAGCTCAAAAGTCTTATTAAAATCAGGAAGTTGGAGTAAAGGAGCATGTGTCAACTTATCTTTCAATACCGAGAAGGCTTCTTCCTGTGCAGTACCCCAAAGAAAAGGCACATCTTTCTTTGTAAGCTCATTGAGAGGTGCAGCAATGGTGCTGAAATCTCTCACAAAACGCCTATAGAATCCAGCGAGGCCAAGAAAACTCCTCACTTGTGTGACCGTTTTGGGCTGCGGCCAACTCTCAATAGCTTCAATCTTGGCTTTATCAACTTCAATTCCCCGTGGAGTAACAACATAGCCAAGAAAAGTTACTCGGTCGGTGCAAAAGGTGCACTTACCAAGGTTACCAAACAAACGTGCATCACGTAGAGCAATAAAAACAGCACGTAAATGTTCCAAATGTTCTTCCAAAGATCTGCTATAAATCAGTATATCATCAAAATAGACTACCACAAATCGTCCAATGAAAGCACGTAAAACTTCGTTCATTAGTCTCATGAAAGTACTAGGCGCATTAGTTAACCCAAAAGGCATGACTAACCACTCATATAATCCAAACTTAGTTTTAAATGTTGTTTTCCATTCATCCCCCAATTTCATACGAATTTGATGGTATCCACTACGCAAATCAACTTTGGAGAATATTGTAGAGCCACTCAATTCAGTAAGCATATCATCTAGCCTAGGAATAGGATGACGATAACGAATAGTAATATTATTAATGCCTCTACAATCAACACACATACGTGATGTACCATCCTTTTTCGGCACTAGAATAATAGGAACAGCACAAGGACTAAGGGATTCGCGTATATAACCTTTGTCGAGAAGCTCTTGTACTTGACGCATAATCTCCTTCGTCTCCTCTGGATTGGTACGGTATGGTGCACGGTTTGGCAGTGAAGCACCGGGAATTAAGTCAATCTGATGCTCAATCCCTCGAATAGGCGGTAATCCCGGTGGCACGTCTTGTGGAAAGACATCAGCGAGCTCCTGCAAAATGTTAGTGACAGCACGAGGCAAAGAGGAAGGCACGTCCTCGAATGAAAATAATTCCTCTTTGCACATGAAAGCATAGCAAACAGATTTGCTGAAATCTAGCTCATCAATATCAGATTTGGTGGCAAATAAACATGCACTTTTCAATTTAATTTCAGAAGCAACACTAGATGGTTTATTATTAGGCTTCATTTGTTGCTCAAATTCTTTTGCCACAATCTGATTTTCACTCTTATTCGTCTCCTGTTTTGCTTTATTAGCTCTATTAATATCATCTTTCAAAATGGAATCAGGAGTCATAGGAAGCAAAGTAATATTTTTATCCTTATGAACAAGAGTATAGTGATTGTTTCTACCATGGTGTACAGAATTTTTATCAAATTGCCATGGTCTACCAAGTAATAAGGAACATGCTTGCATAGGTACCACATCACAATCAACATAATCAGCATATGTAGAGATACTAAAATGCACACGAACAGTACGTGTTACCTTAACCTTGCCGCCGTTGTTGAACCATTGGATGTAGTAAGGATGTGGATGTGGTCTTGTGGTGAGAGAAAGTTTCTCCACCATCTCCATGCTAGCCAAGTTGTTGCAGCTCCCTCCATCTATGATGACGCGCACAGAACGTTCTTTCACAACTCCCTTGGTATGGAACAAATTGTGCCTCTGATTTTGCTCAGCTTGTGTGACCTGCACACTCAAAACACGTTGAGCAACTAAACATTCATACATGTCAGCGTCTTCAGGAGCCATGTATTGCGTCTCATGATCAGAATCATCTCCACCATGTTCTTCACGTGTAATAAGAGCCAAAGTCTCCTCATCATAGTCACTAGCGGACTCATATCCACCATCCGCGGTAGCAATCATCACACGCGGAGATTTGCATTCTCTCGCATAATGACCTCCTCCCTTACAACGACGACAAATAATATCACTTGTGTGCCTTGTTGATGCCATGGAAGAAGCAGAACTCTGTGCAGGCCTAGCAGGTGCGCTCTTGGCAGATAATGGTGGTTGTGCCTGTTTTCTTGTATCACGACTGGAGGAGACACCTGATTGAGGTGCTGGTGCAGTTGAAGTAGAAGATGCACGCGGTGTCCATGATGAAGGTCGGCCTGCAGAAAAGTTAGTTCGCGCCAATGCTTGTCGATCCTGCACTTCATGTTCAGCTTTACAAGCAAGATGGAATAAACAAGTGATATTAGTATACTCCTTATAGTCTAGAATGGTCTGAATCTCTCTATTTAATCCACCCAGAAAACGTGCAAGCATAGCTTCATTCTCCTCAACAATACCACATCTAATCATGCCAGTTTGTAATTCCTGATAATATTCTTCTACAGAATTTTTTCCTTGTCTTAAGCGCTGTAATTTCTGAAGCAATTCACGTTGATAATATGGTGGAACCCAACGAGTACGCATAGCAGTTTTCAAAGCAGCCCAAGTAGTTGGAATAGGATATAATCTACAATGTTCAGACCACTATACACATGCAAAACTAGTGAAAGCACAAACAGCAGCGGCAACCCGTCTCTCCTCGGGATATTGTAAACATGTAAATTGTTGTTCAGTTTCTAACTCCCAAGTAAGATATATATCAGGAACATATCTACCCTCGAAAGGTGGAATATTCAATTTCAGTTTAGGAAGATGGTCATGATCTCGTACCTGAGGGAAAGCCCTACCATTGTGATTATTTGCATGTGGACGACCTGGTGGTTGTGGTGCAGGTGGTTGCACGTAGTTCTGATTTTGAGCAACCTCATCCTCGTAATCTCCCACATAATCATCCTCCTCCGCATCAGCAGCAGGAGCCACAGAAGTATCAACAGCAGCACCAACAGTTTGGCCAAACGCAAGAGGAACACGGCTCGCTCGGCGGAGATCTGTTTCACGACGTGGAGGTAGTCGTTGTTGTTGTTGTTGGAGAGGTGCGTTAGGTGCAGAGGGTGGTGGTGGTGGAAGACGCGCGAGCAATTCATTAAACTTGTTATCGAGCTTTGTTTCGAACGTCTTCTCCATGCCATCTATCTTCTCCATGGCCTCTTCAAATCTGTTTAGCACATCTTGCACCTGTCCACTCATCATTTGTTGAAATTTATCATGCAAATCCTTATTCGTCATGTTCTCCCAGTCAGTCTTGTCGGCTTGTGATCCTGGCATGGTTAGCAGCAATAGAAACACACAAGAATATGATCCTACAGACTACAAACAAGAGGTGGTGGTGGGTGTCACAAATCCGTCAAGCAAATCTCAAATTCTTATCAATTCTTACCCAACAGCAGGCGGTGATCGGCAACGTTGTAGTCAAAAACTCTCAAAGCTTGGATAGAGCGATTACTAGGGAGAGTCAAACGCACGACGTAGATGTATGTGGAGCTGGGAAGGCTTATAATATGGTAGCAAAAAGGGTCAGCAATAATCAATTCAGAGATGCAAAGTTGAATAAACGCTCAACGACGGTACTGTGCTGGTCCTAGGCTAGACTGTGCTAGAGACGCGAGCCTAGAACACCAACAAAATCACGACGCGGCACGTAAACAAGGGAAAAAGCACACTCTGGATTTTTTTTCGCTCCTTTTTTTTGCGCTGTTTTTTTTGCGCTGCTTTTTTTTCTCGAAAAAATCACTATAATGGCGAGTGTCTCAAAACTCTTCCTATGTCAAACTGACAGGATGGGCACGAAATTTTTCGACCAATTTTTTTTTCGACTGCCCGGACCCAAAAACTGAAAACGGGTCAAAAAAACTTCCTATAATGGCACTTATCTCAAAACACTCAGAAACACCTAAAAATAGGATAGCCAGAATTTTTTTTCAAAAAATGCGTTTTCGAAAAAATTTGGGCCTAAACGGAGGGTGGTTTCCGGACTCTTTTTTTTTCCGAAACCTACTCCGGCAAGGAAACACGAATCGGAATCTAGATGGATCTCGTAAACAAACCTAATATGACAAGAACTCGGATTGGTGGTGGATATATGGTGGTCGATGGCAGCGGTGGTAGTATATGACAGCGGTGGTGGTATATGGATACGGATTCGAAGTGGTGGTGGATAAGCGGCGGTGGTAGATGGCAGGGGCGATGATGATGGTGCGGCGGCGGCGTGACAACTTATGACCAGAACTCGAAACTCTAAAAGACTAGACTCTAAGACCAGCAACTAGACACGACGATGCAACCGCAAATTCAACAAAGCAAAACCCTAAAAAGATTATGCAAAGGCTCAGATTGGTTCGGATATGATGAACTAACCCTAATTTTTTTGTGGCTTTTTCGTGGACTGTAGGTATGAAGAAAAGACTCGATCTAAACTACGAAAAACTGTAAAATCTCACCGAGCAACCTGGAAATCTGATACCACTTGATAGAGGCAAAGGTGTCCCGTCTTTCGATGAGATGATGGATATCGCTTTGGTGGCAGTCGACTTTGATGATCCGACTACGAACGTGCGAGGACGTCGCGCCTTAGCAATCGCTAAACCAACTCCGAGAGGTTATTGACCACGCCGGAGCACGATCAACCTGACCACGAGGGTCTGTTTCCTGCGAGCAAACGAAGAACAAGCAAGAAACTGAGATTGCAATCTGGATATTGCGAATATAAGATGAAAGCTTTATTGATCAAGGTGGGGTTCTGTGACGCCTTTGTCTGGTCGTTGAACACAAACGAAGTACGCGAAGTTGCAGCTATGGCGAACTTTTAATCTAAACAAAACCCCAAAGTCTAAACGGTGCCCTAAGGGCTGTATATATGGAGGAAGAGAGGGGGAATTTCATGGCCCTTGGTGGAGGGGTCCGAAATCAACCCTATCTCTTGTTTCTCCACACATACGGACTCTAGAAATAGCCTATACTTATGTATTTCGAAATTACATGGGCCTGGCCCAATAAAAAGGTGACGCAGCACCTATAATAGCCTCTGGACGAAATTTATGAAGTGACATCTTGTATATTTCGTCCAAGGCTTCATGCACTCGTTATGGTGGCTTCAAAGACCTGAAATCATCACTTGTAACTCTGTTCTTGTTCCCCTTGCGCATGCCATCATCTTCATGCTTGTTCTTGCTCCAATGTTCATCCTTCTACAAGCTAGACCCTTCATTTGTAAGCAAAACAAATGTATCCAATTTAGGCAGCATCATATTCTCATGAACATTAGAATCATTACCAAGAAACGAAAGTACCTGGTAATTTAGTTGGCGTGCGCGAGCTCTAGTAATTGGTCCAGTATGTATAGCAGCAGGGGCTGTGGGTGTAACAATGGTATTGATGTCCTCATCACCTATAATTTTTATTATATTTATGAAATATGTACATATTTGTACGTAAAAAGAAGCATATCTAAAATACGATACATACTATTTAAAGAATAGTATATATACTACCTAAACATTTTTATATACTACATACTACGCGTACATACTCTCCAATTTAATAGATACTACATACAACATACAAAACTCAAGTAGTGGTAACTACCATCGGTGGTAGATAAAATTTGTCCTATATAGAATATCACTATTCTAATACCACCGGTGGTAAAATAGTTATTTGGATCCCAACGCGCCCTTATAAGGGGCGATCAGATGTTTCCAAATTCCCAAACCCTGAAGAAAAAAGCCCACCCACCACCTCTCGTACACCCCCCATTCCCAACTTCCCTGATCCAGATCCAACCCCCGTCGATCTCCCTCCCCTCCCCCTCCCAACCGCACGGGGCCATCGCCATCGTGCCTCGTCCCCCACCGTCGGAGAGGTACCCCGCCCGCCACCGATCGACTCGACCTCCCACCGCCGTCGGAGCGCCACCACCC
>NC_041382.1:369575498-369634917 GCF_002162155.2 Triticum dicoccoides | reverse complement strand
CTGCCCCAGGCGCCGTCGTCGCCAACTGCCAAGGCCGCGGCCGCGACCTGCCTCAGGCCGTCATCGCACGCCCACACACCCCATCCCCACGCTCGTGCTACACCGTCTACTGCTCCTCCAACCACACCCCGGCTCTGCCCCTGCCTCTCCCACGCGCATCTCGAGCGGGTCTTCCGCCCCAAACGACGACAAGAGGCACCGCGTGGCTCATCTCGACGATGCCTCTAGGGATGTAGGGGACGGAAAAGTCACCGCCGGACGTGGCTATTGTCGCTGGCCGCCCCTCCGCCCTCCTTCCCCCAGCCCATCCATCCCCTTGGTCGTCGACGCGGATCTGACGCATGTGTCCTCCCTAGATCCAGCTTCATCCGAGGTGCGCGTGAGGGCAGGTCGCGGCAGCGCCCTCTAAAGGTCGCCGTCAACGCCTTGGGCAGGTCGTGAGCACTCCGTCCGTCAATACATGTTCATCGACAGGAAATCCCATGCCCCCGGTTCATCATCCTCGCCTGAGATGTTCTCTCCGGTCTCGTGCAACAACGTTGGTTGTCCCGTTGGAGCAAATAATGGACCGCACGAATCTCCCTTCCACCCCCTCTCTAATTACTTCATTGTTTCTAATATTTGGTCTTGAAGTCCAATGTGACTCCAGGTTAAAGTTTGATGCATATTGTACGCGATTGTTGTAGATTGTATCCCACTACGAATGCATAACACTTCCTGTCCGATTGCACAACAGAGAGGAGTGGGGCCTCCAAAAAAAGAGCAAGTGCAGATAAAAAATGGATACATTCCTAAGGTGTCGGTGGTTATGTCAAAAATGGAAATAAATTATTTCGGTGTTTTCTTTTATCTTGAACCAAATAACTTCTATAATTTCTATAAACATGCATGCCGTGGAAAACCATTGCATTAGAAGGTATGAAGCCGAAAGGGAATTTAAGGGATCTATGTGGTGCCATGTTAGCAAGAAAAACACCACTGAAAAAAGAAACTCACGTACATTTTTTAGGTAAGCTCATATACATTCAGGGAGACATTTGATATATAGAAGTTATTACATACATAAAAGGTGTGTGTAGTGAATAATGTCGAGAAGTTCAAGGTCAACCATTTAGAAAAGATTCAAAAATTGCGCAAATTGGCTCTGTTTTTTTACTAATATTGCATAAGTTCAAATACACTGACAACCGAAGTTCGGTGTTCTACTCACAACACACCTTAAAAAACCTAGATGCAGAGCGGTTGAATGTTTACTAAAACCTCAAATTTCTTCAATCACTAAAGACAATCCAGAAGATATTTTACCATTTCTAAAATAAAAATAATAGAGCAGTTCAAAAGTAAAAGACACTTAGAAGCAGATATTTTACCATTTCTAAAATAAAAAACAAGAAGTTCAAATTTTAAAAATAGAGAAGTTCAAAAATCATAAAAAGGACATTCATTGTTTCTAAAATAAAAAAACTCTAGAAGTTGGAATTGAAATAATGGACAATTCAATATTTATTACAAAACTAGGATATTGTATTTACTAAAAGAAATAAATCAAGAAGTCCAAGTTACAAAAATATAGAAGTTTCGTATTTATGTCAAAACTCATATTTTCCTTGTTACTAAAAAATAAAATGAAGAAGTTCAAATTAAAAAAGGAGAAGTTTGTTGGATATAGAAAAACTCAAATTCTTTCCGTTTCTTGGAAAAATAAAAGTATATATTTTTTAAAAAGTTTGATGCTTATTTAAAAACATATTTTTCTAAGAATAAGACTAAGAAGTTCAAATTAAAATAAAAGAGAAGTCCAAAGATTATGAAAAACTCAGATTTTTCTCGTTATTAAAGAATGGAAACAAGAAGTTCAAAAATAAAATAACAAGAAGTTCAAATTAAAAAAAGGAACAACTAAAAAAAGTTGAAAAATAGATTTTCCCCATTTCTAAAAAAACTAGAAGTTAAAACGAAAATAACAAAGTGGTTCGATGTTTATTTAGAAACTAAGATTTTACCGTTATTAAAATACTCAAATATCCCTTAGTATTGAAGAATCAACCATGAAGTTCAAATTGAAAAAGAAAGAATAAGAAAATAAAACCAGGAAGTCCATATTAAAAAGATGGAGAAGTTTGATGATTATAGAAAACTCAGATTTTCCTTGTTATTAAAGAATGGAAACAAGAAGTTCAAAAATAAAATAACAAGAAGTTCAACTTTTAAAAATAGAGCGCCTCGAAATTCATAAAAAATATTAAGAAACAAAACCAGGAAGTCCATATTAAAAAGATGGAGAAGTTCGATGATTATATAAAACTTAGATTTTCCTTGTTATTAAAGAGTGGAAACAAGAAGTTCAAAAATAAAATAACAAGAAGTTAAACTTTTAAAAATAGAGTGCTTCGAAATTTATAAAAAAGGATTAAGAAATTCAGATAAATATTTATAAAAACTCAGATATTTTCACGTAACCGAGAGAAGTTCGATTGATAAGTGCCAGAAGTTCACGTACTACATGGTGTGCATTTTGTATTAAAAAGAATAAAAAAGCAAAGACTAAAAGTTTTGTTGTTATAAGTTAAACTCCTCGGTTGGAGAAAGTTAAAAAAATTATTGTGAGAGGGGTTTGTACAAAAGGAGTATCATTTGTGTAACACTAATGAATGAATGAGAAAATTACAAATGAAAATATGTCACAGAAGTTCAACGTGAAAACAGCAAGAAGTTCAACTAATGCACTGAATGAATTTCAGATAAAAACTTTTAAAACCGCCGCGAGTATGAAAAAATAATCAACACGGGAAAGTTGCGTGTTTACAGCAGCTTCCATCGGTATATCACTTTCTCAATTCCGGTGAGTGTATGGAGAGATACGAGCAAAAAAAGTACATGAAAAAACAGAGTGAAGCTCAAGTTCTTCACGCGGGTGCATTTTCGGAGAATCTGTTACGCGATAAAGGCGGAATGAATGATCTCGGCGTTTTCGAAATTACTTGAAAACTGCTAGGAATCAGAGAAAACCATCAACCTGAAAAAGTTTCGCATTTTCCGTAGCTTTTCGACGGTATATTATTTGCCCCATTCCGATAAAGTTTGTAGAAATTACGGTAAAAATACGGATTTAGCTATTTTCAAAATTTTCTTAAAACCGTAAGGAATTGGGAGAAAAAATATATACCAAAAAGTTTCACATTTCCACAAGCTTTCCAACGCCATATCATTTGCTGCATTCGGACGTATAGTTAAAAAATTAGCTCGAAAATACGAACTCGATGAAACTTGTATTGTTTTCTAAATTACTTTTAAACCATTCAAAATTAGAAAACACTTTTAACATGAAAAAGCAGCGCATTTTTATAAGCTTTCCAGCGCCATATCATTTGCCTCAATTGGATTAGCCGTTTAGAAATGACATCGAAAATACCAATTTGGCTGCTCGGTTTGCGAACTTTTACGATTTTCCAAATTATGCTTTAACCATATGGAATTAGAGAAAACTTTCAACATGTGGAAGGAGCGGTTTTGCAGCAGCTTTCCAACGCCATATTATTTTCCTCATTGCGATAAACGGTTTAGAAATGCGATCGAAAATACGATTCACATTTTTTGTATGAAGAAAAAACGGTTTTAAAAACTAATCTTAAACCACTTACATTTTGCCAAAAATTTAACTTGGGTCATGATACTCGTGTCCATAGCTTTCCAACGGTATATAGCAAGACCTATTTGGATAATGTTGGCGGAAGTTCAACCTAGCACAAGGGAAAGTTCAGGTCGAACAACTCAGACAGTAAAATTGCAAAAAAACGCGAGTACATCAGGACCCGAGTGCAAAATCCACCTATGAGCGAGATTACTATTTAAAACGGTTATTTGGTTGATAAAAATCATTTGCAGATTACACTTACATCACATAGAATATGACTAACCAGAATAATTCAAGCGGAGAGACACGGTTGCGAAGATAGCCCGAAGGTCGAGTTCCTATAGAGGGAAGTTCACGCGTGTAACTCAGGAAGTTCATGTTGTGATCAGAATATCCCGTGATCAGAATAGTGTTTATATATATATATATATATATATATATATATATATATATATATATATATATATATATATATATATATATAAAGTCTATTAGTAAGCTAGGGTGAAGAATAAGTAATTCTTCACCCTGGTCGAACAACAGAGCCATAGCCCTTCCCTAGCGTCCAACCAGGCCACTGTTCTACCCACTGGTTCCACGCTGTAAGACTACATCGGTATGAAAGTAATATTACGTTTGTACATTGAGTCAAAACTACCCCACGTCCTCCACCCCATCGTTCGCCTGAGCTAGAATCTCGCTGGTTTAGTTCCGCCGACTCAAACCGTCTCGTGGTTGTGAGCCGTGGGTTTGATACGGCGAGGACCTAACCTAGTTCCTGGCCGTCGCCATTGAAGGATACGGAAACCCCTTCCTCTCCCTCGCTGTGACCTGTGAGGCTCTCCGCGACGGTAAGTCCTGCAGCTGCAACTCCGCCCCTATCCCCTTCGGTCTGACGGTGCTTGTTTTTGCAAACGTGAGGGCAGGGTTGGATCGGCGCTCGCGGCGGAGCTTGGCTGCAGGGCATCGCAGGCACTGATGGGCGCCTCGGCCGCGCCGTTCGGAATCAGTGCATTGCTTCGCTGCCTTGGGCGTCCACGCGGTCACATAGACCGTGTCTCTCGGTGTCCGTGAAGTGCGTGCAGCCTGCACGCCAACCTCAGGGACACTGATGGTCGCATATGGCTAGTGGCTATGCTAGTTTTGAATTGCATTAACCTACCGTGATTCCCTCTAAAATCTGAAATTCTGAATTGTTTGTAACTTTTCGGCGTTGCTAGAAGTTAGCTTCCTTTCGTCATGCCAACCTCAGGTAGATTCCTTTTGTTTGGTCGTGAGATGTTGATTCCTGTTTTTCTAACACCTTTAATTTTGATGTTAAAGTTACAGAGTTAGTGAGGTTTGTTTTCTTGTAGCTAGACAAGCGAGCTTAAAATTACACTAACTAGTGTGGCGGTACAAAAAAAATGTTTCTTTTCTTGTTGTCTATTCTTTACTTTAACTGGAATTTTCTTCTCCGTGTCAGCTGCCGCACATGCTACCATCTGAAGCCCTACAATTAGGAGTCTGCCTTTCAAAAAAATTAGGATACTGTAAATTTACTTTAACTAGAATTTTCTTTAGAGTTTTTGTCCCCCATGCTGAATCTTTATTGACTTGTGTCTTCTTGTCATGGTTGGTTTCTGATTACTACTAGCTTGTTCTAATCTAGACTGTTGGCATGCATTCCCTTCATTACTGACTGAATTCCGAGCTACAAATTACTACCTTTATATCATTTTGGAAGGGGCTCATGAGAGTAAAATCAGCCTTTTTCAATAGGACAAAGTTTATAATCTGTAATGGCACTACCACACGATTCTGGGAAGATACCTGGCTAGGAGAGACGCTGCTAGCGCTTCAGTACCCGTCCATGTATAGTATTGTTCAACGACATGAGGCTTATGTTGCAACGATACTGCAATCCATCCCCCTTAATATTCATTTTAGGAGGACGCTTACCGGTAATCATTGGGAAGCGTGGCTTCATTTAGTGAGTAGACTGATGGAGGTTCAGCTATCTCAACAACCTGATCATTTGTGCTAGAAGCTTACTAGGTCTGGAGAGTTCACAGTTAAATCGATGTATCTCAATGTCATCAACTCTAGGGCCATTCCTAGTTCCAAATTTGTATGGAAAGTCAAAGTTCCTTTGAAAATTAAAGTGTTTATGTGGTTTGTACATAAACAAGTCATTTTAACTAAGGATAACTTGGCAAAGCGTAACTGGACAGGACCTACTAGGTGTAGTTTTTGTGATCGGGATGAAACTATCAAACACCTTTTTTTTGAGTGCCCATTGGCCTATGGCAGACGGTGCACATAGCCTTTAACATTACTCCTCCGAATGCCATCAGTACGTTATTTGGAACGTGGCTTAATGGGATAGAGTCCGAAACAACGAGTCACATTCGAGTAGGAGTATGTGCTTTATTGTTGGCAGTATGGAACTGCATAAATGATTTGGTTTTTAACAGGACAACAAATATTCATTTTTTGCAGGTTATCTTCCGAGCCACTGCGTTGATCCGTATGTGGTCGCTACTCACTCCGACGGAGGCCAGGGAGCGTTTGGTTACTGGATCTATCCGGTGGGAGACGGTAGCACAGGATATATTCTACCGGTTTGGATGGCGGTCATGTAATAGGATAGGCAATTAGTTTTCCTATCTTTCTTTGCCCAGCCGGTTGTGGCATTCTTTTTGCTAGTGTGTTTTTGGCTCTTTGGCTCTTTGTGAGCTTGCCTTTACTTTTACTTTTGGTTAAGACTCTAAGACCTTGTTGAACCTATTTGCTTATTTATAAAGTTGACCGTATGCATCGTTCTGATGCAGAGGCCGGGGAGTCCCCCTTTTCGAAAAAAAAACTACCTTTGTACTCCCTCCATTCCACAATGTAGTGCTTCCTCTATCCCCGTGCTTCAACTTTGACCATAAATTTAACTACCAAGACCGATTGCGGTGGGAGCAAAAATTATATCAGTGAATTCGTATTCGAAAGTAGTTTTTAATTATGTAACTTTTTCTCCCGCCACAGTCGGTCTCGTTCGTTAAATTTATGGTCAAAGTTCGACCTCGGGAAGCGCGGGCGCACTATATTTTGGAATGGAGGGAGTATCAAACTAGCCTACAAAAACGTCTTATATTTTGGTTCAGAGGTAATAGCTTTATAAGAATATTTCCTATGTTCTTTCTAGAAAAGACATTCTGTACAAGTTTTATCACGGATGTAAACTATCAGGTTAAGCTTTTAAGCACATAATCTTAGAGGTTTATGTTTATTCTAGGAATAGGAAATCAGAATTATAAGGTTCCTTTTCTTGTACAATTTTCCCATTTTGAGAATTTACATACTTCTTTTACTTTTTCTATGTTTGGTTTACCGCTTCATTCAGTTTGAGAAAGTACGATGCTAATTTTACAGTGCTGAATGTTACTACATAAATCTATGATTATTCTCATAGTGGTCTGGTAGTAATGGTTGTGCAAGGGCTATTAAAGCCTACTTAACAAATCACAGAATGGAGTAGAGGAAGCTCAGCTCCGCTCTTTTTCTATCGAGGAGCGAGGTTTTTTGTTTTGGTTTTTGAAGCCTGCATCTTTTATGGGTTTGTACTGATGGAAAGGCAAATTACAGGTTAATTAGAGAATGCTACTGTAATCACACATCTCATAGGTCATTTAGATTCTAGCGTAAGATTGCAACAACATTACATGAAAACACATTTATGCATTCACACATTTCAGGGCATCTCACCTTGATTTCTTTTCGAAATTTGCTCAGGAACTTTTTTTCTGTTCATTGGATGTAGAACGAGCATTTGTTCAATATATCATATGTTTTCTAACTTGTTATGCTCACTCATTGAATTTGCAACATTTTAATCCAACTCAAAAGAGAGGGCATTAGCATGTGCTAAAAATGCTAGTGTGATTTGGCCTAGCTTCTATCAACTTGAATGCCCAGGAAATGTCCTCACAAGCTTCTTCCTCTCTACAAACATTAATCCTGGAGGTGCTAGGGAAGAGCACGTGTACTATAGCCCAGCAAAAGGATAAAGAATCCATTGCCACTGCCACTGCAAGAAGATTTAAGTAGAATAAGAAAAAAAAATCTTGTTATGGTTGCTGTTTAATTACCACTGAATTTATTCATTTCTTCATATCAGAATTGTTATGGCTCTGCTACATCAGCAACATTGTATTTCTCGTTTTCAAATGATATTTGAATTTTCACATCTTTGTTATATATGTCTTTGCGGTCGTCTCTTGCGAATACATTTCTTGAATTAGCAATGTCTATTATGGATAGATCTCTCAGTACCATTCATGTTCCAATTCAAAACTTTCAGTTGGCACCAAAAATGACTAATGTAGCATGCGTACTGATTTCAAGTCTTAACTCATTACTCCCCTCTCAAAATGATTCCATTGAGATAATTTTGAGCAAATCACATAGTAGTAGAGTACACATCCTCACCACGCCCTACATCTTGGTTACACCTCAGTTGCTAATAAAAATTTCAGCAAACTAAAGAAAGATCAACAAACACAACACATGCATTGTCTGCCCCTCCAGAGAACACTCTTATGTCCCGTTATTTGCATGTAGCAGTACCGACTAAACAAGGGCTGCTCATTGCTGTGACGGGACGGACGGCGAGGAGTTGCACGCTAGTCCGTCGCTTGGTCATGCCCAGACCGCCATGGACACACCGTCGTGGTCACGCTCAAGCAGGAGAATAAACATGCAAAATTTCCATCCCCACATATAGTATATATCAATATTGCATTTTCCCCTATCACATATAGTATATAGTATAGAACAACATTGCATTTGTTTTATTCGGTAACAAATATGCGGTGGTTTAACCATATATATACTACCAAACCTCCATGACAGACTGTATCAACACCTTAGCTTACATGGAAACAGAAGATTCCTGCTCCATATACAATGTATAACATAGATTTCAGAAACAGTAACTAGCCAAACTCTGACATTTAAGTTAGAGATGTACTACTTCATTAACTGCAAGATTCCAAGTTACTTGTACTCATAATGTTTCATTACTAGCTATCCAAGTTCAAGTCACATCAGTCCTGAAGACATTTACATCTAAATAAAAAACATAGGACCAGTAAATACATACAAAATGTACAAAATTTCTCATGTCACCGATGCACTACAGGTGCAGGATACCATTCTTTCTACCAAGATTACAGCCATCTTCCGGCAATACTTTATCATAGATCATGGAGCTCAACAATAGAGTCACAATTCAGAAACAAACTTAGTTTTACGCAAAGTATAATTTTCTCAACCAATTAAACGGCATGCTCACAGAAGTTCACATGCCACTTTTAACATAGAAAACATTGGGTGGGGCAGGCATGATTAAAATTCAGCCAGCAGAATTAGTAGCGGTGCACATGCATAGAATTCTGGCAAGGAACAACACAACACAAATGGACATAGTGAGAAGCCTCTACAACAGCATCTGGACATCCTATGTTCCCATCTTTGTCTCTCGGCTGCAACCTTTTTGGTATTCTTGAAGGACATCTTCTGCTGCGTCCTGCAGGGCATTTGAAATTAGAAGTCAATTCAGAATGGAGTTTTATTGTGACCAAACATGTAAAAGAGGATTCAGTACCTTCTGAATTTTCCTCCTCAACAAAGTAAATGCCCCTGCTATCCAAGTTCAAAATCAATATGAACAATCAGAACCATGGTTGCTTGCCCAAATGAGGCGCTTCCATAGTGGCCTTCTTACATGGGCCAGGGTGCTCCGCGGGGCGCCTCGACGACGGGATGCTAGATCCACCTCGCTAGGACGATGTCTCCCGCCAGCCGCCTCCATGGATATTCGCGAGGGCTGGGTTCGCCCATGGCGCTCCCTCGTACCGGATCGCCCTGCCAAGCGATGGTGTCATATACGACATTGAAGCAACAATACATTGTCTATTACCCCCCCGGTCCAAATTACTTGTCGTAGAAATGGATGTATCTAGAACTAAAATACATCTAGATACATCCATTTCTGCGACGAGTAATTCAGAACGGAGGGAGTAAAAATCTGCATGTGCGGACACAAAAGAAGCGATGGTGTCATATATGACACACTTGAGGCAACAATACATTGTCTATTACAAATCTGATGTGCAGACGCAAAAGAAACGACATAATGCTTAACTACTTTGTAAGATTCATAAGATTAGATGGTGACAACAAAGTTCGGTTTGAAAATCATGAGCTTTACATTAACTTGGGCTCAGCTCAACGCATCCCTATCAATGACTATCCAATAAGGAATGAACAACAATACCTTGTGCTTAATCAGGCACCGAGAATGGAGCAGCCAATGAGATCTGAGAGGAGACATGATGAGCTTGGACGGATTTGATGGGGGGGTGTGGCGCTGACGTCTTCGCAATAAAGTATCTGGTTCTGTTCATGACAATTCAGGCCAAGTTTATCAAAATGCTACTGGTGCAGCGCAATGGAGCACGTACACATGATTGCCATTAGTGTTATTGAAGAAAACACGAACTGAACTCTAGCCCCATTGTAATGTGTTCCGTGGTATTAATTCAGAATCTGACCTGAACTTGAACTAGCTAATTATTAGTGAACTCGAACTAGTTAATTAGTCCTATTGGCCACTGGCCGATTAAAGTTACTCTCCTTAGTGGACTGAATACTGGTGATTTAATTGAACTAGTCAATTAACCCTATCACTTGCAAAATTTAACGAGTCCCTATCCTGGAACTAGTCAACAACAGATATCCTAGCAATGCTGGAAGGAACCACCAATTAATGGGAAGCACCCACCGATTATAGAATAATAGAAGCAAGACGGTACATGGGAGGCGGGAGTGGACCTGGATGGTGCGGGCGTCGAAGCCGAACTTGACGCCCACGCCGCTTGGAGGATGGCCGACGGTAGGATCGAACGAGTGGACCCTGTTGGAGGTTAGAGAACCTGCGTCTCAATCCCGTCGTCCAGGATCGAACTCGAACGTCAGTCTCATCCCCGAACAAGATCCAACAGGATCCAACAACAGAGTCTGAGTCCCGTTCGGGAGGTTAGAGACTGAGTTTAATACTTCAATCTCCCGCACCTGGATCCAATAGCAGAGGTCCTGATGCCCGCACCTGGAATCATCAAACTCAATCGCCGCTTGGAGGAGGGGTGAACGAGTGGCCGGCGTCTCGGCCGCAGTCAAGGTGACGGTCGTCGACGCCTCACCCCCGTCGATGTTGCGTCGTCCTCGTCACAGTCAACTACTCTATGTTCCAATCGGGGATGGTTATGGCTCCTCGCGCCTGAGACAAGTCAAGGCCGTAATATTACCTCGCACGCACTATAAATTACCGCACAAAACTCAGGGTGCTGCTGCCGTGCCGGTCGTTTAGGTGAGTGTGATTAGGCTGGGGTGAGGAATAAGGGCCAGTTCTTTTGTGCTATGCTGTGGAAATAAGCTCTTATGAAAATAAGTTCAAGATAAGCTCATGTGGAAATAAGCTTCAGAGAATAAGCTAGCCAGTTCTTTTCGATGCCCGTTTGTTCAGCTTATGTGTGGTATGATCAGTGAAAAGTCTATAATGCCCTTGAACTATATTGTTGTTCACATTAAACAATATTGTGCTATTGTTTTCATCATTTTTCTGCCTATATGAACAAATATATAATGCTTTGAACATTATGGCGTCCGCGGCCGGAGTTGAGCACCCGCCGGATCGATCTGGAGTAACTGGTAGGAGACCGGGGTGGCAGGGGTACCCCCGAGGGAGGAGCAGCGGCGGGGGATGGAGGCCTACCCGCCGTCCATGGGCTCGCCCGAGGGAGGAGCAGCAGCAGAGGAGCAGGGCACCAGCGGCGGCGGCTAGCTGGGAAACCTAGAGGCAACGACATCTCTGTGTTGCGGGAGCTCGGTGCGGATGGGAATGACCGAAGGAGAGCCTGTTTTTTTTCTGCGGGAGCTAAACTGGGACCTGGCGGTGGCATTTTTGCTGTAAATTGGGCAAACAACAGGGCCACATAGCTATACCCCTTTGGGGTTAAGTCAGAAGCTGCGGGAAGCTCCTCCCACCTAGCTTTTTCTCATTGTGAAGGGGAGAGTGATGGAAATAAGCTGAGCTAGCCTTTTCAAATCCAGTTCTTTTGAGCTTTTGGCTTTTTTTGATAATAAGCTGAAATAAGCTAGAAAAGAACTGGCCTTAAGTACACCCAGAGTGATGAATAGTGCGACCCTATATATATATGGCCATCCGCCGTCAGGATGTGCAAGACGTGGCCCTAGTGGGAGTGTGGTCGTCGCCTACTATTGTCTCCATCATGTACAGGAAACTTTGGCAAAATGAGACTGTTGTACAAGCCGTGTTTAATTCAGCCACTCATCAGCTATTTGGGATGTTGGCTGCTTAATAGTAGAAGTAGCATCTATCAGGTGTAGAAGCGTGTTGGCAGCATACAAGACTTGTTAACTAAATTACAGTATCAATTCACCAAAAGAAAGTAAAAATACTAAATGAGAGCTTTCAGTCAATCTAGCAAACATGTTTACATTTTCATTTTTAGTATAAGATATACTGTGATTCTAGTCGAGGCAGCCAACACATGTTCAGTTGCTCTCTCTCCCAACTTTCTCGAAAACAAATCCAGAGAAATGACATTCAATATTTCTGAATTTTGCATTCCCAACAACATGAACTGCAAGAGGAGTTCATCTAAATAAGACCAACTATGTGGTCGCAGTAGTGGTCATCTACGGGGTTGTGCTGTTGTGGTCGCCGTCATCGTTGGGATGCGGTGATCGTTGTCTTCGTCGGATCGTGTTGGTCGTGGCCATAGCCGGAGTGTGGTGATCGTTGTCTTCGTCGGACTATGTTGGTCGCTGTCTAAATGAGATGCAGCTTGCCACCTACTCAGATCTCCAACGCAGGCTGCCGATGCAACAACCATCGACATGGATCTCTGTCCGAGGCGGTCGCCACAGGATGCCGATGCGACCGAAATCAACACGGATCTCCCTCCGAGGTTGCCGTTGCGACGACCACCCACACGGCAGGCTAAACTAAGCGTGAGTGTAGAATAGCTTATTCTACACCATAGGTGGATTCACAGGATATGACGCCATATAAACTACACTCACGCTTAGTTTAGCATTATTTCTTTAAACAAGACTCCTAGAGACGAAAGATCATAATCGTGGGAGGTGATAGCTTGCTTCAGATTGGTCGCGTCCACCTCTAGTTGAACCCAACTACATCCCATATCGGAGGTCATGTGCAAAGCTTTGAGTAGCGCCAAAGCTTCAACATGAAGTGCGGAGCTTACTCCCTGGAGATGGTTGTGTCCCGCATCCACAGGAACACCTAGATCATTTGTCACAATAAAGCCCCAACCTCCTGAATGGGATTCTTCACAGAACGCCCCATCAGTATTAATTTTAACATAGTTAACCATGGGAAAGACCCATTTAGATACAACCGGGACTTTATGAACCGACCTCTTCAGTTTCAGAGACTTGTATTCCAATGCATGTGCAAAAATAGAAGAGACCGCCTCCTCTGAAGATCCTATTCTATCACCGACATTGGCTTTATTCCTCTCGGCCCACCAAATCGAGAGTAAACAACACACTATTATCTTTTCCTCTTCACGTAAATTGAGAATTGATTCAAGAAAAGAAATAAAACTCGGGCAAGCAGAAAGTTCTTCTCTTATTCTTTCCAACTGTAGTTGTCTCCGGATTGGTTTAACACATTTACATTTGATAAAGACATGCCCTCTATCTTCATCTAGCCTGTGACAGAGTGGGCATCTTGTGTCCACCTCCATACCCCTTTTCCTTAGTTTCATGCGCATAGGCAGACTACTTGTGGCCACTCTCCATAAGAAGTGCAACACTTTATTTGGGAGAGAGATTGACCACAATTTCTTTCATTGAAAACCTTTGTCATCATTATTGATTGTGGAGCATGCAGGAACACCCCTAACCGATTCTTGAGCTTCATAATCCCTTGCTGCTCCATAAGCAGATTTGACTGAGAACACACCCTTCTTATCATAATGCCATGCAGGGAAGTCATCGATCCAATCATAGATTGGAATTTGCAAAATGGCTTGCACATCTTCTTCCTCTAGGGTCTGGTTCAATAATTGCGCATCCTAGGTATTTGTTATTGGATCAATAAGCTCCTCTACCCTCGTGATTACATTCCTCCCTTTCCTTGAGATTGCTCTTCTTGTTGTTCCTCTTGGGATCCAAGGGTCATTCCAGATATTGATATTCTGTCCATTCCCCACTCTCCATATTATCCCCTTTTCCAAAAGACTAATTCCTTTCAAGATGCTTCTCCAGGCATAAGACATACCTCTGGTTGGTTTTGCGTCAAGAATTTGACCATCTGGATAGTACTTCGATGATAGGACCCTGGCACAATGGGTACTTGGATTTTGCAGCAGTTGCCATGCCTGCCTTACTAGCATTACAATGTTGAAATGATGAAGATTCCTAAATCCCAAGCCACCTTTACTTTTTGGCCAAGTCATAGTCTCCCAGCTAACCCGGTGTGCCTTGTTTTCCTTATCCATCTGACTCCACCATTACTTGCATATCATAGAGCTTAATTGATCGCATAAACTTTTGATGAGGTCAAAACAAGCCATAGTGTATACCGGGATTGCTTGAGCCACGCCTTTGATCAAAACTTCTTTACCTGCCTTGGACAACATTTCCTCCTTCCGCCCATGAATTCATCTCCAAATTCTATCTTTTAGGTAGGCAAAGGCCTTTTTCTTAGATTGGACAATGTAGACCGGCAAGCCAAGATACTTCCCTGAGTGCCCTTGCTTCTTTATGTTCAATAGCATCTTCACTCTTTCTCTGGTTCTTTGTTTGGTATTTTTGCTAAACATTATTGATGACTTGGCCTGAACACTTCTCGTAAACTTCAAGTATATGTTGGACTTCAGCAACATTACATTCCTCTGCTTCAATGAGCAAAAGAGAGTCATGAGCAAAAAGTAAGTGGCTGACACTGGTAGCAGATTTGTATACCTCTTAGTTTGCCGCTATTCTTTGCTTCATGAAGCATCGCTGAGAATCCTTCTGCACATATGAGAAATAGGTAGGGGGATAAAGGATCCCCTTGCCTTAATCCGTGCTGAGGTAGAATAGTATCTGTAACATAACTGTTAACCTTAATTTGGTATCTTATATTTGAGACACACATCATTATTAATTTCACCCAATTCCTTCTGAACCCCAACTTTAAGAATATACCTTCAAGAAAGTTCCATTAGGCGTTGTATGCTTTACTCATGTCAAGTTTGAGTGCCGCATATCCATTGCCCCCCTTTCTTTTGTTCTGCAAGTAGCGTGTTAATTCATATGCAAGCAGTATATTACCTGATATAATGTGACTAGGTGCAAATGCACTCTGGTTGTGATAAATAATATGAGGTAGAATCAATTTTAGCTTGTTAGTGAGTACCTTAGCCACCACTTTGTAGGCCACATTACATAGGCTTATTGGTCTCAGCTCCTTCAGGTTCTTTGGCATCAAGTTTTTGGGAATAAGTACCACTAGGGTGTTGTTCCACCCTTTGGGCATGGTTCCTTCTTTTAGTACATTCAACTCTTTTTTATTACTTGTTCACCCACTATCTCCTAAAAGTGTTTATAGAATAAAGCAGGCATTCCATCCGGCCCAGGCGCTTTCAGATCCCCAGTATCATCAAGTGCCCTTTTGACCTCTTCTGGTAAGTATTCCGCACATAAGATTTCATTCATGTCTCTACTTACTATAGTAGGAACTGAAGGAAATATGCCCTAGAGGCAATAATAAAGTTATTATTTATTTCCTTATTTCATGATAAATGTTTATTATTCATGCTAGAATTGTATTAACCGGAAACATAACACATGTGTGAATACATAGACAAACAGAGTGTCACTAGTATGCCTCTACTTGACTAGCTCGTTAATCAAAGATGGTTATGTTTCCTAACCATAGACAAAGAGTTGTTATTTGATTAACGGGATCACATCATTAGGAGAATGATGTGATTGACATGACCCATTCCATTAGCTTAGCACCCGATCGTTTAGTATGTTGCTATTGCTTTCTTCATGACTTATACATGTTCCTATGACTATGAGATTATGCAACTCCCGTTTGCCGGAGGAACACCTTATGTGCTACCAAACGTCACAACGTAACTGGGTGATTATAAAGGAGCTCTACAGGTGTCTCCAAAGGTACATGTTGGGTTGGCGTGTTTCGAGATTAGGATTTGTCACTCCGAGTGTCAGAGAGGTATCTCTGGGCCCTCTCGGTAATGCACATCACATAAGCCTTGCAAGCATTGCAACTAATGAGTTAGTTGCGAGATGATGTATTACAGAACGAGTAAAGAGACTTGCCGGTAACGAGATTGAACTAGGTATTAAGATACCGACGATCGAAGAATATGTAGGAGCCAATATGAGCATCCAGGTTCCGCTATTGGTTATTGACCGGAGACATGTCTCGGTCATGTCTACATTGTTCTCGAACCCGTAGGGTCCGCACGCTTAAGGTTTCGATGATAGTTATATTATGAGTTTATGAGTTTTGATGTATCGAAGGAGTTCGGAGTCCTGGATGAGATCGGGGACATGACGAGGAGTCTCGAAATGATTGAGACGTAAAGGTCGATATATTGGACGACTATATTCGGACATCGGAAAGGTTCCGAGTGGTTTGGGTATTTTTCGGAGTACCGGAGAGTTACGGGAATACGGGGGAAGAAGTATATGGGCCTTATTGGGCTTTAGGGGAAAGGGAGAGGCAGGCCGCGCGCCCCCCATTGACTAGTCCGAATTGGACTAGGGGGAGGGGCGGCGCCCCCTCCTTCCTTCTCTTCCATCTTCCCCTTCCTTGTCTCCTACTCCTACTACTTGGAAGGACTCCTAGTTGGACTAGGAAAGGGGGAATCCTACTCTCGGTGGGAGTAGGACTCCCCTAGGGCGCGCCATAGAGAGGGACGGCCCTCCCCTCCTCCACTCCTTTATATATGGGGGCAGGGGGCACCCCATAGACACACAAGTTGATACATGTGATCATTTTCTTAGCCGTGTGCGGTGCCCCCTTCCACCATACTCCTCGATAATACTGTAGCGGTGCTTAGGCGAAGCCCTACGACGGTAGAACATCAAGATCGTCACCACGCTGTTGTGCTGACGGAACTCTTACCCGACACTTTGCTGGATCGGAGTCCGGGGATCGTCATCGAGCTGAACGTGTGCTAAAACTCGGAGGTGCTGTAGTTTCGGTGCTTGTTCGGTCGGGCCGTGAAGACGTATGACTACATCAACCGCGTTGTCATAACGCTTCCGCTGTCGGTCTACGAGGGTACATAGACTACACTCTCCCCTCTCGTTGCTATGCATCACCATGATCTTGCGTGTGCGTAGGATTTTTTTTGAAATTACTGCGTTCCCCAACAGTGGTACCAGAGCCTAGGTTTTATGTGTTGATGTTGTGCACGAGTAGAACACAAGTGAGTTGTGGGCGATATAAGTCATACTACTTACCAGCATGTCATACTTTGGTTTGGCAGTATTGTTGGATGAAGCGTCCCGGACCGACATTACGCGTACGCTTACGCGAGACTGGTTCTACCGATGTGCTTTGCACACAGGTGGCTGGTGGGTGTCAGTTTCTCCAACTTTAGTTGAACCGAGTGTGGCTACGCCGGGTCCTTGCGAAGGTTAAAATAGCACCAACTTGAGGTAAGATTGGTTCTTTCTTAAGCCCGTAGCAGCCACGTAAAACTTGCAACAACAAAGTAGAGGACGTCTAACTTGTTTTTGCAGGGCATGTTGTGATGTGATATGGTCAAGACATGATGCTAAATTTTATTGTATGAGATGATCATGTTTTGTAACCGAGTTATCGGCAACTGGCAGGAGTTATATGGTTGTCGCTTTATTGTATGCAATGCAATTGCGCTGTAATGCTTTACTTTATCACTAAGCGGTAGCGATAGTCGTGGAAGCATAAGATTGGCGAGACGACAACGATGTTACGATGGTGATCAAGGTGTCGCGCCGGTGACGATGGTGATCATGACGATGCTTCGAAGATGGAGATCACAAGCACAAGATGATGATGGCCATATCATATCACTTATATTGATTGCATGTGATGTTTATCTTTTATGCATCTTATCTTGCTTTGATTGACGGTAGCATTTTAAGATGATCGCTCACTAATTATCAAGAAGTATTCTCCCTGAGTATGCACCGTTGCGAAAGTTCTTCGTGCTGAGACACCACGTGATGATCGGGTGTGATAGGCTCTATGTTCAAATACAACGGGTGCAAAATAGTTGCACACGCGGAATACTCAGGTTATAATTGACGAGCCAAGCATATACAAATATGGCCTCGGAACACGGAGACCGAAAGGTCGAGCGTGAATCATATAGTAGATATGATCAACATAGTGATGTTCACCATTGAAAACTACTCCATCTCACGTGATGATCGGACATGGTTTAGTTGATTTGGATCACGTGATCAGTTAGATGATTAGAGGGATGTCTATCTAAGTGGGAGTTCTTAAGTAATATGATTAATTGAACTTAAATTTATTATGAACTTAGTCCTGATAGTATTTTGCAAATTATGTTGTAGATCAATAGCTCGCGTTGTTGCTTTCATATGTTTATTTTGATATGTTCCTAGAGAAAATTGTGTTGAAAGACATTAGTAGCAATGATGCGGATTGGATCCGTGATCTGAGGTTTATCCTCGTTGCTACACAAAAGAATTATGTCCTTGATGCACGGCTAGGTGACAGACCTATTGGAGGAGCAGATGCAGACGTTATGAACGTTTGGCTAGCTCAATATGATGACTACTTGATAGTTTAGTGCACCATGATTAACGGCTTAGAATCGGGACTTCAAAGACGTTTTGAACGTCATGGACCATATGAGATGTTCCAGGAGTTGAAGTTAATATTTCAAGCAAATACCCGAGTTGAGAGATATGAAGTCTCCAACAAGTTCTATAGCTAAAAGATGGAGGAGAATCGCTCAACTAGTGAGCATGTGCTCAGATTGTCTGGGTACTACAATCGCTTGAATCAAGTGGGAGTTAATCTTCCAGATAAAATAGTGATTGACAGAATTCTCTAGTCACCACCACCAAGTTAGTAGAACTTCGTGATGAACTATGATATGCAAGGGATAACGGAAACGATTCACAAGCTCTTCGTAATGCTGAAATTGACGAAGGTAGAAATCGAGAAAAACATCAAGTGTTGATGGTAGACAAGACCACTAGTTTCAAGAAAAGGGAAAAGGGAAAAAGGGGAACTTGAAGAAGAACAACAAGCAAGTTGCTGCTCAAGTGAAGAAGCCCAAGTCTGGTCCTAAGCCTGAGACTAAGTGCTTCTACTACAAAGGGACTGGTCACTGGAAGCGGAACTACCCCAAGTGATTGGCGGATAAGAAGGATGGCAAAGTGAACATAAGTATATTTGATATACATGTTATTGATGTGTACTTTACTAGTGTTTATAGCAACCCCTCAGTATTTGATACTAGTTCAGTTGCTAAGATTAGTAACTCGAAACGGGAGTTGCAGAATAAACAGAGACTAGTTAAGGGTGAAGTGACGATGTGTGTTGGAAGTGGTTCCAAGATTGATATGATCATCATCGCACACTCCCTATACTTTCGGGATTAGTGTTGAACCTAAATAAGTGTTATTTGGTGTTTGCGTTGAGCATGAATATGATTTGATCATGTTTATTGTAATACGGTTATTCATTTAAGTAAGAGAATAAATTGTTGTTCTGTTTACATGAATAAAACCTTATATGGTTACACACCCAATGAAAATAGTTCATTGGATCTCGATCGTAGTGATACACATATTCATAATATTGAAACCAAAAGATGCGAAGTTAATAATGATAGTGCAACTTATTTGTGGCACTGCCATTTAGGTCAGATTGGTTTAAAGCACATGAAGAAACTCCATGCTGATGGGATTTTGGAATCACTTGATTATGAATCACTTGGTGCTTGCGAACCATGCCTTATGGGCAAGATGACTAAAGACTCCGTTCTCCGGAACAATGGAGCGAGCAACTGACTTATTGGAAATAATACATACTGATGTATGCGATCCGATGAGTGTTGAGGCTCGCGGCGGGTATCGTTATTTTCTAACCTTCACAGATGATTTGAGCAGATATGGGTATATCTACTTGATGAAATACAAGTCTGAAACATTTGAAAAGTTCAAAGAATTTCAGAATGAAGTGGAGAATCATCGTAACAAGAAAATAAAAAGTTTCTACGATATGATCGCAGAAATAAAATATTTGAGTTAACGAGTTTGGCCTTCAGTTAAAACAATGTGAAATAGTTTCACTACTCACGCCACCTGGAACACCACAGTGTAATGGTGTGTCCGAACGTCATAACCGTACTTTATTAGATATGGTGCAATCTATGATGTCTCTTACCGATTTACCACTATCGTTTTGGGGTTATGCATTAGAGACAGCTGCATTCACGTTAAATAGGGCACCATCTAAATCCGTTGAGACGACACTATATGAACTATGGTTTAGCAAGAAACCAAAGTTGTCGTTTCTTAAAGTTTGGGCTGCGATGCTTATGTGAAAAAGCTTCAACCTGATAAGCTCGAACCCAAATCGAAGAAATGTGTCTTCATAGGATATCCAAAGGAAACTATTGGATACACCTTCTATCACAGATCCGAAGGCAAGACTTCTGTTGCTAAATTCGGAAACTTTCTAGAGAAGGAGTTTTCTCTCGAAAGAAGTGAGTGGGAGGAAAGTAGAACTTGATGAGGTAACTGTACCTGCTCCCTTATTGGAAAGTAGTACATCACAGAAACCGGTTTCTGTGACACCTACACCAATTAGTGAGGAAGCTAATGATGATGATCATGAAACTTCAGAACAAGATACTACTGAACCTCGTAGATCAACTAGAGTAAGATCCGCACCAGAGTGGTACGGTAATCCTATTCTGGAAGTCATGCTACTAGATCATGATGAACCTACGAACTATGGAGAAGCGATGGTGAGCCCAGATTCCGCAAAATAGCTTGAAGCCATGAAATCTGGGATGGGATCCATGTATGAGAACAAAGTGTGGACTTTGGTTGACTTGCCCAAAGATCGGCAAGCAATTGAGAATAAATGGATCTTCAAGAAGAAGACTGACGCTGACGGTAATGTTACTGTCTACAAAGCTCGACTTGTCGCAAAAGGTTTTCGACAAGTTCAAGGGATTGACTACGATGAGACCTTCTCACCCGTAGAGATGCTTAAGTCTGTCCAAATCATGTTAGCAATTACCGCATTTTATGATTATGAAATTTGGCAGATGGATGTCAAAACTGCATTCCTAAATGGATTTCTGGAAAAAGAGTTGTATATGATGCAACTAGAAGGTTTTGTCGATCCAAAAGGAGCTAACAAAGTGTGCAAGCTCCAGCGATCCATTTATGGACTGGTGCAAGCCTCTCGGAGTTGGAATAAACGCTTTGATAGTGTGATCAAAGCATTTGGGTTTGTACAGACTTTTGGAGAAGCCTGTATTTACAAGAAAGTGAGTGGGAGCTTTGTAGCATTTCTGATATTATATGTGGATGACATATTACTAATCGGAAATGATATAGAATTTCTGGATAGCATAAAGGGATACTTGAATAAGAGTTTTTCAATGAAAGACCTCGGTGAAACTGCTTACATATTGGGCATTAAGATCTATAGAGATTGATCAAGACACTTAATTGAACTTTCACAAAGCACATACCTTGACAAAGTTTTGAAGAAGTTCAAAACGGATCAAGCAAAGAAAGGATTCTTGCCTGTGTTACAAGGTGTGAAGTTGAGCAAGACTCAAAACCCGACCACGGCAAAAGATAGAAAGAGAATGAAAGTCATTCCCTATGCCTCAGCCATATGTTCTATAACGTATGTCATGCTGTGTACCAGATCTATTGTATACCTTACACTGATTTTGGCAAGGGAGTACAATAGTGATCTAGGAGTAGATCACTGGACAGCGGTCAAAATTATCCTTAGTGGAATAAGGATATGTTTCTCGATTATGGACATGACAAAAAGGTTCGTCATAAAGGGTTACGTCGATGCAAATTTTAACACTGATCTAGATGACTCTAAGTCTCAATCTGGATACATATTGAAAGTGGGAGCAATTAGCTATAGTAGCTCCGTGCAGAGCATTGTTGACATAGAAATTTGCAAAATACATACGGATCTGAATATGACAGACCCGTTGACTAAACTTCTCTCACAGGCAAAACATGATCACACCTTAGTACTCTTTGGGTGTTAATCACGTAGCGATGTGAACTAGAATATTGACTCTAGTAAACCCTTTGAGTATTGGTCACATAATGATGTGAACTATTGGTGTTAAATCACATGGCAATGTGAACTAGATTATTGACTCTAGTGCAAGTGGGAGACTGAAGGAAATATGCCCTAGAGGCAATAATAAAGTTATTATTTATTTCCTTATTTCATGATAAATGTTTATTATTCATGCTAGAATTGTATTAACCGGAAACATAATACATGTGTGAATACATAGACAAACAGAGTGTCACTAGTATGCCTCTACTTGACTAGCTCGTTAATCAAAGATGGTTATGTTTCCTAACCATAGACAAAGAGTTGTTATTTGATTAACGGGATCACATCATTAGGAGAATGATGTGATTGACATGACCCATTCCATTAGCTTAGCACCCGATCGTTTAGTATGTTGCTATTGCTTTCTTCATGACTTATACATGTTCCTATGACTATGAGATTATGCAACTCCCGTTTGCCGGAGGAACACCTTGTGTGCTACCAAACGTCACAACGTAACTGGGTGATTATAAAGGAGCTCTACAGGTGTCTCCAAAGGTACATGTTGGGTTGGCGAATTTCGAGATTAGGATTTGTCACTCCGATTGTCGGAGAGGTATCTCTGGGCCCTCTCGGTAATGCACATCACATAAGCCTTGCAAGCATTGCAACTAATGAGTTAGTTGCGAGATGATGTATTACAGAACGAGTAAAGAGACTTGCCGGTAACAAGATTGAACTAGGTATTAAGATACCAACGATCGAATCTCGGGCAAGTAACATACCGATGACAAAGGGAACAAAGTATGTTGTTATGCGGTCTGACTGATAAAGATCTTCATAGAATATGTAGGAGCCAATATGAGCATCCAGGTTCCGCTATTGGTTATTGATCGGAGACGTGTCTCGGTCATGTCTACATTGTTCTCGAACCCGTAGGGTCCGCACGCTTAAGGTTTCGATGATAGTTATATTATGACTTTATGAGTTTTGATGTACAGAAGGAGTTCGGAGTCCCGGATGAGATCGGGAACATGACGAGGAGTCTCGAAATGATCGAGACGTAAAGATCAATATATTGGATGACTATATTCGGACATCGGAAAGGTTCCGAGTGGTTCGGATATTTTTCGGAGTACCGGGGAGTTACGGGAATACGGGGGAAGAAGTATATGGGCCTTATTGGGCTTTAGGGGAAAGGGAGAGGCAGGCCGCGCGCCCCCCATTGACTAGTCCGAATTGGACTAGGGGGAGGGGCGGCGCCCCCTCCTTCCTTCTCTTCCCTCTTCCCCTTCCTTGTCTCCTACTCCTACTACTTGGAAGGACTCCTAGTTGGACTAGGAAAGGGGGAATCCTACTCCCGGTGGGAGTAGGACTCCCCTAGGGCGCGCCATAGAGAGGGCCGGCCCTCCCCTCCTCCACTCCTTTATATATGGGGGCAGGGGGCACCCCATAGACACACAAGTTGATCCACGTGATCGTTTTCTTAGCCGTGTGCGGTGCCCCCTTCCACCATACTCCTCGATAATATTGTAGCGGTGCTTAGGCGAAGCCCTATGACGGTAGAACATCAAGATCGTCACCACGCTGTTGTGCTGACGGAACTCTTCCCCGACACTTTGCTGGATCAGAGTCCGGGGATCGTCATCGAGCTGAACGTGTGCTAAAACTCGGAGGTGTTGTAGTTTCGGTGCTTGTTCGGTAGGGCCGTGAAGACGTATGACTACATCAACCGCGTTGTCATAACGCTTCCGCTGTCGGTCTACGAGGGTACGTAGACTACACTCTCCCCTCTCGTTGCTATGCATCACCATGATCTTGCGTGTGCGTAGGATTTTTTTTGAAATTACTGCGTTCCCCAACAGGAACAGCTCTCAGAACTTTGTCTATGTTATATCCAGCTTCATACGAAAGCAGATTGGAAAAATAGCTTGCTAGATGCTCCTTTAGTTGTTCGCCATCTTCGACCCATGATCCATCTTCTTTCTATTATTTCTCTATTTTATGTTTCCTTGTTCTCTCTAAAGTAAAAGAGTGGAAGTAGGCAGTATTTCGATCCCCTAAATGGAGCCATTTACATGAGCATGTTGTTTCCAGAAAATTTCCAGCTGGTTCTCCAACTTATTTAATTTCTCTCTGTTCACATGCCCACAATCCACAGTGCTAGGATTAATTTCACTCCTGATATTTTCGAGTTCTTGTTTCTTCTCACTGATCCTCTTTTGCAGATTTCCTAGCACATTTGAATCCCATCCTTTTAGTTCGGATGCCACCTTCTTCAAGCCATCCATTAAGCAGCCTCCTACCTCCACACCTTAGCTATTCCAAAGCCCTTTTTACATTGTTTCCTCATTCATCCTCTTCGAGCCATTTAGCTTCAAACCTAAAAAACTTGGCTCCAACGAAAGGTCTGGAGCATTTTTTTGTTTGCTCTCCAATCACTACCATCACCGGTCTGTGATCTGAATGCCTCTGATCTCCATTAATAAATTTGTAAGATGGGAATCTAGTGCACCAAGACCCGGATCCCAAGGAACGATCTATCCCTTCCTTTACGTATCTTATTGGGTCCCAACTATTATTCCTCCATGTGAATTTGTCACCTCTAAAGCCTAGGTCTCTGAGTGCACATTCTTCAACAACCCCTCTCAAACTATCCATTTGAGCCTGGGGTTGGGGGGGGGGGGGTCCACCTCTTTTCTCATGTCCATACAATATCTCATTAAAATCTCCCATACAGAGCCATGGCAAGTTCATATGTTGGTTCAACATTCGCAACAACTTCTAGGTTACGCCCCTCTTTTCAATGGCCGGTTCTCCATAAATTTCGGTAAAACCTCCACTTGGAACCATCTTTTCCCACTATTTCCACATCTATATGGTATTTAGAGAAGTTGTGCAGCCTTATATCCGCATCTTTCTTCTAGAACAGGGCAATTCCTCCACTCTTGCCTTCACAATCCCTGGCCAGAATACCTGACAAACCTAGCATCCACTTGAACCTACAAATTCTCCTACCTATTATTTTTGTTTTTGAAAGGAATTACACATCTAGGTCCTCCTGCTTATGGAGGTACAGAAGCCCATGAACTGTCGGGCCATTACCCAATCCCCGACAGTTCCAAAGGACAAGCTTCATTTGGACTCGCCGGGCTGTCCCTGCAGCCCAACGGTCTCAACATTGGTTTCTTTGCGTTGTTCGACAACACCATCCTTGTTGGTACTCCTAGCCTTACTCACCATTGCATTAATTTCCATTTTCCTATTGATGCTACCAGCCTGGCTCACCAATGCATCAGTTCCTATATTCGACTTCTTGACATTTTCAAATTCAACATTAATGTCCATATCATTCATACTCCTTTTCTTTGCACATACTTCTCCAATTGATCCTGCCTTCCCACCAGTTTATCTTACATATCGTTTATAGGTGAGTTTTTTACCCTTTTATATCTTGGATGGTTGATCCATCAAAGTTCTTGTTCCCACCTGGTGTTTCTTGGTGCAACTGCTACGACTTCAAGGGTCCACCCTTCAGGGTCATCAACTCCCGTGAGGTCTTTGGTCCTTGCTTATTTTCTTCATTAAGCTTGATTTCTTCTACAAATACTCCTTTACCTATCTTTTGGGACTTCTCTTCATCAACTACCAGCTTTTCAACTCCCTCACATGCCTTCTTGGTATCATTTGAATTAATTCTCTTTTGTGTTTACTTCGTTCCGGCATCCTCCCCGAGGGGCTAGTTACCTCCTTATCCCATCTTTTCTCATATACTTTCTCTTATACCTTTCCAAAGTGCCTTTTCCTCCAAGAAGGGTCATCACTGCCCTATTTACTCCCCTTACTTCCAGAGCTGTTTGTTTTCTAGAAATCCCTTGTTCCACTAGAGCTTCTGCTTCTATCATCTTCACTGTAGTTCCTCCTCATACTGTCGGCACGAAGCCAGTTGCCAAATTGTTGTTCTTCCCCTCTTTCTGGCTTTAGTATGCAAGACTTGTCGATGTGACCAATGATTCCACAATGAAAGCAAAAATTTGGAAGATGCACATATTTGAAGGCTATAATCCTTTCCTTATCCTTGTTCTTCTTTTCCTTTGAGTCCTCATCTTCTTCTATCTCCTCTACATATGCTAATCCCTCATTTCATCTTTGTCCACACAAAACAGCAGAAACCTCATGATCGGTTCCTAATATCCATTCTAACTTTATTTCTTAGAAATTGTCCTATTTCCGAACTGTTATTGTCAACATCTACTTCAAGAGTTTTCCCAATTATGTTCCCAATTTGTTCTCCAGTTTCTCTGCTCATGCTCCCCATGGGTATACCAATAACACACACCCATATGGCACAATACCTGAATTCATATTCATCCAAAGTTTGCTAGGCGCAAAGTCTTTGTGACGCCCCTGATTCAACCATGCACTAATCATACACGCAAATGCGCGTGATCAAGCCCAGGGACTCACGAGAAGATATCACAAGACAACTCTAGACACAAAATAAAATAATACAAGCTTTATATTACAAGCCAGGGGCCTTGAGGGCTCGAATACACAAGAGTCAGTGGAAGTAACAATATCTGAGTACAAACATAATTAGACAAGTTTGCCTTAAGAAGGCTAAGCAAAACAACGTCATCTAGATTGAAAAGGCACAAGGCTCCTGCCTGGGAGCCTCCGAACTACTCCTGTTCGTCGGTCTTCATGTAGTAGTAAGCTCCGTCGGTGTAGTGGTAGTCATCTATGGGGTCAGATGACTTTGATGCTCCGTCATCTGATCACAACAATCAGGTATGGGGAAAAATGGGTAGCAAAGCAACCGTGAGCACTCATCCAAAGTACCTGCAAGACTTACATCATATCTATGCTAAGTATGCATCGGTATCAAAGGAAAGGAGCTGTATCTGTGGACTAAACTTCAGAAATGCCAGAATAGAAGGGACGACCTAGCCTAACAAGGACTAGCCTCTTGCAGCGTCTTGCAGCAATAGAAGAGAGTAGAGTAACATATCATACAGTAACAAGTATATAATGGCAACACCCACAGATCCTTCCTCGTCTACCCCGTGGGGAAGCGATCCCGGAGCCATCATATCAATTTAGTAACACCAGTATCCAGTTCTAGTTGTAGTAGATCGGGATACAACTCCGAGCGTACGTTATCGTAGACACGACTATTCGAATAGATATATTTCCCTACAGGGGTGCACCAACTTAACCAAAACACTTGAGTAACTCTGGCCGGACACACTTTTCCTGGTCATGCCCGGCCTCGGCTGATCGACACGCCGTAGACCTACCTAGGCTTCGCAGAGAGGCCCCCGCCGGTCTACATCCTAAGTTCTCAGGGGTCTTGGGCCCATCGCCCTTTGCACTCCGGGTCATTATGCGATGAGCTGGGACGAGCAGCACCTCATCCTCGATAGCACTGGCCCGACAGGCCCACAATGCTAAATTGGACATCTGACAGAGCTTTTGGGAGAATCATACAACGCCGATTGCCCTTACTTATTCTTGTGTGGTGGTCAGTGCGGAAAGGCCAGAGGCCTACTCAGATCACACATCCAAACTGTTAGTGTGTTGGGAGTGCACGATGACGATCAATGTTCCCGTCACCCCGTCTCGTGGACTTATGGCAAGGGTCAGGCCTATCCCTCTCCTTGGGCATTCTGCCTGCCTGGCCGTGCCGCGTAGTTATCTCGCGGGTACCCTCATGGTCAACCCGACTTCACATCTCTCGCGGGAACTCACCCAATTTCAATAAGGGACTGAGGTAAAAGATAGGGTAACCGTGTGTCCATGAAATCAAGGGGGAACCTGAGGAATCACCCTCGTTGGATTCCTACTCTATGTAACCATCAAGTTGAACTTGGAGGAATGACTCTCGATGGTATCACATTTGAGGGGCTGCACGACAGAGGCATCATCAGAGGTGGTGAAAGAGGAATCACCCTTGGTAACTCACAACCAACTAGCTATGCTATAGAGATATCACCAGGAGTGGAGTTGGAGGTATCACCCTCGGCACTCGATAGTAGCTCTGCAGAGTCGTACAACTGAGGGGGTGTGCGGTGCTGTGTCGGTCTCTGCACTTCGATCACATTGGTTGAATCTTCTGATAGTAAAGCCTGGCAACACAGACAAGGGTGTAGGGCCTCTGATGGATCACTAACCAGCCTATACTAAGCATATGGGACAACAGGTAAAGTATGAACAACATGTTACAAAAGCAGGCTATGCATTAGATTAGGAGCAATCATATACAGTAGCAAAGTCTAATACAAGCATGGAAGAGAAAGAATGGAGGATATAGGAATGATCAAGGGGGCTTTGTTTGCCTGAAAGCTCTGCTGAAAGGGGCTGGTCATCTGCGGCGTAGTTGCACTCAGGGGCCACGTCGGTCTCGGGGTCTACCAGAGAGAAGAGGGGGAAGAAACAATAAATACAAAGCAAATAAATGCAGCACAAAGCATGGCATGACAATATACTGTGCTAGGGGTGATCTAACACAGTGCTGCACGTTACAGATAGAGCGGGAAAATATCTGGGAATATTTTCCGGGCTTTAGACAATTATTAGATAGACGATTCGGAGGGGAAGGTTCCATGTTTGCAGTGTTGGAGACATGTGACAGGTATGTGGATGGCATATTCGGATTCGTCTTACTTTTCTGAAGGGTTTTCATATATAAATTATTTTCATTTGAGCCACTGTTTATTTTATACTCCCTCCGTCCAAAAATACTTGTCATTAAAATTGATAAAAAGGGATGTATCTAGAACTAATATACATCTAGATACATCACCTTTTATTCATTTTGATGACAACTATTTCCGGACGGAGGGAGTATGAATTATCAAAGTTTTAAACAATTTCTGGAATATTGTTATTTCAAAAATAAATGACTAAATGCTAAGTGTACTCAGGGTGTGTACACAACCAATGTGGCTGTTTGACTGATAGGTGGGACCAGAGTCAAAGTCAACAGCCCAGTCAAATATTGACCCAGTCAATGATGAACAGTGCAGTGGGTCCTGCATGTCATAGGCTTAGCTATTTATAATTTAATTTAGCATTTTAATTATCAATAGGGTCCACATGTCAGTAGCACACGTATGCACACACCAAACACCACACATGGCCATGGTCATGGCCATGGCCAGTAGCGGCAGTACGCAACGGCAGCAACTAGCGCAGCATGGGCAAACAACATCAGCGAGTAACGACACCTAGCAGTATCAGCGCGACCAGCAGTAGCAACGCTAAGCAACAACAACGGGAGCAGCAGCAGTACACATGCGCGTACGTACGTATACATACACGCGAGCTTGGGTGAGCTCGAGGACGGCAACGAATCGAGGGGGAATGGAGGAGGATCTCACTTCAGTGCCGAAGGTGAGCTCGAGGAGGTCGCGTACGGACCGGAGCGGCGACAATCAACGATGAATGACGGTGATGTACGCGATGGAAATGAGCTTGATGGCGAGCGTACGAGGCGGCCCCGCTCGATTTGATGCCCGGGATGGATGAAGTCAACGATGGCGGTCCTCCTAGACATATTCATAGGCGGCGAGGCGCATGGTGGCCGCGGCTACGATGACAGGCCATGTGATAGAGGCGGGGTGTCCCGTCTTTCGATGAGATGATGGATATCGCTTTGGTGGAAGTCGACTTTCACGATCCGACTACGAACGTGCGAGGACGTCGCGCCTTAGAATTCGCTAAACCAACTCCGAGAGGTTATCGACCACGCCGGAGCACGATCAACCTGACCACGAGGGTCTGTTTCCTGCGAGCAAACGAAGAACAAGCAAGAAACTGAGATTGCAATCTGGATATTGCGAATATAAGATGAAAGCTTTATTGATCAAGGTGGGGTTCTGTGACGCCTTTGTCTGGTCGTTGAACACAAACGAAGTACGCGAAGTTGCAGCTATGGCGAACTTTTAATCTAAACAAAACCCAAAGTCTAAACGATGCCCTAAGGGCTGTATATATGGAGGAAGAGGGGGGAATTTCGTGGCCCTTGGTGGAGGGGTCCGAAATCAACCATATCTCTTGTTTCCCCACACATACGGACTCTAAAAATAGCCTATACTTATGTATTTCGAAATTACATGGGCCTGGCCCAATAATAAGGTGACGCAACACCTAAAATAGCCTCGGGACGAAATTTATAAAGTGACATCTTGTATATTTCGTCCAAGGCTTCATGCACCCATTATGGTGGCTTCAAAGTCCTGAAATCATCACTTGTAACTCCGTTCTTGTTCCCCTTGCGCATGCCATCATCTCCATGCTTGTTCTTGCTCCAATGTTCATCCTTCTCCAAGCTAGGCCCTTCATTTGTAAGCAAAACAAATGTATCCAATTTAGGCAGCATCATATTCTCATGAACATTAGAATCATTACCAAGAAACGAAAGTACCTGGTAATTTAGTTGGCGTGCACGAGCTCTAGTAATTGGTCCAGTATGTATAGCAGCAGGGGCTGTGGGTGTAACAATTGTATTGATGTCCTCATCATCCTCCCCTTCTTGAAATGAAGTCGTCCTCGACGGAAGTTCATCTTCCTCACCCAAATAGGGCTTCAAATCTGCAATGTTAAAAGAGGGACTAACCCCAAAATCTGCAGGCAGCTCAAGTTTATATGCATTATCATTTATTTTCTCTAACACCTTAAAGGGACCATCAGCACGTGGCATTAACTTTGATTTGCGCAAATCAGGAAATCTATCCTTACGCAAATGTAACCAAACAAGATCTCCAGGTGCAAACACAACATGTTTTCTACCCTTATCTCCAGCAAGTTTATATTTAGCATTCATACGCTCAATGTTTTCCTTAGTTAACTCATGCATTTTTAAAATCAATTCAGCACGTTGTTTAGCATCAAAATTAACCTTCTCCAAAGATGGAAGAGGAAACAAATCAATAGGTGCACGAGGTAGGAAACCATACACAACTTCAAAAGGGCACATCTTAGTAGTAGAATGCAATGAACGATTATAAGCAAATTCAATATGAGGCAAGCATTCCTCCCACATTTTCTTATTATTCTTCAAAACAGCCCTAAGCATAGTAGACAACATTCTATTGACTACTTCAGTTTGTCCATCGGTTTGGGGGTGACAAGTAGTACTAAAAAGCAGTTTAGTCCCCAACTTAGCCCATAAACATCTCCAAAAGTGGCTAAGAAATTTAGTATCACGATCTGAAACAATAGTATTTGGCACACCATGCAAGCGAATAATTTCACGAAAGAACAAATCAGCAACATTAACAGCACCATCGCTTTTATGACATGGTATAAAGTGTGCCATTTTCGAGAATCTATCCACGACAACAAATATGCTATCCCTCCCCTTCTTTGTTCGAGGTAAACCTAAAACAAAGTCCATAGATATATCCTCCCAAGGAACACTAGGTACAGGCAAAGGCATATATAAACCATGAGGATTGAGTCGTGACTTAGCTTTTTGACATGTAGTGCAGCGAGCAATAAAACGCTCAACATCCCGTCTCATCTTTGGCCAAAAGAAATGTGTAGCAAGTACGTCCTCCGTCTTCTTCACGCCAAAGTATCCCATTAATCCTCCTCCATGCGCCTCCTGCAACAACAAAAGACGAACGAAGCTAGCTGGAATGCATAGCTTGTTAGCACGAAACAGAAATCCGTCGTTAACGACAAACTTGTTCCACATTCTTCCTTCTTTGCAATTCTGCATTACATCTTTAAAATCAGCATCATGCACATATTGATCTTTGATGGTCTCCAAACCAAATATTTTGAAGTCAAGTTGTAAAAGCATAGTATAGCGGCGAGACAATGCATCAGCAATAACATTTTCTTTTCCCTTCTTGTGTTTAATGACATAAGGAAAAGTCTCAATGAATTCAACCCATTTAGCATGTCTACGATTCAGTTTAGCTTGACTTCTAATATGTTTCAAATATTCATGATCAGAATGTATAACAAATTCTTTGGGCCATAAATAATGTTGCCATGTTTCTAAAGTCCGAACAAGAGCATATAATTCTTTATCATAAGTAGAATAATTCAGACTAGGCCCACTCAATTTTTCAGAAAAGTATGCAACAGGTTTGCCATCTTGTAATAACACACCTCCTAATCCAATTCCACTAGCATCACATTCAAGCTCAAAAGTCTTATTAAAATCAGGAAGTTGGAGTAAAGGAGCATGTGTCAACTTATCTTTCAATACCGAGAAGGCTTCTTCCTGTGCGGTACCCCAAAGAAAAGGCACATCTTTCTTTGTAAGCTCATTGAGAGGTGCAGCAATGGTGCTGAAATCTCTCACAAAACGCCTATAGAATCCAGCGAGGCCAAGAAAACTCCTCACATGTGTGACCGTTTTGGGCTGCGGCCAACTCTCAATAGCTTCAATCTTGGCTTTATCAACTTCAATTCCCTATGGAGTAACAACATAGCCAAGAAAAGATACTCGGTCGGTGCAAAAGGTGCACTTCCCAAGGTTACCAAACAAACGTGCATCACGTAAAGCAATAAAAACAGCACGTAAATGTTCCAAATGTTCTTCCAAAGATCTGCTATAAATCAATATGTCATCAAAGTAAACTACCACAAATCGTCCAATGAAAACACGTAAAACTTCGTTCATTAATCTCATGAAAGTACTAGGTGCATTAGTTAACCCAAAAGGCATGTCTAACCACTCATATAATCCAAACTTAGTTTTAAATGCTGTTTTCCATTCATCTCGCAATTTCATACGAATTTGATGGTATCCACTACGCAAATCAACTTTGGAGAATATTGTAGAGCCACTCAATTCATCAAGCATATCATCTAGCCTAGGAATAGGATGACGATAACGAATAGTAATATTATTAATGCCTCTACAATCAACACACATATGTGATGTGCCATCCTTTTTCGGCACTAGAATAATAGGAACAACACAAGGACTAAGGGATTCGCGTATATAACCTTTGTCGAGAAGCTCTTGTACTTGACGCATAATCTCCTTCGTCTCCTCTGGATTGGTACGGTATGGTGCACGGTTTGGCAGTGAAGCACCGGGAATTAAGTCAATCTGATGCTCAATCCCTCGAATAGGCGGTAATCCCGGTGGCACGTCTTGTGGAAAGACGTCAGCGAACTCCTGCAAAATGTTAGTGACAGCAGGAGGCAAAGAGGAAGGCACGCCCTCGAATGAAAATAATGCCTCTTTGCACACAAAAGCATAGCAAATAGATTTGCTGAAATCTAGCTTATCAATATCAGATTTGGTGGCAAATAAACATGCACTTTTCAATTTAATTTCAGAAGCAACACTAGATGGTTTATTATTAGGCTTCATTTGTTGCTCAAATTCTTTTGCCACAATCTGATTTTCACTCTTATTCTTCTCCTGTTTTGCTTTATTAGCTCTATTAATACCATCTTTCAAAATGGAATCAGGAGTCATAGGAAGCAAAGTAATATTTTTATCCTTATGAACAAGAGTATAGTGATTGTTTCTACCATGGTGTACAGAATTTTTATCAAATTGCCATGGTCTACCAAGTAATAAGGAACATGCTTGCATAGGTACCACATGACAATCAACATAATCAGCATATGTAGAGATACTAAAATGCACACGAACAATACGTGTTACCTTAACCTTGCCGCTGTTGTTGAACCATTGGATGTAGTAAGGATGTGGATGTGGTCTTGTGGTGAGAGAAAGCTTCTCCACCATCTCCATGCTAGCCAAGTTGTTGCAACTACCTCCGTCTAGGATGACGCGCACAGAACGTTCCTTCACAACTCCCTTGGTATGGAACAAATTGTGCCTCTGATTTTGCTCAGCTTGTGTGACCTGCACACTCAAAACACGTTGAGCAACTAAACATTCATACCTGTCAGCGTCTTCAGGAGCCATGTATTGCGTCTCATGATCAGAATCATCTCCACCATGTTCTTCACGTGTAATAAGAGCCAAAGTCTCCTCACCATAGTCACTAGCGGACTCATATCCACCATCTGCGGTAGCAATCATTACACGCGGAGATTTCCATTCTCTCGCATAATGACCTCCTCCCTTACAACGACGACAAATAATATCACTTGTGTGCCCTGTTGATGCCATGGAAGAAGAAGAACTCTGTGCAGGCCCAGCAGGTGCGCTCTTAGCAGATAATGGTGGTTGTGCCTGTTTTCTTGTATCACGACTGGAGGAGGCACCTGATTGAGGTGCTGGTGCAGTTGAAGTAGAAGATGCACGCGGTGTCCATGATGAAGGTCGGCCTGCAGAAAAGTTAGATCGCGCCAATGCTTGTCAATCCTGCACTTCACGTTCAGCTTTACAAGCAAGATGGAATAAACGAGTGATATTAGTATACTCCTTATAGTCTAGAATGGTCTGAATCTCTCTATTTAATCCACCCAGAAAACGTGCAAGCATAGCTTCATTCTCCTCAACAATACCACATCTAATCATGCCAGTTTGTAATTCCTGATAATATTCTTCTATAGAATTTTTCCCTTGTCTTAGACACTGCAATTTTTGAAGCAATTCACGTTGATAATATGGTAGAACCCAACGCGTACGCATACCAGTTTTCAAAGCAGCCCAAGTAGTTGGAATAGGATATAATCTACAATGTTCAGACCACCATACACATGCAAAACTAGTGAAAGCACAAACAGCAGCAGCAACCCGTCTCTCCTCGGGATATTGTAAACATGTAAAACGTTGTTCAGTTTCTAACTCCCAAGTAAGATATATATCAGGAACATATCTACCCTCAAATGGTGGAATATTCAATTTCAGTTTAGGAATATGCACATCATCTCGATCCTGAGGTGGTGGTGCAGGCCTACCATTACGAATATATACCTGAGGTCGACCTGCTGGTGGTGGTGCTGGTGGCTGCACGTAGTTCGGATTTTGATCAACCTCATCCTCATAATCGCCCGCATACTCATCATCCTCCGCATCAACAGCAGGAGCCACAGAAGTGTCAACAGCAGCACCAATAGTTTGGCCAAAGGCAAGAGGGACACGGCTCGCTCGGCGGAGGTCTGTTTCGCGACGTGGAGGTAGTCGTTGTTGTTGTTGTTGTTGTTGGAGAGGTGCGTTAGGTGCAGCGGGTGGTGGTGGTGGAAGACGCGCGAGCAATTCATTAAACTTGTTATCGAGCTTTGTTTCGAACGTCTTCTCCATGCCATCTATCTTCTCCATGGCCTCTTCAAATCTGTTTAACACATCTTGCACCTGTCCACTCATCATTTGCTGAAATTTATCATGTAGCTGTTTGTTCGTCAGGTTCTCCCAATCAGTCTCATCGGCTTGTGATCCTACCATGGTTAGCAGCAAATAGAAACACACAAGAATATGATCCTACAGACTACTAAGAAGTGGTGGTGGTGTATAACAAACCCGTCAAGCAAACCTCAAATTCTTACCAGTTCTTACCCAGCAGCAGGTGGTGATCGGCAACCGTTGTAGTCAAAACTCTCAAAGCTTGGATAGAGCGATTACCAGGGAGAGTCAAACGCACGACGTAGATGTATGTGGAGCTGGGAAGGCTTATAATATGGTAGCAAAAAGGGTCAGCAATAATCAATTCAGAGATGCAAAGTTGAATAAACGCTCAACGACGGTACTGTGCTGGTCCTAGGCTAGACCGTGCTAGAGACGCGAGCCTAGAACACTAACAAAATCACGGCGCTGCACGTAAACAAGGGAAAAGCACACTCTGGAATTTTCTTTTCGCTCTTTTTTTTTGCGCTGCTCTTTTTTTTTGCGCTGCTCTTTTTTTTTTGCGAAAAATCACTATAATGGCGAGTGTCTCAAAACTCTTCCCAGGTCAAACTGACAGGATGGGCACGAAATTTTTTCGACCAATTTTTTTTTTCGACAGCCTGGACCCAAAAACTGGAAACGGGTCAAAAAAAACTTTCTATAACGGCGACTGTCTCAATACACTTAGAAACACCTAAAATTAGGATAGCCAGATTTTTTTTTGTCAAGTGCGTTTTCCGAAAATTTTGGGCCTAAAGGGAGGGTGGTTTCCGGACTCTTTTTTTTTCCGAAACCTACTCCGGCAAGGAAACATGAATCGGAAACTAGATGGATCTCGAAAACAAACCTAATATGACAAGAACTCAGATTGGTGGTGGATATATGGCGGTAGATGGCAGTGGTGGTGGTATATGACAGCGGTGGTGGTATATGGATACGGATTCGAAGCGGTGGCGGATAAGCGGTGGTGGTAGATGGCAGGGGCGATGATGATGGTGCGGCGGCGGCGTGACAACTTATGACCAGAACTCGAAACTCTAAAAGACTAGACTCTAAGACCAGCAACTAGACACGACGATGCAACCGCAAATTCAACAAAGCAAAACCCTAAAAAGATTATGCAAAGGCTCAGATTGGTTCGGATATGATGAACTAACCCTAATTTTTTTTTGGCTTTTTCGTGGACTGTAGGTATGAAAAACAGACTCGATCTAAACTACAAAAAACTGTAAAATCTCACCGAGCAACCTGGAAATCTGATACCACTTGATAGAGGTGGGGTGTCCCGTCTTTCGATGAGATGATGGATATCGCTTTGGTAGAAGTCGACTTTGACGATCCGACTACGAACGTGCGAGGACGTCGCGCCTTAGCAATCGCTAAACCAACTCCGAGAGGTTATCGACCACGCCGGAGCATGATCAACCTGACCACGAGGGTCTGTTTCCTGCGAGCAAACGAAGAACAAGCAAGAAACTGAGATTGCAATCTGGATATTGCGAATATAAGATGAAAGCTTTATTGATCAAGGTGGGGTTCTGTGACGCCTTTGTCTGGTCGTTGAGCACAAACGAAGTACGCGAAGTTGCAGCTATGGCGAACTTTTAATCTAAACAAAACCCAAAGTCTAAACGATGCCCTAAGGGCTGTATGATTGGAGGAAGAGGGGGGAATTTCGTGGCCCTTGGTGGAGGGGTCCGAAATCAACCCTATCTCTTGTTTCCCCACACATACGGACTCTAAAAATAGCCTATACTTATGTATTTCGAAATTACATGGGCCTGGCCCAATAATAAGGTGATGCAGCACCTAAAATAGCCTCGGGACGAAATTTATGAAGTGGCATCTTGTATATTTCGTCCAAGGCTTCATGCACCCATTATGGTGGCTTCAAAGTCCTGAAATCATCACTTGTAACTCCGTTCTTGTTCCCCTCGCGCATGCCATCATCTCCATGCTTGTTCTTGCTCCAATGTTCATCCTTCTCCAAGCTAGGCCCTTCATTTGTAAGCAAAACAAATGTATCCAATTTAGGCAGCATCATATTCTCATGAACATTAGAATCATTACCAAGAAACGGAAGTACCTGGTAATTTAGTTGGCGTGCACGAGCTCTAGTAATTGGTCCAGTATGTATAGCAGCAGGGGCTGTGGGTGTAACAATTGTATTGATGTCCTCATCACCATGGCAACCACTAGCTCGGGCGAGCTATAAATCCAAACAGAGAGTGAACGAGGTGGAGAATCGGGATTAAGGTTTTTCCACCGCGACGGGTGGTTCTTATGCATCTCGGGGTTCCATCGGATGGCCGACACGGCGACAGGAGCGGCCAGGGCGCGTGGATGAACGACACATCATGGCCACTGCCTCCTCCTCTGTACAATATTTTCTTTTTCTGTTTTATTTATTTCTTTCTGTTTATCATTTTCTTTCAATAGAAATTTGAAACTTGCCACATAAATACATTCATTATTTGGCACTGCCACAAAAAGTTTGGTGGGGGATATGGATTTGTTTGAAATTTTTTACAAATTGGAAAATCATTTAAATATGCTGAGTTGGCACTGTTTTAATTGCTAGAGCCCAATTAAGCGAAGTGATGTTGTTTTCCTTAACAAATAATTGTTATGGAATATTTGCTAAATGATGAACTATTCTGCAGAAACTTTTGTGCAACTTCAAATTTCACTTGAAATTTGGATTGATTTGAGTGGTGGAATTTGAAATGGGATATGAATCCAATATTATCAAGCACTGCAAAGCAAGGTAGCTTAGCATAATCATGAAGGATCACTATAGCATAATACATGGGGGTGTTACAATTCTCCTCCTCTAAAAGAAATTCTTGTTTCGAGAATTAAGAGGTAGAAGGGAAAAGATCGGGGTATTCTTCCCGTAGGCAATTTTCACGTTCCCAAGTGGCTTCATCCTTAGTATGATTGGACCACTGCACTTTAAGGAACTTGGTTACCTTCTGACGGGTTCGACGTTCAGCTTGATCAAGAATGTGGATTGGATGCTCCTTATAAGAATGGTCTTCTTGCAATTCGAGCATTTCATGATCCACTGCATGGCGTGGATCCTTGAAGCAACGACGAAGTTGCGACACATGGAAGACATCATGGATATGAGAAAACTGCGGTGACATTTCCAATTTGTAAGCCACATATCCATGTATGGAGAGAATGCGGAAGGGTCCAATATAGCGAGGAGCTAACCCTTGACCCCAAAGCGACGAGTGCCCTTTGAAGGAGTGACACACATATAAGCTTGTTCACCAGGTTGATAGATCGATCCCCAGTGTTTATGATCATAGTTGCTCTTCTGGCCGGACTGGGCCGCCTTGAGATTTTCCCATACAATACGTACTTGCTCTTCAGCATGTTGGATCATATCCGGACCAATGAGTGGTCATTCCCCACTTTCTGACCAATTCAAAGGGGTTCGACACTTACGTCCATATAGTACCTCGAAGGGGGCCATATTCAAGCTAGCTTGATAGCTGTTATTGTATGAGAATTCAGCATACGGGAGAGATTCTTCCCACTTCTTGCCAAATGAGATGACACAAGGGCGTAGCATATCTTCAAGCACTTGGTTAACTCGTTCAACTTGACCTTGGGACTGGGGGTGATAAGCTGTGCTCCAGGTTATTTGAGTTCCCATAGCTTCTTGGAAACTTCCCAAGAAATTTGAGGTGAAAAGGATGCCACGGTCTGAACTGATCTCCTTTGGAATACCGTGGAATGACACAATTCTGGAGAAATACAAGTCTATTGACTGATTAGCAGTGATCGTCTCCTTGACTGGCAGAAAGTGTGCAACTTTGGAGAATTGGTCGACAACAACAAGAATAGCATCCTGACCCTTTTGTGATTTGGGAAGGCCAGTGATGAGATCCATTTGAACCTTGTCCCATTTCCATACAGGGATAGGAAGCGGTTGCAAGAGTCCAACAAGTTTTTGATGTTCTGCCTTGATGCAACGGCAAATGTCACATTCATCAACATAAGGAGCAATGTCTTGCTTCATTTTAGACCACAGTCCGTTGACGAATGTCGTGATACATCTTGGTACTACCCGGATGAATAGACAGTGGTGTATCATGTGCCTCCTTCATAACCTTATCTGTCATAAGTTCGAACCTGGGTACCACAAGGCGATCTCTGAAGTACAATGTTCCATCTTCAGCAGTCAAGAAATCTCTGGCTTTCTCAAAAGCAAGTTCCCTTTTCATCTGATCAACTTCAGCGTCTTTTGCTCACGCAAATTCGGTAGCTCTCTCGAGAGTTGGTTCCAAGACAAGGGTTTTAAGAGAACCTTGTGGAAGCATATGGAGGTTCATCTTGCGAAGTTCCTCAGAAAGAAGGGGTTGAGCTTGCTGAACCATGAGGTTGTTGCAATAAGACTTGCGGCTCAAAGCATCAGCCATAACATTAGCCTTACCAGGGGTATATGAAATACCGCACTCATAGTCTGTAATTGCCTCCATCCATCTTTGCTGACAAAGATTCAGATCCGGCTGAGTAAACAGATACTTCAGACTTTGGTAATCCATGTAGATTTGACATCGATTACCGAGAAGGTAATGTCGCCATAACTTCAGTGCATAAATAACTACGGCAAGTTTGAGATCATGAGTTGGATAGTTCTCTTCATGAAGTCACAACTGTCGGGAGGCATAAGCAATCACTTTGCACTCTTGCATCAGGACACAACCTAATCCTTGACGAGAGGCGTCACAATAAATGATGAATTCCTTGCAAGAATCCGGAGGAGCAAGCACCGGGGCGGATGTGAACTTGTCCTTGAGTGTTTGAAAACTTACCTAACATTTGTCTATCCACTCAAACTTAATGCCCTTGTGAAGCAAATTAGTCAAAGGCTTGGCAATCTTGGAGAAGTTCTCGACAAAACAACGACAATAGCTGGCCATTCCGAGGAAACCTATGACTTGCTTGACATTCTTCGGGGGAGTCCAGTCAAGAATGGCCTGAACTCATTCAGAGTTGACAACAATACCATCTTTGGAAATTAAATGACCAAGATAGGTCATTTCGGATAGCCAGAATTCACACTTGGAATACTTGGCATATAGCCGATGCTCTCGAAGCTTTTCCAGTACAAGACGAAGATGTTCATGATGTTCTTCTTTATTCTTGGAATATACAAGGATATCATCCAGATAAACCATGACGAACTTGTCGAGGTATTCCATGAATATATAATTCATCAATCGGGAGAACGTTGCTGGAGCATTGGTTAAGCCGAAGGACATGACAGTGTACTCGTAAGAACCATAGTGAGTAACGAAGGATGTTTTTGGAATGTCCTCTTCACAAACTCGGATCCGATGGTATCCCAATCTCAAATCAAGTTTAGATAATACTAAGGAACCATCAAGTTGATCATACATATCATTGATTTTGGGAAGTAGATACTTGTTCTGAATTGTTGGCTGGTTGATAGGTCGGTAATCTTGGACCAAGCGATTCGTACCATCTTTCGTCTTGACAAAGAGAGAAGGTGCTCCCAAAGTAGAAGAACTGGAAACCCTTATGAAGTGACTTGTCAATTTCCTCCTTAAGCTCAAAGAGTTCATGAGGCGACATCTTGTATGGGCGCTTGGCAATAGGAGTAGTGCCCAGTTTCAAGTCTGTGCCGAATCCGACAGCTCTAGCAAGGGGTATTCCTGGACGTTCCTCTGGGAATACATCTTGAAAATTGCGAACAACCGGAACATTCTCCATTCCTTCAAGAGGTGAAGCATTCAATGCATTCAGAGCATATATCTGGCTCGGCATTCTGAGCTATTCAGGCTAAGTATTGGATTGTATAGCCAGAAGGGTGAGTGAGCTGGACTATTTCAGTAGCACAGCCGATCAGGTTTTGATGAGGACCCAACCAATTCATGCCTAGAATGACATGTACGGTAGAAACCTTGAGGGCCATAAGTGAAGTAGTGAATACTATCTTACAATTTCAATGTGGTTGTTGTGGGCTATCATCGAGGTATCCCACCTAGAACCCGGAGAGCTAACCACCAATGGAGGGTACAAGTTTTCGAATGATAAGTCTTGCTTGCGTGCAAACACTTCAGAAATGAAAGAACGTGATGCTCCTGAATCAAAAAGTACAGAAGCTGGGACTGAATTCACTAGAAGGGCACCCATTACAATTTGGGGATCATGTCGAGCTTCTTCAACCTTTACATGATTAACATGACCATGACTGAGTGCATGCGGCTTGGCATTAAGGTTTCTGGGCCGAAGATCTCATGCATTTTGATACTGGGCCGGGCGGCAGTTGGCAACACGGTGCCCTGGCTCTCGGTGTGACATAAGACAACCTTGGTGTTGGAGAAGGTCAGTGATAAACATTGTGCGGGATCTAGACTTGATGTTTCTGAGCAGGCTGACCCGAGGATGGGCCAACATCTTGAGTATGCTCGAACGACTCCTGGTACTCAGTCAGACCAGTTTCATCTTGAAAAGCTTGGTTGACAAGCGTCGCAAAGTCTAGTGCAGCAAAGTGCGGTCTTTTCCACCCCAGAGAAGAAAAACAAAGAAAACTAGTGCAGTCTTTTCTTCAAAAATGACTTTCATGTGTCCGTTGGTGGATGTGTTGCTCCCAGTAATTGTGTGTCTGGACATGCTAAATTGTTGCCTTGTGGCTAGATGATGCATATGCTCCTTTTCCATTTAATATACTTCCTCGTCTGCGACTTGAGGAGATTGATACATGCTATATGTTGGGTTGTTGTGGCATTGATGCTTTATTATGTCTAACACATCACATATTCTAATTAGAACATGCCCTGTTTTTATAATACTAAAATCCCAGTTTGTTTTTGCCACTGATTCTTTATACAATTATTATTTTTGACATTATCTCTATGAATGCATGAACTCACCGGTGGCCCTTTTATCCTTTGTAGGAATGACATAAAAGAGGACCATGAAGGAATCATGAAGATAGCAGTTTGCGTCAGCTAGACATTTTGTGTAATGGAGCAAAAACAATGTGTCTTTTAGCTATCATTTTGCAAACCTATATGGTATCTTGTCAACTAGGTATTTTGCGTAATGGACCAAACAATGAATCGTCGGACATGCATCTATCATTTTGTAAACTAATCAGGTGTCTTGGTGATTGAAACATAAATGTTCCCTCCTTTCAGTTAGTTACTTTTACCTATAAGAATATTCTTCTTTGGTTCCAGTTTAATATTTTCAGAGTACATGCAAGTTACTTTAACTTGATTGGTATTGTGTTGCAGTGAGATAATCAACTTGATTGATATTGTTTGGCAAGGCACAAGCCAAATAATTAATGGCTGGGTATAAATATATCTTGCTCAGCTAAACAAAATGCTATTGAACTGTTGGTCGGCAAAAGATAACAACGTCCTACTGTTGGTCGGGAAAAGTTCATGGTAGGGCTGAGAGATAGTTGGTCGGCAAATGTACTATTGTCGGACTATCGGTCGGGAAAGTTTATCATTAGACAGTCCGTCGGGAAAGGTTCATAGCAGGTCCAACAGAAAGTCGGTCGGCAATGCTTTAGATAGCCGTCAAACAGTCGGTCGGGAAAGATATGTTGGTCGGGAAAAGGCTTTCCCGTCAGGACTTTCCCCAACAGACAAGATCGGTCAGCAATAGTCTTTCCCGACTGATTGTCTATCGGTAGACGTTCTTTTCCCTACCGACTTGTCTGTTGGGGATGTAGTGATGTGGTGTAGTGAACTAGGAGAGCGGCGGCGGGCGGGATCTGCCCATAATGTGGTAGTGAGCATGATAGAGGCAAAGGTGTCCCGTCTTTTGATGAGATGATGGATATCGCTTTGGTGGCAGTCGACTTTGACGATCCGACTACGAACGTGCGAGGACGTCGCGCGTTAGCAATCGCTAAACCAACTCTGAGAGGTTATTGACCACGCCGGAGCACGATCAACCTGACCACGAGGGTCTGTTTCCTGCGAGCAAACGAAGAACAAGCAAGAAACTGAGATTGCAATCTGGATATTGCGAATATAAGATGAAAGCTTTATTGATCAAGGTGGGGTTCTGTGACGCCTTTGTCTGGTCGTTGAACACAAATGAAGTACGCGAAGTTGCAGCTATGGCGAACTTTTAATCTAAACAAAACCCAAAGTCTAAACGATGCCCTAAGGGCTGTATATATGGAGGAAGAGGGGGGAATTTCGTGACCCTTGGTGGAGGGGTCTGAAATCAACCCTATCTCTTGTTTCCCCACACATACAGACTCTAAAAATAGCCTATACTTATGTATTTCGAAATTACATGGGCCTGGCCCAATAATAAGGTGACGCAGCACCTATAATAGCCTCGGGACGAAATTTATGAAGTGGCATCTTGTATATTTCGTCCAAGGCTTCATGCACCCATTATGGTGGCTTCAAAGTCCTGAAATCATCACTTGTAACTCCGTTCTTGTTTCCCTTGCACATGCCATCATCTCCATGCTTGTTCTTAATCCAATGTTCATCCTTCTCCAAGCTAGGCCCTTCATTTGTAAGCAAAACAAATGTATCCAATTTAGGCAGCATCATATTCTCATGAACATTAGAATCATTACCAAGAAACGAAAGTACCTGGTAATTTAGTTGGCGTGCGCGAGCTCTAGTAATTGGTCCAGTATTTATAGCAGCAGGGGCTGTGGGTGTAACAATTGTATTGATGTCCTCATCATCCTCCCCTTCTTGAAATAAAGTCGTCCTCGACGGAAGTTCATCTTCCTCACCCAAATAAGGCTTCAAATCTGCAATGTTAAAAGTGGGACTAACCCCAGAATCTGCAGGCAGCTCAAGTTTATATGCATTATCATTTATTTTCTCTAACACCTTAAAGGGACCATCAGCACGTGGCATTAACTTTGATTTGCGCAAATCCGGAAATATATCCTTACTCAAATGTAACCAAACAAGATCTCCAGGTGCAAACACAACATGTTTTCTACCCTTATCTCCAGCAAGTTTATATTTAGCATTCATACGCTCAATGTTTTCCTTAGTTAACTCATGCATTTTTAAAATCAATTCAGCACGTTGTTTAGCATCAAAATTAACCTTCTCCGAAGATGGAAGAGGCAACAAATCAATAGGTGCACGAGGTAGGAAACCATACACAACTTCAAAAGGGCACATCTTAGTAGTAGAATGCAATGAACGATTATAAGCAAATTCAATATGAGGCAAGCATTCCTCCCACATTTTCTTATTATTCTTCAAAACAGCCCTAAGCATAGTAGACAATGTTCTATTGACTACTTCAGTTTGTCCATCAGCTTTGGGGTGACAAGTAGTACTAAAAAGCAGTTTAGTCCCCAACTTAGCCCATAAACATCTCCAAAAGTGGCTAAGAAATTTAGTATCACGATCTGAAACAATAGTATTTGGCACACCATGCAAGCGAATAATTTCACGAAAGAACAAATCAGCAACATTAACAGCATCATCGCTCTTATGACATGGTATAAAGTGTGCCATTTTCGAGAATCTATCCACGACAACAAATATGCTATCCCTCCCCTTCTTTGTTCGAGGTAAACCTAAAACAAAGTCCATAGATATATCCTCCCAAGGAACACTAGGTACAGACAAAGGCATATATAAACCATGAGGATTGAGTCGTGACTTAGCTTTTTGACATGTAGTGCAGCGAGCAATAAAACGCTTAACATCCCGTCTCATCTTTGGCCAAAAGAAATGTGTAGCAAGTACGTCCTCCGTCTTCTTCACGCCAAAGTGTCCCATTAATCCTCCTCCATGCGCCTCCTGCAACAACAAAAGACGAACGGAGCTAGCTGGAATGCATAGCTTGTTAGAACGAAACACAAATCCATCATTAACGACGAACTTGTTCCACATTCTTCCTTCTTTACAATTCTGCATTACATCTTTAAAATCAGCATCATGCACATATTGATCTTTGATGGTCTCCAAACCAAATATTTTGAAGTCAAGTTGTAAAAGCATAGTATAGCGCCGAGACAATGCATCAGCAATAACATTTTCTTTTCCCTTCTTGTGTTTAATGACATAAGGAAAAGTCTCAATGAATTCAACCCATTTAGCATGTCTACGATTCAGTTTAGCTTGACTTTTAATATGTTTCAAAGATTCATGATCAGAATGTATAACAAATTCTTTGGGCCATAAATAATGTTGCCATGTTTCTAAAGTCCGAACAAGAGCATATAATTCTTCATCATAAGTAGAATAATTCAGACTAGGCCCACTCAATTTTTCAGAAAAGTATGCAACAGGTTTGCCATCTTGTAATAACACACCGCCTAATCCAATTCCACTAGCATCACATTCAAGCTCAAAAGTCTTATTAAAATCAGGAAGTTGGAGTAAAGGAGCATGTGTCAACTTATCTTTCAATACCGAGAAGGCTTCTTCCTGTGCGGTACCCCAAAGAAAAGGCACATCTTTCTTTGTAAGCTCATTGAGAGGAGTAGCAATGGTGCTGAAATCTCTCACAAAACGCCTATAGAATCCAGTGAGGCCAAGAAAACTCCTCACTTGTGTGACCGTTTTGGGCTGCGGCCAACTCTCAATAGCTTCAATCTTGGCTTTATCAACTTCAATTCCCTGTGGAGTAACAACATAGCCAAGAAAAGATACTCGGTCGGTGCAAAAGGTGCACTTCCCAAGGTTACCAAACAAACGTGCATCACGTAGAGCAATAAAAACAGCACGTAAATGTTCCAAATGTTCTTCCAAAGATCTGCTATAAATCAATATGTCATCAAAGTAAACTACCACAAATCGTCCAATGAAAGCACGTAAAATGTCGTTCATTAATCTCATGAAAGTACTAGGTGCATTTGTTAACCCAAAAGGCATGACTAACCACTCATATAATCCAAACTTAGTTTTGAATGCTGTTTTCCATTCATCTCCCAATTTCATACGAGTTTGATGGTATCCAGTACGCAAATCAACTTTGGAGAATATTGTAGAGCCACTCAATTCATCAAGCATATCATCTAGCCTAGGAATAGGATGACGATAACGAATAGTAATATTATTAATGCCTCTACAATCAACACACATACGTGATGTACCATCCTTTTCGGCACTAGAATAATAGGAACAGCACAAGGACTAAGGGATTCACGTATATAACCTTTGTCGAGAAGCTCTTGTACTTGACGCATAATCTCCTTCGTCTCCTCTGGATTGGTACGGTATGGTGCACGGTTTGGCAGTGAAGCACCGGGAATTAAGTCAATCTGATGCTCAATCCCTCGAATAGGCGGTAATCCCGGTGGCACGTCTTGTGGAAAGACGTCAGCGAACTCCTGCAAAATGTTAGTGACAGCAGGAGGCAAAGAGGAAGGCACGTCCTCGAATGAAAATAATGCCTCTTTGCACACAAAAGCATAGCAAACAGATTTGCTGAAATCTAGCTCATCAATATCAGATTTGGTGGCAAATAAACATGCACTTTTCAATTTAATTTCAGAAGCAACACTAGATGGTTTATTATTAGGCTTCATTTGTTGCTCAAATTCTTTTGCCACAATCTGATTTTCACTCTTATTCGTCTCCTGTTTTGCTTTATTAGCTCTATTAATATCATCTTTCAAAATGGAATCAGGAGTCATAGGAAGCAAAGTAATATTTTTATCCTTATGAACAAGAGTATAGTGATTGTTTCTACCATGGTGTACAGAATTTTTATCAAATTGCCATGGTATACCAAGTAATAAGGAACATGCTTGCATAGGTACCTTATCACAATCAACATAATCAGCATATGTAGAGATACTAAAATGCACACGAACAGTACGTGTTACCTTAACCTTGCCGCTGTTGTTGAACCATTGGATGTAGTAAGGATGTGGATGTGGTCTTGTGGTGAGAGAAAGCTTCTCCACCATCTCCATGCTAGCCAAGTTGTTGCAGCTCCCTTCGTCTATTATGACGCGCACAGAACGTTCCTTCACAACTCCCTTGGTATGGAACAAATTGTGCCTCTGATTTTGCTCAGCTTGTGTGACCTGCACACACAAAACACGTTGAGCAACTAAACATTCATACCTGTCAGCGTCTTCAGGAGCCATGTATTGCGTCTCATGATCAGAATCATCTCCACCATGTTCTTCACGTGTAATAAGAGCCAAAGTCTCCTCATCATAGTCACTAGCGGACTCATATCCACCATCCGCGGTAGCAATCATCACACGTGGAGATTTGCATTCTCTCGCATAATGACCTCCTCCCTTACAATGACGACAAATAATATCACTTGTGTGCCCTGTTGATGCCATGGAAGAAGCAGAACTCTGTGCAGGCCCAGCAGGTGCGCTCTTGGCAGATAATGGTGGTTGTGCCTGTTTTCTTGTATCACGACTAGAGGAGACACCTGATTGAGGTGCTGGTGCAGTTGAAGTAGAAGATGCACGCGGTGTCCATGATGAAGGTCGGCCTGCAGAAAAGTTAGTTCGCGCCAATGCTTGTCGATCCTGCACTTCACGTTCAGCTTTACAAGCAAGATGGAATAAAGAGTGATATTAGTATACTCCTTATAGTCTAGAATGGTCTGAATCTCTCTATTTAATCCACCCAGAAAACGTGCAAGCATAGCTTTATTCTCCTCAACAATACCACATCTAATCATGCCAGTTTGTAATTCCTGATAATATTCTTCTACAGAATTTTTCCCTTGTCTTAAATGCTGCAATTTTTGAAGTAATTCACGTTGATAATATGGTGGAACCCAACGCGTACGCATAGCAGTTTTCAAAGCAGCCCAAGTAGTTGGAATAGGATATAATCTACAATGTTCAGACCACCATACACATGCAAAACTAGTGAAAGCACAAACAGCAGCAGCAACCCGTCTCTCCTCGGGATATTGTAAACATGTAAAACGTTGTTCAGTTTCTAACTCCCAAGTAAGATATATATCATGAACATATCTACCCTCAAATGGTGGAATATTCAATTTCAGTTTAGGAATATGCACATCATCTCATACCTGAGGTGGTGGTGCAGGCCTACCATTACGAATATATACCTGAGGTCGACCTGCTGGTGGTGGTGCTGGTGGGTGCACGTAGTTCTGATTTTGATCAACCTCATCTCATAATCGCCCGCATACTCATCATCCTCCTGGGTACCAGCAGCAGCAGTAGCAGGAGCCAAAGAAGCATCAATAACAGGAATAGCAGCACCAGAAGTTTGGCCATCCTCAATAGGAACACGCTTCGCTCGTCCATACTGATTCGGAAGGATGCGTTGTTGTTGGTGTTGCAGAGGTGCGATAGGTGCAGCCGGCGGTGGTGGTGGTAAACGCGCGAGCAATTCATTAAACTTGCTATCATGCTTTGTTTCGAATGTCTTCTCCATGCCATCTATCTTCTCCATGGCCTCGTCAAATCTGTTTAGCACATCTTGCACCTGTCCACTAATCATTTGCTGAAATTTATCATGTAGCTGTTTGTTCGTCAGGTTCTCCCAATCAGTCTCATCGGCTTGTGATCCTACCATGGTTAGCAGCAAATAGAAACACACAACAATATGATCCTACAGACTACTAAGAAGTGGTGGTGGTGTATCACAAACCCGTCAAGCAAAACTCAAATTCTTACCAGTTCTTACCCAGGAGCAGGCGGTGATCGGCAACCGTTGTAGTCAAAACTCTCAAAGCTTGGATAGAGCGATTACCAGGGAGAATCAAACGCACGACGTAGATGTATGTGGAGCTGGGAAGGCTTATAATATGGTAGCAAAAAGGGTCAGCAATAATCAATTCAGAGATGCAAAGTTGAATAAACGCTCAACGACGGTACTGTGCTAGTCCTAGGCTAGACCGTGCTAGAGACGCGAGCCTAGAACACTAACAAAATCACGGCGCAGCACGTAAACAAGGAAAAACCACACTCTGGATTTTTTTTTCCGCTTTTTTTGCGCTCTTTTTTTTTCGCTGCTTTTTTTTGCGAAAAATCACTATAATGGCGAGTGTCTCAAAACTCTTCCTAGGTCAAACTGACAGGATGGGCACGAAATTTTTTTGACCAAATTTTTTTTTTCGTTTTTTCGACTGCCCGGACCCAAAAACTGGGAACGGGTCAAAAAAACCTTCCTATAATGGCACCTGTCTCAAAACACTCAGAAACGCCTAAAAATAGGATAGCCAGATTTTTTTTCGAAAAATGCATTTTCGAAAATTTTTGGGCCTAAACGGAAGGTGGTTTCCGGACTCTTTTTTTTCCGAAACCTACTCCGGCAAGGAAACACGAATCGGAATCTAGATGGATCTCAAAAACACACCTAATATGCAAGGAACTCGGATTGGTGGTGGATATATGGTGGTGGTATATGGCAGCGGTGGTGGTATATGGCAGCGGTGGTAATATATGGATATGGATCGGTGGTGGTATATGGATACGGATTGGTGGTGGTATATGGATACGGATTCGGAGCGGTGGTGGTAGGTGACAGGGGCGATGATGATGGTGCGGTGGCGGCGTGACAACTTATGACCAGAACTCGAAACTCTAAAAGACTAACGCTAAGACCAGCAACTAGACACGACGATGCAACCGCAAATTCAACAAAGCAAAACCCTAAAAAGAAAATGCAAAGGCTCAGATTGGTTCGGATATGATGAACTAACCCTAATTTTTTTGGCTTTTTCGTGGACTGTAGGTATGAAGAACAGACTCGATCTAAACTACGAAAAACTGTAAAATCTCACCGAGCAACCTGGAAATCTGATACCACTTGATAGAGGCAAAGGTGTCCCGTATTTCGATGAGATGATGTATATCGCTTTGGTGGCAGTCGACTTTGACGATCCGACTACGAACGTGCGAGGACGTCGCGCCTTAGCAATCGCTAAACCAACTCCGAGAGGTTATTGACCACGCCGGAGCACGATCAACCTGACCATGAGGGTCTGTTTCCTGCGAGCAAACGAAGAACAAGCAAGAAACTGAGATTGCAATCTGGATATTGCGAATATAAGATGAAAGCTTTATTGATCAAGGTGGGGTTCTGTGACGCCTTTGTTTGGTCGTTGAACACAAACGAAGTACGCGAAGTTGCAGCTATGGCGAACTTTTAATCTAAACAAAACCCGAAGTCTAAATGATGCCCTAAGGGCTGTATATATGGAGGAAGAGGGGGGAATTTCGTGGCCCTTGGTGGAGGGGTCCGAAATCAACCCTATCTCTTGTTTCCCCACACATACGTACTCTAAAAATAGCCTATACTTATGTATTTCGAAATTACATGGGCCTGGCCCAATAATAAGGTGACGCAGCACCTAAAATAGCCTCGGGACGAAATTTATGAAGTGGCATCTTGTATATTTCGTCCAAGGCTTCATGCACCCATTATGGTGGCTTCAAAGTCCTGAAATCATCACTTGTAACTCCGTTCTTGTTCCCCTTGCGCATGCCATCATCTCCATGCTTGTTCTTGCTCCAATGTTCATCCTTCTCCAAGCTAGGCCCTTCATTTGTAAGAAAAACAAATATATCCAATTTAGGCAGCATCATATTCTCATGAACATTAGAATCATTACCAAGAAACGAAAGTACCTGGTAATTTAGTTGGCGTGCACGAGCTCTAGTAATTGGTCCAGTATGTATAGCAGCAGGGGCTGTGGGTGTAACAATTGTATTGATGTCCTCATCACAAGGGGAACAAGAACGGAGTTACAAGTGATGATTTCAGGACTTTGAAGCCACCATAATGGGTGCATGAAGCCTTGGACGAAATATACAAGATGCCACTTCATAAATTTCGTCCCGAGGCTATTATAGGTGCTGGGCCAGGCCCATGTAATTTCGAAATACATAAGTATAGGCTATTTTTAGAGTCCGTATGTGTGGGGAAACAAGAGATAGGGTTGATTTCGGACCCCTCCACCAAGCGTCACGAAATTCCCCCCTCTTCCTCCATATATACAGCCCTTAGGGCATCGTTTAGACTTTGGGTTTTGTTTAGATTAAAAGTTCGCCATAGCTGCAACTTCGCGTACTTCGTTTGTGTTCAACAACCAGACAAAGGCGTCACAGAACCCCACCTTGATCAATAAAGCTTTCATCTTATATTCGCAATATCCAGATTGCAATCTCAGTTTCTTGCTTGTTCTTCGTTTGCTCGCAGGAAACAGACCCTCGTGGTCAGGTTGATCATGCTCCGGCATGGTCAATAACCTCTCGGAGTTGGTTTAGCGATTGCTAAGGCGCGACGTCCTCGCACGTTCATAGTCGGATCGTCAAAGTCGACTGCCACCAAAGCGATATCCATCATCTCATCGAAAGACGGGACACCTTTGCCTCTATCAAGTGGTATCAGATTTCCAGGTTGCTCGGTGAGATTTTACAGTTTTTCGTAGTTTAGATCGAGTCTGTTCTTCATACCTAAAGTCCACGAAAAAGCCACACAAAAAAATTAGGGTTAGTTCATCATATCCGAACCAATCTGAGCCTTTGCATAATCTTTTTAGGGTTTTGCTTTGTTGAATTGCGGTTGCATCGTCGTGTCTAGTTGCTGGTCTTAGAGTCTAGTCTTTTAGAGTTTCGAGTTCTGGTCATAAGTTGTCACGCCGCCTCCGCACCATCATCATCGCCCCTGCCATCTACCACCGCTGCTTATCCGCCACCGCTTCGAATCCGTATCCATATACCACCACCGCTGTCATATACCACCACCGCTGCCATCTACTACCATATATCCACCACCAATCCGAGTTCTTGTCATATTAGGTTTGTTTTCGAGATCCATCTAGATTTCGATTCGTGTTTCCTTGCCGGAGTAGGTTTCGAAAAAAAAGAGTCCGGAAACCACCCTCCGTTTAGGCCCGAAATTTTTTGAAAACGCATTTTTCGAAAAATTTTCTGGCTATCCTATTTTTAGGTGTTTCTGAGTGTTTTGAGACAGGTGCCATTGTAGGAAGTTTTTTTTGACCCATGTCCAGTTTTTGGGTCCGGGCAGTCAAAAAAAAAAATTGGTCGAAAAAATTTCGTGCCCATCCTGTCAGTTTGACCTAGGAAGAGTTTTGAGACACTCGCCATTATAGTGATTTTTCGCAAAAAAAAACCAGCGCAAAAAAACAGCACAAAAAAAAGAGCGGAAAAAAAATCTAGAGTGTGCTTTTACCTTGTTTACGTGCCGCGCCGTGATTTTGTTGGTGTTCTAGGCTCGCGTCTCTAGCACAGTCTAGCCTAGGACCAGCACAGTACCGTCGTTGAGCGTTTATTCAACTTTGCATCTCTGAATTGATTATTGCTGACCCTTTTTGCTACCATATTATAAGCCTTCCCAGCTCCACATACATCTACGTCGTGCGTTTGACTCTCCCTGGTAATCGCTCTATCCAAGCTTTGAGAGTTTTTGACTACAATGGTTGCCGATCACCGCCTGCTGCTGGGTAAGAACTGGTAATAATTTGAGATTTGCTTGACGGATTTGTGACACCCACCACCACCTCTTGTTAGTAGTCTGTAGGATCATATTCTTGTGTGTTTCTATTGCTGCTAACCATGCCAGGATCACAAGCCGACGAGACTGACTGGGAGAACATGATGAATAAGGATTTGCATGATAAATTTCAGCAAATGATGAGTGGACAGGTGCAAGATGTGCTAAACAGATTTGAAGAGGCCATGGAGAAGATAGATGGCATGGAGAAGACGTTCGAAACAAAGCTTGATAACAAGTTTAATGAATTGCTCGCGCGTCTTCCACCACCACCACCCGCTGCACCTAACGCACCTCTCCAACAACAACAACAACGACTACCTTCACGTCGCGAAACAGATCTCCGCCGAGCGAGCCGTGTTCCTCTTGCGTTTGGCCGAACTGTTGGTGCTGCTGTTGATACTTCTGTGGCTCCTGCTGCTGATGCGGAGGAGGATGATTATGTGGGAGATTACGAGGATGAGGTTGCTCAAAATCAGAACTATGTGCAACCACCTGCACCACAACCACCAGGTCGTCCACATGCAAATAATCACAATGGTAGGGCTTTCCCTCAGGTACGAGATCATGACCATCTTCCTAAACTGAAATTGAATATTCCACCTTTTGAGGGTAGATATGTTCCTGATATATATCTTACTTGGGAGTTAGAAACTGAACAACGATTTACATGTTTACAATATCCCGAGGAGAGACGGGTTGCCGCTGCTGTTTGTGCTTTCACTAGTTTTGCATGTATATGGTGGTCTGAACATTGTAGATTATATCCTATTCCAACTACTTGGGCTGCTTTGAAAACTGCTATGCGTACTCGTTGGGTTCCACCATATTATCAACGTGAATTGCTTCAGAAATTACAGCGCTTAAGACAAGGAAAAAATTCTGTAGAAGAATATTATCAGGAATTACAAACTGACATGATTAGATGTGGTATTGTTGAGGAGAATGAAGCTATGCTTGCACGTTTTCTGGGTGGATTAAATAGAGAGATTCAGACCATTCTAGACTATAAGGAGTATACTAATATCACTCGTTTATTCCATCTTGCTTGTAAAGCTGAACGTGAAGTGCAGGATCAACAAGCATTGGCGCGAACTAACTTTTCTGCGGGCTGACCTTCATCATGGACACCGCGTGCATCTTCTACTTCAACTGCACCAGCACCTCAATCAGGTGTCTCCTCCAGTCGTGATACAAGAAAACAGGCACAACCACCATTATCTGCCAAGAGCGCACCTGCTGGGCCTGCACAGAGTTCTGCTTCTTCCATGGCATCAACAGGGCACACAAGTGATATTATTTGTCGTCGTTGTAAGGGAGGAGGTCATTATGCGAGAGAATGCAAATCTCCGCGTGTGATGATTGCTACCGCGGATGGTGGATATGACTCCGCTAGTGACTATGATGAGGAGACTTTGGCTCTTATTACACGTGAAGAACATGGTGGAGATGATTCTGATCATGAGACGCAATACATGGCTCCTGAAGACGCTGACATGTATGAATGTTTAGTTGCTCAACGTGTTTTGAGTGTGCAGGTCACACAAGCTGAGAAAAATCAGAGGCACAATTTGTTCCATACCAAGGGAGTTGTGAAGGAACGTTCTGTGCGCGTCATAATAGACGGAGGGAGCTACAACAACTTGGCTAGCATGGAGATAGTGGAGAAGCTTTCTCTCACCACAAGACCACATCCACATCCCTACTACATCCAATGGTTCAACAACAGCGGCAAGGTTAAGGTAACACGTACTGTTCGTGTGCATTTTAGTATCTCTACATATGTTGATTATGTTGATTGTGATGTGGTACCTATGCAAGCATGTTCCTTATTACTTGGTAGACCATGGCAATTTGATAAAAACTCTGTACGCCATGCTAGAAACAATCACTATACTCTTGTTCATAAGGATAAAAATATTACTTTGCTTCCTATGACTCCTGATTCCATTTTGAAAGATGATATTAATAGAGCTAATAAAGCAAAACAGGAGAAGAATAAGAGTGAAAATCAGATTGTGGCAAAAGAATTTGAGCAACAAATGAAGCCTAATTATAAACCATCTAGTGTTGCTTCTGAAATTAAATTGAAAGTGCATGTTTATTTGCCACCAAATCTGATATTGATGAGCTAGATTTCAGCAAATCTATTTGCTATGCTTTTGTGTGCAAAGAAGCAGTATTTTCATTCGAGGACGTGCCTTCCTCTTTGCCTCCTGCTGTCACTAACATTTTGCAGGAGTTCGCTGACGTCTTTCCACAAGACGTGCCACCGGGATTACCGCCTATTCGAGGGATTGAGCATCAGATTGACTTAATTCCCGATGCTTCACTACCAAACCGTGCACCATACCGTACCAATCCAGAGGAGACGAAGGAGATTATGCGTCAAGTACAAGAGCTTCTCGACAAAGGTTATATACGCGAATCCCTTAGTCCTTGTGCTGTTCCTATTATTCTAGTGCCGAAAAAGGATGGTACATCACGTATGTGTGTTGATTGTAGAGGCATTAATAATATTACTATTCGTTATCGTCATCCTATTCCTAGGCTCGATGATATGCTTGATGAATTCAGTGGCTCTACAATATTCTCCAAAGTTGATTTGCGTAGTGGATACCATCGATTTCGTATGAAATTGGGAGATGAATGGAAAACAGCATTTAAAACTAAGTTTGGATTATATGAGTGGTTAGTCATGCCTTTTGGGTTAACTAATGCACCTAGTACTTTCATGAGATTAATGAACGAAGTTTTACGTGCTTTCATTGGACGATTTGTGGTAGTTTACTTTGATGACATATTGATTTATAGCAGATCTTTGGAAGAACATTTGGAACATTTACGTGCTGTTTTTATTGCTCTACGTGATGCACGTTTGTTTGGTAACCTTGGGAAGTGCACCTTTTGCACCGACCGAGTATCTTTTCTTGGCTATGTTCTTACTCCACAGGGAATTGAAGTTGATAAAGCCAAGATTGAAGCTATTGAGAGTTGGCCGCAGCCCAAAACGGTCACACAAGTGAGGAGTTTTCTTGGCCTCGCTGGATTCTATAGGCGTTTTGTGAGAGATTTCAGCACCATTGCTGCACCTCTCAATGAGCTTACAAAGAAAGATGTGCCTTTTCTTTGGGGTACCGCATAGGGAGAAGCCTTCTCGGTATTGAAAGATAAGTTGACACATGCTCCTTTACTCCAACTTCCTGATTTTAATAAGACTTTTGAGCTTGAATGTGATGCTAGTGGAATTGGATTAGGCGGTGTGTTATTACAAGATGGCAAACCTGTTGCATACTTTTCTGAAAAATTGAGTGGGCCTAGTCTAAATTATTCTACTTATGATAAAGAATTATATGCTCTTGTTCGGACCTTAGAAACATGGCAACATTATTTATGGCCCAAAGAATTTGTTATACATTCTGATCATGAATATTTGAAACATATTAGAAGTCAAGCTAAACTGAATCGTAGACATGCTAAATGGGTTGAATTCATTGAGACTTTTCCTTATGTCATTAAACACAAGAAGGGAAAAGAAAATGTTATTGCTGATGCATTGTCTCGCCGCTATACTATGCTTTCACAACTTGACTTCAAAATATTTGGTTTGGAGACCATGAAAGATCAATATGTGCATGATGCTGATTTTAAAGATGTAATGCATAATTGTAAAGAAGGAAGAATGTGGAACAAGTTCGTCATTAACGATGGATTTGTGTTTCGTGCTAACAAGCTAGGCATTCCAGCTAGCTCCGTTCGTCTTTTGTTGTTGCAGGAGGCGCATGGAGGAGGATTAATGGGACACTTTGGCGTGAAGAAGACGGAGGACGTACTTGCTACACATTTCTTTTGGCCAAAGATGAGACGGGATGTAGAGCGTTTTATTGCTCGCTGCACTACATGTCAAAAAGCTAAGTCACGACTCAATCCTCATGGTTTATATATGCTTTGCCTGTACCTAGTGTTCCTTGGGAGGATATATGTATGGACTTTGTTTTAGGTTTACCTCGAACAAAGAAGGGGAGGGATAGCATATTTGTTGTCGTGGATAGATTCTCGAAAATGGCACACTTTATACCATGTCATAAAAGCGATGATGCTGTTAATGTTGCTGATTTGTTCTTTCGTGAAATTATTCGCTTGCATGGTGTGCCAAATACTATTGTTTCATATCGTGATACTAAATTTCTTAGCCACTTTTGGAGATGTTTATGGGCTAAGTTGGGGACTAAACTTCTTTTTAGTACTACTTGTCACCCCCAAACTGATGGACAAACTGAAGTAGTCAATAGAACGTTGTCTACTATGCTTAGGGCTGTTTTGAAGAATAATAAGAAAATGTGGGAGGAATGCTTGCCTCATATTGAATTTGCTTATAATCGTTCATTGCATTCTACTACTAAGATGTGCCCTTTTGAAGTTGTGTATGGTTTCCTACCTCGTGCACCTATTGATTTGTTGCCTCTTCCATCTTCGGAGAAGGTTAATTTTGATGCTAAACAACATGCTGAATTGATTTTAAAAATGCATGAGTTAACTAAGGAAAACATTGAGCGTATGAATGCTAAATATAAACTGGCGGGAGATAAGGGTAGAAAACATGTTGTGTTTGCACCTGGAGATCTTGTTTGGTTACATTTGCGTAAGGATAGATTTCCTGATTTGCGCAAATCAAAGTTAATGCCACATGCTGATGGTCCCTTTAAGGTGTTAGAGAAAATAAATGATAATGCATATAAACTTGAGCTGCCTGCAGATTTTGGGGTTAGTCCCAGTTTTAACATTGCAGATTTGAAGCCTTATTTGGGTGAGGAAGATGAACTTCCGTCGAGGACGACTTCATTTCAAGAAGGGGAGGATGATGAGGACATCAATACAATTGTTACACCCACAGCCCCTGCTGCTATACATACTGGACCAATTACTAGAGCTCGTGCACGCCAACTAAATTATCAGGTACTTTCGTTTCTTGGTAATGATTCTAATGTTCATGAGAATATGATGCTGCCTAAATTGGATACATTTGTTTTGCTTACAAATGAAGGGCCTAGCTTGGAGAAGGATGAACATTGGAGCAAGAACAAGCATGGAGATGATGGCATGCACAAGGGGAACAAGAACGGAGTTACAAGTGATGATTTCAGTACTTTGAAGCCACCATAATGGGTGCATGAAGCCTTGGACGAAATATACAAGATGCCACTTCATAAATTTCGTCCCGAGGCTATTTTAGGTGCTGCGTCACCTTATTATTGGGCCAGGCCCATGTAATTTTGAAATACATAAGTATAGGCTATTTTTAGAGTACGTATGTGTGGGGAAACAAGAGATAGGGTTGATTTCGGACCCCTCCACCAAGGGCCACGAAATTCCCCCCCTCTTCCTCCATATATACAGCCCTTAGGGCATCGTTTAGACAACGGGTTTTGTTTAGATTAAAAGTTCGCCATAGCTGCAACTTCGCGTACTTCGTTTGTGTTCAACGACCAGACAAAGGCGTCATAGAACCCCACCTTGATCAATAAAGCTTTCATCTTATATTCGCAATATCCAGATTGCAATCTCAGTTTCTTGCTTGTTCTTCGTTTGCTTGCAGGAAACAGACCCTCGTGGTCAGGTTGATCGTGCTCCGGCGTGGTCAATAACCTCTCAGAGTTGGTTTAGCGATTGCTAAGGCGCGACGTCCTCGCACGTTCGTAGTCGGATCGTCAAAGTCGACTGCCACCAAAGCGATATCCATCATCTCATCGAAAGACGGGACACCTTTGCCTCTATCACCTTGCGCATGCCATCATCTCCATGCTTGTTCTTAATCCAATGTTCATCCTTCTCCAAGCTAGGCCCTTCATTTGTAAGCAAAACAAATGTATCCAATTTAGGCAGCATCATATTCTCATGAACATTAGAATCATTACCAAGAAACGAAAGTACCTGGTAATTTAGTTGGCATGCGCGAGCTCTAGTAATTGGTCCAGTATTTATAGCAGCAGGGGCTGTGGGTGTAACAATTGTATTGATGTCCTCATCAGAGCAAGTGGCGTAGGCCCTACTGTGATGGAGCTTGATCAGAGAGAACGGCGGGTATCGCAGATCGGGACGTGCTGCCTCGGCGGCGTCGAACAGAGAAACGATGCACATCCTCCCTTCCGTCGGCGGACGGGATGCGGCCGGATCAGTGACCAACGGTGAGAGAGAGAGAGAAGCCACCGCCGCCTTGTGTGAGATACTCTGAAGAGAGACAAACCCCGACAGGTAGGCTCCATTGTATATAGTGGAGCTGACTACCTTTTTCTCCATAAAACCGTTTTATATTTTGTGTACGTGCCATTGAGCGATATAACTTCATTTAAAAATAACGCGCCAATGCATCAAGTCAAACTTTGTTTCGTGCACACATGGTACACGATCTCCGTAGGTAAACAACCACTACACGCACTCAAATTAGCACGTGGGCTGCCATTTCGTACATAAATGAGCTCCACCGTGTACCCACGTGGGTGTGGCTGGGCACGAAGCGTGAGTACGTGCACCTATTCTCTTTGTGTACATACACCACCTACGTTGGGTTGTGCGAGAGAGATACAAACGTAGAAAGATATAGTGTGTGGGTTCGTGAGTGGGTTTTTTTG
>NC_041382.1:369573253-369575331 GCF_002162155.2 Triticum dicoccoides | reverse complement strand
GTTGATGATATTCCCATCAAAAAATGTAACATATGCAATGTGTGTGAAAATAGAGGCTTGGATGTATCATATATATAGAGGGGGCGATCCACGAGAAGAGAGTGGAGGTATCATCGGCGTGAGGTATCCATAGAATCGAAGAGAGGGATGATGTGTGTGTGTGTGTGTGTGCACGCGATCGATAAAGAGTGCCATCGTATTTGTGTGTGCCCACATCAAAGATATAGGGTGGTTGGCCTACTGGAACGTGAGAGGGGACATGTGCAGTTTGTCTCTGTGGCATGGATACCTACCTACAGCGTTGGACTATCGGTGTGTGTGTGGGGGGGGGACCTAACTATAGAGGTACAATGGCTGGTATATGTGTGGAGGAGGAGAGAGACCTACCTTATGTATTGAGGGAGATCGATCGACATCCATGCATATGTGTAGGAGAGGAATAAGGTTGGGAGAGAGACAGAGCTAGAGTGTCACAGGGGTTGGTGGTGGAGTTTCTTCTAACAAATGGTGGGAGAGGCTTGCTAGACAAACGGAGGGCATGCCTGCAATATCAATAAGAGAGGGGATGCCTGCCTGTCTGTGCACGTGCGTGTGAGAGACGGGTCAGGAGACATGCACGAATGATGAGGGGGGACGATATGGCTGTGGTAAGCAGACGTAACTACATAAGAAGATCAATCGTCCTTTGTCAGAGAAAGGAGAGACATAACTTGTGAGGTACGTCGATCGATGGGTGGGGAAAAATAGTTAAAGTTGACTTAGGTATATGTAGGGAGATTGATCGTTATACATGCATGTATGTGTTAGAAGCAAATAAGGCCTGGAGAGAAGGATAGAGAGAGAAAGGGATGCAGCTAGGAGGTGGTGTGAGAGGCATACTATATCAAGGGGGAAGGAGTGTGCGAGTACGAGATAGATGAAAAGAGGGACAGGAGTGAGGCATGGACGGTGAGAAGAGAAGAGGGAAAGCTTGTGTTTGTGGTAGGCACACCTGGCTAGAGAGGCATATCAATCGGTGTGTGCCGTAAAGAAGGAGCTGGGGGGCCTACGCACACCGTGGGTGAATGACCTAAAGTGAAAAGACGAATTTGCACGATGGAGCTAGAGAATGCTGAGGGAGGGTGAGAGGGAGGCGGGCATGTGCATGCACTAGAGAAAGTTAGTGCTAGCTACAAAGATACGAGGATTGTGTGGGTGTAAAAGACGAATAGAGATCATAATTCATTATAAAAAGTGAATTAGGATATTTGAAGAATTTATCATAGTGTTTTAAACAGACGCATGTGTGAATATATGTAACGGTAATACACATGGTGTAATTATGAACATGTTATACTACATTATATATATATATATCCCGCAATATAGGCCGTCTGATTTATATCTGACAGATAGGAGGAAAGTATGGCAATTTTGAAAAAAGATACCCACACCCCTCTCCATATTTGCAAATAAGGCCTTCCCTCGAGCATCTTGATGTTCCGTGCAACCCATGGGCATCTTGCTAGTACTACATATAATATATAGAACATTGATTATAATTTCTAATAATGCGTGGCTTTTGCAACTCAGGGCTAAATACTTGTCATAATGCAGGGGGCTGGGCACTATACTTTGTGTGATAAACACGGACGAAGCCGAGGCCTACTCGGTGCCACCAAAGAGGTTGTACACTCATCGCATCACACCTTCTCCTTAACTCGACCTCCCAGCACCGACGGTGCTCCATCCCGCACCCCATGGCGCGGCTACCTCAAAGTCGGCACCATAGGCGACATCTCCACGGTGGCTCTCCCCCAGTGCGAGGCACCTTCGACATCGTCGTCTATACCATCCGGATCTGCTGCTCCTGCCGCTGCTCTGCTCTCGCTGCTGCTGCTGCTGCTCCGGCTCTCGCTCGCTCGCTTGCGGTGCTCCTGCTGCTCCGATTTAGCTACACTTCAGATGACTGAATCGACTTTTGGGTCAGTCGATTTTCAAGGGGTGGGGGCTCGCCGGAGTTAAGGAAGAACCGGCCGTAGTGGGGAGGGGGGCTCGCCAGAGAGGTACCCCACTATCTATCTTAGGGTTTAGGTTGG